>NW_028227270.1:48703138-48983138 GCF_978045245.1 Mus caroli | reverse complement strand
CAGTGGGTGACAGTGAAATTATTCTAGCCCTGGGCATATTTTATTTACATAATTGCTCTTTGGGCAAATTTCTCCACTCTCCTGCAGAAGCCCTGGTTCTTCTATTGACATCATTCTGACTTCCACTTCCCTCCATGGTTCACATCCTTGAAAATAATTATAAGCTTTGATATATAAGAAATCGGTACCGACTGATTTAGATAATGAAATATTATCAACCACCACAAGATGTTCTCTGATTCATACACACTTCCTGCTGTCTCTAACATCATTTAATGATTTTTTGATTTTCATTGGAAAGAGAAAAAAAAAACCTTTAAATTTGAAACACAGCAGAGACATCAAGGCTCGGATGCAAAGGAGGCATTTTATCTTACTTTCTGTACAATAGCGGAGCCAATTTGAAAAGAGGAAAATCTTCAAAGACAGCCTGTAATCATCGTGCATCGTAATGAAAATCTGCTACATGGTTGCCAAGTCAGCTCCCCATTTCTGTTTCCTGAACCTCACCATTGTATGTACAGCCTCCTTGGTAAGAATTTGTGTAAGTATTAATGGGAAATGTCTTTTCAGGGGAATATAAATTCATTTAAGTACTTATTTATTGATGACTTGCTGTATGGAAAAATTAATGGTTACTTACAATCTTAGCACATCTAATTGTAAAAGTAACTCAGACTCATTGTGAAAACTCAGATAATTCTGAAATGGACAGAAAGACAGAATAAGATATCCACTAGGCTGTCAGGTGAGAGAAATGTTCCCTCTGTGAAGACCTTACACAACATCTTCACAAGGTGGCCACAGGGCCCTGAAAACTTACCTAAGAGTTTGAACCCCAATAGACAAGGATTTTTTTATGCTTTCATGTCCCCATCTATGCTCTCTTTCATGGGCCAGCTAGTGAAAGCAGTTTCTTCCAGGATTGTCCATTGTCAGTTGACTCAGCCCTTCCTCTCTCTGTCTGCCTCTAGTCCCAACGTACCCCTTCTCCTTTCCTCCACTGAGTTATCAAGGTCGACAGAAGGTGCTCTGCCTCATTATCGACAGTGGCCATCATTTCGATCCCAGATGTGAACCCAGATGGTATAGACACCTACTGTGTGCCCCATTGAAAATCTATAGCCAGCAAGTGTGAACCCTCCTCCTCTCTTTATTAAAATGTTTACCTTCTTGTCTTCCCTTCTTTCATATTTTTAAAAGTTATGCTTTTTTACATAACTTTTTATATATATTTATACATGTATGAATATATAAGTGTTTATTTCTCTGTATTAATATGTGTGTGTATATCACATGCCTGCCCAATACTCTTGGAGTCCAAAGAGACTGTCGACTCCTCCTGGAACTAGAATCACAGACAGTTGTCAGCAGCTATGTGGGTGCTGAGAATAAAACCCAGGACCCCTGGAAGAGCAGTCAGTAATCCTAACCACTGAGCAATCTCTCTACCCTCCTCCCTTTTTTGCATTTTGAGACCCCATTTAGTATTTTCTACCCAAGTCAACCAGTGTCTCTGCAGGAGAGGGCTCACTGGGGACCATTCTCCATGCCATTGCTGTGGCAGACTCTTGACTACAGCATGAGAACAGTAGAAACCTCTGAATTCTTCAGATTCAGCTCATTCTCTCACCTGAGGTTTTGAAAATAATGCATCTCTTAATTTTCTTTTCCTCAAGCCTCCAATTCTTAGTCTAAAGTATTATATGTACATGTAGTAGTGTAACATGCACTAATCTGAAGTTCCCATTGAACACATGGATACATTGTTTACCTTTGTATTATTGGCTCTCTAACTACCACAAAGCTAGATCAGTAATAGTTAAAGCACAACAGGCCATTTGCCCCTTCCTTACCCAAGGGTCACCTCTGTTCTGATTTTGATTTCAGTAGAAAATCTACACCTTATACCAGTCTGTAGATATGCGTTGTACTTTACTGTCAACGTTCATAAGGTCTTAAGAGTCGTGCAAAATGTTGTACAGATTGTCACCTGTGCATGTTTACCACTGTTCGGCCCCATGTCCTTCAGCTACTTCATACTCTGTATCCATTTTCCTGGCTTGTCCTTGGGCTTTTGTCACTAAAGTTCACATAAGCATTCTTATACATACTTCTCATGTGTGGATGTCGTTTCCCTCAGGGTCTGGACTTTGGAAGGTTACTGCGAGTCACAGGGAAGACGTGTGCTTGACCAGGATGGGAACTGACAGACAGCCCTCAGAATGGCTGTGTAAGTCACTACACTAAAATTAGGGTAGGGAAGAACCTGTCTTACTTGCATCAGACTTCATCATGTGGTCCGTTATGGTACCTTTAGGTGGCACTCTCTGGTAGCTTTAATTTGTATGTCATTGGTGGTTAAAGACACTGAGTATAATTTTAATTGTTTATAATATTTTCAATATCCTGTGTGTACCAATCAGGGTTCTTTGAAGGAACATGACTAATTGAATGAATATATGTTATGTATTATAAATTCATTTTATAAAATATGTATAGTACTAATGTAGATAATATCATATACCTTTTTTATATAATAGGATTTGTTCTATTTATTAGACTAACTTACAGGATGCATCTGGGTAGTCAACCAGTGGCTGTCCAATACAGCAAAGGCTGAGAATTCTGTAATCATTCAGTCTAAGAGGCTGAATGTTCTCTTCAGTCCCAATCTGGTGCTGGAACCTTGGGGAGATTCCAGAGGGCTGCTGTTCTTCAGCCTACATTGGAGTCATGAAGAAGAAGGTTCTAGTATTAGTGAAGGAATGGTACAGAAACCAGATAGATGGGCTTTCCAGCAGGAGTGAGGGCAAAGTCTCCTTCTTCCATGTCTGTTTGTCTGGGATACTAACAGAAGGTGCCACTCAGATTTAGGGTGGATCTTCCTGCTTAAAAGTGTTGGATCAAAAAGTTTCTTGCCTGACTTCTCAGCAACTTGAGTTTTAGTTGATCCCAGATTCAATGAAGTTGACAACTAAGATTAGCTACCACCCGTGGTTAAAGTACAAAACCTGTTTAAGCCTTGTGCTCTCTTCAACTTGATATTTATCTTAGTTGGCTCCAGTTCTTAGGTATCTTGGATGTGTTCTTCAGCACATATATTGATTTTAAAATATCATCCTCCAGTCTTTGGATTATTTTAGTCATCCTGTTGGAGTTATTTGTTGATAGGAGTCACTCTTTATTGTTATTGTTTTTATGCAGACACCAAATTCTTATAGAATAAGACTACTTTGTTGGATTGTAATCTTTCTTCATTTACTTATGTTGTCTATGGATTCTCTCAGAGAAATGTGCATACTTTGTTCATGGTTGATCCTAAATACTTGGGATTCTCTGGTGCTATGATCAGGGGTCAGTAAACAAAGATATAGATTCAAATGCAGCCTGTCATTTGAATCCTGCTGAGATATGGCTACTGAGAGATGGGTAGTTTTCGTCTTTTAAAATATAGTCAAGAAAAAAAGAGGAGAAAATGAAGAACACTGGAGCCACATTCTCTGTGTCCTGAAACCACAAGTAAATCACTATCTAGACTTTCATAAAATATCTGCTATCTCTGATATTTTATAAAAATTTAATTTCATTATATATAAAATAAATGTTTGTTATATATAAAAAATAAATGGTTTTATATTGAGCTTTAATTCAGTGGCTACTTATGTATTAATTTTAATAGTTTATGTAAATTTCCACATATTTGCTAAGTGAAAAGAGTTATTTTCTCTTCAATTTTTGTAGCATCTTTATTTTTATTTCTGTATTGGATTGCCTGTGTCACTGGAATACACTGGGCTGCAGCAGCGAGAACAGAGTCAGCAAGGAAGTGTCAGACCTGATGACCCACATCAAGTTCTTCTATTAGTTTTATCTCTTCTTTCAGATGTCCCTATAGTAGGAAACATAGTTTCCATGAGCTGTGCACTTTCCTTATAGATAGGCATTAAGTTTCATCAGGAACTCATTGTGTGTAATTAATACCCAATTATGCCACCTTCTCTTCTATTGTTTTATCCTACTGAAACACAGGCATTGAATTTCAGGTCTTGATGTACATTTGTTCTTTTGATAATCTGGTCAGGATGTGCTGCCTCATTTGCATGCTAATGAATTTGCACAAGAGTATTTTACTTACGGTGTTTGTTGTTTGTCAACAAAAAACAAAAATAAACAAACAAAAAACACCAGACCATGACTTTTGTTGCTTGCACTGTCCTTGCGTTTTTATTTTGGCAACATAGCAACCACATGGTCCAAGTTGTTGTTTGTTTCTATATTTTGTTTTCTGCAAGAGCTTGCTTAAGATCAGTTCTGTCAGTAAATATTTAGAACAATTCATCAGGGGACAGGTTCTTAATTAAGGTTTCAGTATGCTAACAAGATTAAGGATTTATCAGATTTTGCATGTATTCTTGTGTCAGTTTTGAAAAAAGAAATTCTCTGCAAAATATTATTTATCTCAGTAAATACCTATCCTCTGTGTACTAGTGTGAAATTACTTATAACACATGATGATCTGTGGCTAGGTATGATACAGACATGAATCCACATCACTCAGTTGTGGCATATACTTTTAATTCAATTAAATGCTTTTTACTGCATTTATTTACTTAAGTGTGTGTGTGTGTGTGTGCATGAGTGTGTATGTATGTGCACATGTGTGAAGTGCCTATTACAGTTATATGTACACTTGCCCTCCTCTTATATAAGTCCTTGCTCTTGGTTCCTCAGTTAATGCCCAGTGGTTATTCACATATTTCCATTCCCCATAGCTCCACCTACAATTAAATTATTTCTGCAGCTGCATGCTGTCATGCAGGACCATTGCTTCTTAGCATGGAGATCAAGATGACCATCCTATCCTGACTGCCATGGTGCAAATTTTCTAACAGTGAATTCGTGACAGATACCTTCTCCCAACTCCAGGATCTCTTGTCCTCTGTCTACTGTAAGTTCTGATCAAAATCACCCAAAACTCTAGTTTTCACTCCTGTGTTAGCAATTTTCCTTGCTCTTAGCATCTTTGTGAATATTTTCTATTATGGCTTGAGGACGGAGTGTTTGGGTTTGTGTGTTGGCATTCATCACCAGTACAGCAGTACTAAAAGCTGGGCCTTTGGGTTCTAGGGCTCAACCTTCATCAATGGATTAGCCCATTGCAGTCATAATTTGATCACATTACAGGAAAGCATTGAAGGAACAGAAAATAGGATCTGGTTGGAGGAGGAACTTGATGGATTATGACCTGGAAGGCCGTAGTTTGTACTGGGCATCTCTCTCAGATCCCTGGTTACTATGAGGTGAGCAGCTCCTGCCTCCCCCTCCCTTCTGCCATGATGTTGTAATTTTTCACAAGAATGGAAAGCAATGGACCCAATGTCTGAAACACTGGAGCTAATATGACTCTGCATTCTAATTATTGTCATGGAGAATATAAACAGCCAACACAGATCATTGCTATAAAGAAATAGGGTTATTGCAACACCCAAGGTGACCACTTGGAACTTAAGCCATTGAAAGTGGCAAATGGATGGATCTGGAGGGTATCATCCTGAGTGAGGTAACCCAGTGATAAAAGAACTCATGTCATATGCACTCACTGATAAGTGGATATTAGCCCAGAAACTTAGAATACCCAAGATACAATTTGCAAAACACATGAAACTCAAGAAGAAGGAAGAGCAAAGTGTGGACAATTCACCCCTTCTTAGAATTGGGAACAAAACACCCATAGAAGGAGTTACAGAGACAAAGTTTGGAGCTGAGACGAAAGGATGGACCATCCAGAGACTGCCCCACCCGGGGGTCCATCCGATAATCAGCCACCAAACCCAGACACTATTGCATACGCCAGCAAGATTTTGCTGAAAGGACCCTGATATAGCTGTCTCTTGTGAGGCTATGCCAGTGCCTGGAAAACACAGAAATGGATGCTCACAGTCAGCTATTGGATGGAACACAGGGCTCCCAATGGAGGAGCTAGAGAAAGCACCCAAGGAGCTGAAGGGGTCTGCAACCCTATAGGTGGAACAACAATATGAACTAACCAGTACCCCCAAAGCTCGTGTCTCTAGCTGCATTTGTAGCCGAAGATGGCCAAGTCGGCCATCATTGGGAAGAGAGACCCATTGGTCTTGCAAACTTTATATGCCCCATTACAGGGAAACACCAGGGCCAAGAAGTGGGAGTGGATGGGTAGGGGAGTGGGGGCAGGGGGAGGGTATAGGGGACTTTCAGGATAGCATTTGAAATGTAAATGAAGTAAATACCTAATAAAAATTGGGAAAAAAAGAAAGTGGCTTGCAGAAAGAATCTGGGAAAGTTTAACTAAGAATGTCTTAGAATGTTGTCAGCATAGCTCAATGAGTCACTGTTGTGAGGGTTGGAAAGAGGACAATGCAAATAGGAATATGGGATTCAGAGGAGAACAAGGGTGGCTAGGTGTTGGACTAGAAGCCATTCCTGTTACATATTAGAAAAGAGCATATCTACATTTTCCCCCATGTCATGAGACTGTGGGAGAGAAAGCTTAAAACATAGAAGACTTGTTAATTTAACAGAACAATTTGCAAGGCAGCCCAGCCTGTGGGGTAAGGAAAGTGTTTTGATCAGGTTTAGTGAAAACAGAAAGATCTGCAAAGGTTTCAGTTTGTCCAGAAAAGGATAGTGTGTTAACTCCCAGCCCAGGAAAGACAGGCTGTTAAAGGAATTAGTACCATTCAATGAAGCCAATTACTTTTCACTGGAAGGAATGAGAAGAGGGCCTGAGGGCATCTGGGGATGGACAGGCTCCACCCATCTCAAGCTCAATGTATACTCTGTTGACAGACTTCCCCTTGATATAGAGCTACAGGGCATTATGATACCAGGGCCCCTGGGAAGTAAGTCTCTGAAAGTTAATCTCCCAAGCACTCAAAGGCTAGAATTCTGGCTCAGGGGTGACCAGGTTATATATAGACCAGCCTGGTAAACTAACCTTCACAATGTCCATATGACTATGGTTTTGAATGGAAAATGCAAGAGTTATACAGTTATGGACTTATGGACTTTCTCTTTCTCTGCAGCCAGCAACCTTCAAGAAAATATGCATGATCATGTGTTCCGATTGTTGAGCTATTTTTGGGTAACTGAATTTCTCCTGAACTTCTCTTTAGATTCTGGTTTAGTTATTACTGTGATCCTTAAATACATCTTATGTGTGATATTCCTTTACTTCTGGACATATGCTGATATCCTCCATTCCAGCTTTTCAGTCTGTAAGTCAGTTTTCTTTTGTTTCTCCTCTGGTAACTGTTCAACTGTAAGGAGCTTACCCTCTGAAGGGATGATGGGAGAGTCTGTATGTATATTAAATAACACTGAACTACTAGCAAGACTTTAGGCTGCAAACAAATGCTGACAGTCTGAACATATTCTCATGGGAAGGATGTTCACTATGCATGAGGAAGATCACTTGCAGAATTCAGGACCACAGCCTTCAATGCAGTCCTGTTCAGTCCCCACATCCTCATTTAAGCCCCATTGGAATATGGTGGGCAGCTATTACCTGGTAGTAAACTGGATCTAATCTTTGTTCATATCCCCCACCACCGCTACTTACTGCACTGTAACACCTCTCTGGTTGTGGTTGGCAAGTATGTGGTGTTTTCAATGAATTTACATGTCTTTTTTTTTTAACTGGGTTTTGATGTGTCTAGTTTCTGGCTTGTAGAACATCTGTTGTAAGTCTTTCCTTCATGCTTCTGTGAAATCTGGTAGAGGGAAGAAACATCATCCAGGAAGCTCATCTTCCCATTCATCTTCTGTGTTCTTCAATACATGGTTTCCAACTCCTTTGTCTTGACCCTAGATGAGAACAAGTGGCAGAGTTCATTGATATATATGGCTTTCTCCTTACTGCTGGGGGGAAGACTTCAAAACTGGAAATGGAACTATCAGACTTCCACATTTAAGATGTCAGATATGACCAGCAGCATAAAAGACACCAACTGAGTTGCTAGTACAGACTACGCAACATAGAAGCTGGACTCAGGATGTAACCTGGACACCCACCTAGGATAAGCTTCCCTTGGACTTCTGATGGTTCCAGAAAGGATGCTTCTGTGAACACAGTGGCTCTGAGTCCCTCTTTCCTGAGTGTCTGATGGCTAAAGCAACACAAGCTGCTCTGGAAATGGCCAGATGGACCAGACACATGGCAAGAAGAAAGATGGGTAAGGAAACAGGAATAATGGGAGTAGATTAGACTCAGCAGGGAAAACCACAAAGTACAGTCTTGAGAATTTCTCCAGTAGAGTAGTCCTATGTGAGTCTGAAGTGGAAATTTCTACTTTCCCTGGAAAAATCAATGATGTCAAATGATGTTTTGCTGGGCACACAGGTGAAAGAATGTCTAATTAAAGCAGAAACAGTAAAGAATGTTTTCCTAAAGCAGACACAGGTTAAAGGAGGTTTTGATATAGCAAACACATGAAAGGACCCGGGATGAGTATAAATATGACCCCACAGACTATGGGAGATGAGAACTAAGCATTGGTTTGGTTTGCTCCACCTCACCATTCTTCCCTAATAACAAGCATGTATTGGTATCCCTTACACAGCCTTGTTGAGCTTAACTTGTGGTTATGCTGCCGTTGAGAGAAACACCCAAGAACCGCTCATGAGGTTCCTGCAGCAGCTTGCTACTTCTGTGGCCTTGACTCAGGCCACTTGTGAGTCTCGTTGTTTCTTCAGGATTGAACTATAGCTCCTGGTTCATGCTGAGTGCCTGCCTGCCTAGAGGATTGAGCTATAGCTGCTGGTTCATGTGTGGTATCTGCCTGCCTTGAGAACTGAACTGTAGCTGCTGGTTCATGTGTGGTATCTGCCTGCCTTGAGTACTAGTGTAAAGCTGCTGATTCATATCTGGTGTTTGCTATGGAACTGAACTGCTGCCAAAGAAGATCAATCTTGCCACCAAAGAGATATTGCTGAGTAGGTCCACTTTCCTCGTATCCTAATAACTTTTCTCTTCCACTGCCTTGGCTAGGTCGTGGGCCAGAGGAGAGTTTGAGCCATTATTAAAAGTAAATTGCAAAAATATTTATGCATCCATCAGTTTCTTTCTTCCACCTCAGCTTTAATGTCAAGGCATGTTGGTACAATGTGGAAAAGGAATCACATATGAAACAGACCACATTGTATTCCTGTGCTGGCTGTGGTCCTCCATGGTGACCACAGGGTGAGAGCCAGCCTCAGTTCACACTCTATTTCACCTCTAAGGATTGACTGTAAGTAGTTTGATTTTGCCTTTATTGGCCATCACATCACACCAGGAACATAAGTAGTCAGTGCTATTATCATACTGAAATGAGTAGTAACCTTTTACTCACTTATCCAACACTGTGAGAGAAAGGAAGAGTCTGGATAAGTGACTTCTTCTCTGGGCCCACAGTTATCCAATCCCAGGTCCCAGCATGTGGACCTGAGTTGACACTCATGAAGTCATCCCACATCATAAATATCACTCCTAAGACTCCAGGAAGATCTCAGAAAGATCTTGGAGGCCTATGTCTCTAAGGGCACTGCTTCTCAACCAGAACACCTCACAGGCAGGAGTTAGGCAGCCTCTGTCAGAGTACAGGAAGCCTGTGATAAGCCTGAGAATGGAGCTTAATTGCAGCTCTAAAGGCAAACTTAATTGTTACTCAATTGTCCCTTTCTAATGATTTTTCTGAAGGACGATTAAAAATATATACTCCCATGAATAAAAAAGGAAGCAATTGTGGCTGCCATTGATGTGGAGGAATGAGGAGAGTCTGTCAAAGATGATCCCCATTAATTCCAGGGAGGACTGTTCTTTCTGTGGAAAGTCAAAGCTGTGCAGGTGGATATGGAATGACTGCTTTCTCTAATAACTTTATGGCTTGATAATAGGTCCTTCCCAAAGACCTATTCTCCACTAAGCCCCTCACCATACTGCTACACTCCAAGGACACTTGTCTTAGGGGCTTCCTGGAGGCAGAGTTAACACTGAACTACTTCCTCAGTCTCCCACCTGGTCCTACCTGGTCTGCCAGCAACCCTGATGGCTGTCCACCATACAGGGGCTTGCCTGACACTGAATTTACCCATGACACCATCTTCCAGATCGCCTGTTAATTTTCTTGTCAGCAGTGTGAGCTTGACCTATAATGGGATCTATAACATGTGCAGAAACTAGCTCTCCTTTTCTCTGGATAATGAGTCTCTCTTCCCAGAAAAAAACTAAACAATAAATGTATTTTCTATTGATACTGACGCCACCTTAATCATACAATTTTGGTATCTCAATAGATATTTCTATAACCATGCCTGGTACCAACCAATAGAAGGTCAAGTCCCTATTAAAAAAAAAAAAGAGGGCAATATTTGAGTCCAATCTATTGCAATTCATCCTCCCATATACTTTAAATCATCACTGAATTACCTATAATGCTAAACACAATATAAATGTTGTGTAGATCATTGCTAAGTTGTGTCACCTAGGAAATGACATAATTGTACTCATGCTCACTGCAGTTCTAAAAGAACTTTAAGCCTGATTCCCCTGTTTGTTGACTGCCAACAAGATTTAGGCCTTACACTTCCACTGCCACAGTAAGCTGCTCGCACCACCGTGTCTTTCCCAGCATGATGCACTGGACTCTCTTGAACTGTGAGTCAGAGCAAATATTTCCTGTCTTAAATTTCTTCTTTTCCAGTATTTGTTCACAGCTATGACAAAAATAACTGTACCCAGAATTGAGGTTATTGCTGTGGAAAAGAAAAATCAGAAAGAAAGCCTGGGGATGTGGTTCTCAGGCCTTTGGAGCCAGTTTGTGGGCAGAAAGCAGATAAGGATAACAGGGTTCTAGCATGCTGTAGGCAGTGCTTGTTGAGCCAGTCTGGAGGCAATGAGGACAGCCATAATGTCAACTGGAAAGTGCACGACCAGGGTCAAGCTGAATGGTTGCATAGGTGAACATACGGTACTAGCTACGTTTCTTTCCTGTGTCAAAATGGCCATGAAACTTCAGGCAAGGTTTGTTGTTGTTCAGGTCAAGGGTCTTGTCCATCAAAATCACAGTAGCTGGATCATGAAGCAGCTAGTCACATCACATTCAATATCGTGAAGTCAGAAACAATGAACACTGGTTCTCAGCTCCTTTCTCGCGTGTATTCAGCCAGATCACAATCTACAGAGTGGTGCCACCAAGAGACATGGTGGGGTTCCCCACCTCAATTTACCCGATGCAAACATTCCCTCCCAGGAATACCTAGACAAAGGCTTATCTTCTAAGTGGCTATAAATCCTATTCTGCTGAAAATATGAACTACCACACAAGGATTGTACTAGAACTAGACAAAAGCTATTCTGTTATATTAATGTATCCTCCCTATTAATGTATATAAATGTATCCTCCATATGTTGGGTACTTTTAAAGGCAATGAGCTAATCAACTTTGCCAAGGAAATTTCAAAACAACATAATGGTTTGGTTGTGGCATGATTGCTGCTCACTGTGTCTAGTGAAGTTTACAATGAGAAGCCAAAGCAAAAAAACAATTTAGAAAGAGGAGAAAAAACATACAAATAGGTGAGGGAATGCATGTCAGAGAATGTACAGTCTAGAAAACAAAATTGGAGGTGCCTATTAAAGACATCGGCAAAATTAAGCAAAAACTTCACATTCTACACTTGGCCTACAGGGAAGGTACTTTGAGAGCAAGAACCCACCATCAAAATATACAGTGTAGAGCAATGCAAATTCATTTTTTAAATGTTCATTTGAAAAGAGAACTCTTGAAAAAAGATTCCAAGGACTCCTCAAGAAAGAGAAATATTTTCCTAGAGTCAGACAGGAAGGAACTCAAAGGCATACTACAACTGAGGTGAAAAGGGGGCCTGGCTACATACTGTCCAGCAGCAGAACCTAAACTAATTATCCACATGGTACTGTTTTTGCAAGCATGCAAAATAGGAGAGTTACAGAGTCATGGAGGTTTATACCATGGTTCTAGAAAGCGATGAGGCTAAACAAGGTGCAGTAGGGTGGGACTCCCTGAAAGAAGTGCCTATGAATCTACAAAGGCAAAACCTCAAATGAAACAGATATTCTCAGATATTGTAGATGCTGGGACAATTGGATGTCTGCCAAGGAGCTGAAGACATCAAGCAAAATCAGCCCCAGAGAGATGTTTTGTGGCCTTCAAATAGAAAGGCTATAGGAGCCGCATTGTCTGGACTGTTGGGGCTCATGTCACAGTACAGTATGTACCAAGACAGGATGGAGATCTACAAGATTTGATATTTTCTGCTGTAGTTTCATCTGGTTCTTTGCTATGCTCCATGTTCTCCATTTTAGAATGAGAATGTTTATACTACACTACTTACGTTGCAGTTAGTAACATTTTAAAAATTAATTTTATGGCTGCACAGTGTCTTATTTACTTTTCTATTGCTGTAAGGAGATATCGGGATCAAGAAAACTTAGAAAGCATTTACTTGCAGGGCTTGATGAATTTTAGAAGGTGAATCCATGATCAGCATGGTGAAGACGGTGGTAGCAGGCAGGCAGGCATGTTGCTGGAGTAGTAGCTGAGAGTACACAAGTTCATACAACACATATAACACAAGAGCAAGAGATAACTGGGAATGGTATAAGCTTTTGAAAACTCAAAGCCTATCTCCAGTGGCACACCTCCTCCAACAGGGCCACACCTCATAATTGTTCCCAAACAGTTCTACTATAAAAGGGGAGCAAATCTTTAAAAATATTAGCTTAGGAGGGCCATTCTCATTCAAACCACCACACACAGCTGAGTGTTTTCTCTGAGTCTCAAGAAAGACATGGACATAGAATTTTGAACTGAACTGGGACTTTAGGGATACTTCTGAAGTTGAACTGAACACATTCTCATTCTGAGATCACCACGACTCTCTGAGAAACATGGGTGGCTACCTGTGGCTTTCATAGAGACATCACCTATGAGCTCACATATTTGAGCATGTTATCAGCTGGTGAGGTTGCAGAATCTTTAGCAGGTGGGACCTTTGTGGAGAATATTAGGCACTAAGGAGCAAGCCTTAGAGGTTGTAATCAACTTCATCTTCCAATCCAATTCTCTCTCTGCTCCCTGTCTGCCAACACACTTTAAGCAGCTGCCTCAAGCTCCTGCCACCTTGCCTTGCCTTCCCTACCATACCAGGATGTATCTTCTCAAACTGTGATCCAGAATAAACTTAGCTTACTTGAGTTGATTCTTGTTTGGTACACAACCACAACGACAATGGTTCATATGGGAACTACAGTGAGTGACTAATGCTTTCTAATAACCACAATTGTTTTAGGGATACCATTGATCTCTTTGTATGGCACCCTTGTGGCTTCTAATTGGTGCTAATAAGTTGTCTACTAATGTGTCTGTTGCATTTCTGTGCAGGTGATTAGCACATCCACAAACAATGGACACCCTAACCTGTCTCTCTATAACTTACCACACTAAACATAAAACAGGCAAGGGCAGAGCCGTGCTGATGTAGAGACCCTTCAGATATCACCAAAGATGGGCACCTTCTCCCTCCTCAGCCTGGCTCATCTGCTAGCACTCTTGAAGCATGGATAGGGAACAGGGGGCTGCCTCATCAGGCCACATCCATCCACTCCTCAAGCATACAGTGGCTTCTTTTGGCCTCTTTTCTATCTCAGACCAACCTTACAGTTTCTTTGCTTCTTCCCAAGGCTTGAGGTCCCTCCATCATCCTGCCATGCTCAGTTCTGCAGATACCACAGAACAGAAGTATCCAAGTCTCTCTCTCCCCACCCTCTGCCCCCCCCTCACATCTTTGTTATCACAAGACAGGATGTATGAAGTTCTCATGTTCTGGACCAGATCTCACCTGCACACAGTTCATTCCATCAGTGATTTCCTCATTAGAGCCCCTTCATTTCAATTCAACATGAACTTGCTGCTTGGAAACCCAATGCCCTGGAAGAAGACCCAGAGTATATTCCTTTCATTAGTGATAAGCCCAGTGAATATTCATTTCATTAGTGAGAAACCCAGACATGCAGTCCAAGGTCAGATCTGAGGAGGCTTCTCAGTACAGTGTAGACCCAGGAAAAAGACGGGCAATCCCGCAGACTGAGTAGAGTCCCAGAATCCCACAGAGAACTTCTGATCTTCCAACAAGGGTCTCCCCTCCCCAACCCCACGCACTTCCTCTGCTTTCCCTCAAGATTCAAAAACCTCTATTGATAGCAACTAGGTCAGAGATGCCCTGTGCAATTCAAAGGCCTTTGAAAGCCAGAGAGAAAGAGTCTGGAGGTGTTCATTACCCTTGTCAGGCAGAGTTCTGCTTTCTGTGTTGGTCATGCTACTGTAAGCCTGAAGTACATCGAAGGTCCCTGTCACCTACAGTTGTGCTCCTTGATGTATGATTGCTACTTTACTCAAGAAAATCAGTAAAAATGTCTTTGATCATGTATTAAAAATACATTCCACTCTTCCGGCCGGACCAGCACCGGGGTAGCTAGAGCGCAGGGTCGGCTGACACCCGCCAGCTACCCACAACACCAGCCACAGGATTTTGAGACTGCTGGTGAGTGGAACACAGCTTCTGCTCCAATCTTTAAACAGTGACAACGACAACAACTAACCCCAGAGATTACCAGATGGCGAAAGGTAAACGTAATAATCTTACTAACAGAAACCAAGACCACTCACCATCATCAGAACCCAGCACTCCCACTTTGCCCAGTCCGGGGCACCCCAACACACCGGAAAAGCTAGACACGGATCTAAAAGCATATCTCATGATGATGGTAGAGGACTTCAAGAAGGACTTTAATAACTCACTTAAAGAAATACAAAGGAACACTGGTAAACAAGTAGAAGACAGTAAAGAGGAAGCACAAAAATCCCTTAAAGAATTGCAAGAGAACACTGCTAAAGAGTTACAAATCCTTAAAGAAAAACAGGATAACATAATCAAACATGTAGAAGTCCTTACAGAAAAACAGGAAAACACATCCAAACAGATGATGGAAATGAACAAAACCATACTAGACCTAAAAAGGGAAGTAGACACAATAAAGAAAACCCAAAATGAGGCAACACTGGAGATAGAAACCCTAGGAAAGAAATCTGGAACCATAGATACCAGCATCAGCAACAGAATACAAGAGATGGAAGAGAGAATCTCAGGTGCAGAAGATTCCATAGAGAACATCAGCACAACAATCAAGGAAAATGTAAAATGCAAAAGATCCTAACTCAAAACATCCAGGAAATACAGGATACAATGAGAAGACCAAACCTACGGTAATAGGAGTGGATGAGAATGAAGATTTTCAACTCAAAGGACCAGCAAACATCTTCAACAAAATTATAGAAGAAAACTTCCCAAATCTAAAGAAAGAGATGCCCATGAACATACAAGAAGCCTACAGAACTCCAAATAGACTGGACCAGAAAAGAAATAGCTCCCGACACATAATAATCAGAACAACAAATGCTCTAAATAAAGATAGAATACTAAAAGCAGTAAGAGAAAAAGGCCAAGTAACATATAAAGGCAAGCCTATCAGAATTACACCAGATTTTTCAACAGAGACTATGAAAGCCAGAAGATCCTGGACGGATGTTATACAGACACTAAAAGAACACAAATTCCAGCCCAGGCTACTATACCCAGCCAAACTCTCAATTAACATAGATGGAGAAACCAAAGTATTCCACGACAAAACCAAATTCACACATTATCTCTCCACGAATCCAGCCCTTCAAAGGATAATAACAGAAAAAAACCAATACAAGGACAGGAACCACGCCCTAGAAACAACAAGAAGGTAATCCCTCAACAAACCTAAAAGAAGACAGCCACAAGAACAGAATGCCAACTTTAACAACAAAAATAACAGGAAACAACAATTACTTTTCCTTAATATCTCTTAATATCAATGGACTCAACTCCCCGATAAAGAGACATAGACTAACAAACTGGCTACACAAACAAGACCCAACATTTTGTTGCTTACAGGAAACTCATCTCAGAGAAAAAGATAGACACTACCTCAGAATGAAAGGCTGGAAAACAATTTTCCAAGCAAATGGTATGAAGAAACAAGCTGGAGTAGCCATTCTAATATCTGATAAGATTGACTTCCAACCCAAAGTCATCAAAAAAGACAGGGAGGGACACTTCATACTCATCAAAGGTAAAATCCTCCAAGAGGAACTATCAATCCTGAATATCTATGCTCCAAATACAAAGGCAGCCACATTCATTAAAGAAACTTTAGTAAATCTCAAAGCACACATTGCACCTCATACAATAATAGTGGGAGACTTCAACACACGACTTTCACCAATGGACAGATCATGGAAACAGAAACTAAACAGGGACACAGAGAAACTAAGAGAAATTATGAATCAAATGGATCTGGCAGATATCTACAGAACATTCTATCCTAAAACAAAAGGATATACCTTCTTCTCAGCACCTCATGGTACCTTCTCCAAAATTGACCACATAATTGGTCACAAAACAGGCCTCAACAGATACAAAAATATTGAAATTGTCCCATGCATCCTATCAGATCACCATGGACTAAGGCTGATCTTCAATAACAAAATAAATAATAGAAAGCCAACCTTCACGTGGAAACTGAACAACACTCTTCTCAATGATACCTTGGTCAAGGAAGAAGGAATAAAGAAAGAAATTAAGGACTTTTTAGAGTTCAATGAAAATGAAGCCACAACATACCCAAACTTATGGGACGCAATGAAAGCATTTCTAAGAGGAAAACTCATAGCTCTGAGTGCCTCCAAAAGGAAACTAGAGAGAGCACACATTAGCTGCTTGACAACACACCTAAAAACACTAGAACAAAAGGAAGCAAATTCACCCAAGAGGAGTAGATGGCAGGAAATAATCAAACTCAGGGGCGAAATCAACCAAGTGGAAACAAGAAGAACTATTCAAAGAATCAACCAATCAAGGTGCTGGTTCTTTGTGAAAATCAACAAGATAGATAAACCCTTAGCCAGACTCACTAGAGGGCACAGGGAAAGCATCCTAATTAACAAAATCATAAATGAAAAAGGAGACATAACAACAGATCCTGAAGACATCCAAAACACCATCAGATCCTTCTACCAAAGGCTATACTCAAAAAACTGGAGAACCTGGATGAAATGGAGAAGTTCCTAGACAGATACCAGGTACCAAAGTTGAATCAAGATCAGGTTAATGATCTAAACAGCCCTATATCCCCCAAAGAAATAGAAGCAGTCATTAATAGTCTCCCAACTAAAAAAAGCCCAGGACCAGATGGGTTTAGTGCAGAGTTCTATCAGACCTTCAAAGAAGATCTAATCCCAGTTCTTCACAAACTATTCCACAAAATAGAAACAGAAGGTACTCTACCCAACTCATTCTATGAAGCCACAATTACTCTGATACCTAAACCACAAAAAGACCCAACAAAGATAGAAAACTTCAGACCAATATCCCTTATGAATATTGATTCAAAAATCCTCAATAAAGTTCTTGCTAACCGAATCCAAGAACACATCAAAACAATCATCCATCCTGACCAAGTAGGTTTCATCCCAGGGATGCAGGGATGGTTCAATATACGGAAATCCATCAACGTAATCCAGTATATAAACAAACTCAAAGACAAAAACCACATGGTCATCTCCTTAGATGCGGAAAAAGCATTTGACAAGATCCAACACCCATTCATGATAAAAGTCTTGGAAAGATCAGGAATTCAAGGCCCATACCTAAACATGATAAAAGCAATCTACAGCAAACCAGTAGCCAACATCAAAGTAAATGGTGAGAAGCTTGAAGCAATCCCTCTAAAATCAGGGACTAGACAAGGCTGTCCACTTTCTCCATACCTATTCAACATTGTACTTGAAGTCCTAGCCAGAGCAATTCGACAACAAAAGGAGATCAAAGGGATACAAATTGGAAAAGATGAAGTCAAAATATCACTCTTTGCAGATGATATGATAGTATATATAAGTGACCCTAAAAATTCCACCAGAGAACTCCTAAGCCTGATAAACAGCTTCGGTGAAGTAGCTGGATATAAAATTAACTCAAACAAATCAATGGCCTTTCTCTACACAAAGAATAAACAGGCTGAGAAAGAAATTAGGGAAACAACACCCTTCTCAATAGGCACAAATAATATAAAATATCTTGGCGTGACTCTAACTAAGGAAGTGAAAGATCTGTATAATAAAAACTTCAAGTCTCTGAAGAAAGAAATTATAGAAGATCTCAGAAGATGGAAAGATCTCCCATGCTCATGGATTGGCAGGATCAACATTGTAAAGATGGCTATCTTGCCAAAAGCAATCTACAGATTCAATGCAATCCCCATCAAAATTCCAACTCAATTCTTCAACGAATTAGAAAGTGCAATCTGCAAATTCATCTGGAATAACAAAAAACCTAGGATAGCAAAAACTCTTCTCAAGGATAAAAGAACCTCTGGTGGAATCACCATGCCGGACCTAAAGCTCTACTACAGAGCAATTGTGATAAAAACTGCATGGTACTGGTATAGTGACAGACAAATAGACCAATGGAATAGAATTGAAGACCCAGAAATGAACCCACACACCTACGGTCACTTGATCTTCGACAAGGGAGCTAAAAACATCCAGTGGAAGAAAGACAGCATTTTCAACAAATGGTGCTGGCACAACTGGTTGTTAACATGTAGAAGAATGCGAATCGATCCATTCCTATCTCCTTGTACTAAGGTCAAGTCTAAGTGGATCAAGGAACTTCACATAAAACCAGAGACACTGAAACTTATAGAGGAGAAAGTGGGGAAAAGCCTTGAAGATATGGGCACAGGGGAAAAATTCCTGAATAGAACAGTAATGGCTTGTGCTGTAAGATTGAGAATTGACAAGTGGGACCTCATGAAACTGCAAAGCTTCTGCAAGGCTAAAGACACCATCAATAAGACAAAAAAAACCACCAACAGATTGGGAAAGGATCTTCACCTATCCTAAATCAGATAAGGGACTAATATCCAATATATATAAAGAACTCAAGAAGGTGGACTCCAGAAAGTCAAATAACCCCATTAAAAATGGGGCTCAGAATTGAACAAAGAATTCTCACCTGAGGAATACCGAATGGCAGAGAAGCACCTGAAAAAATGTTCAACATCCTTAATCATCAGGGAAATGCAAATCAAAACAACCCTGAGATTCCACCTCACACCAGTCAGAATGGCTAAG
Organism: Mus caroli; assembly: GCF_978045245.1. NCBI lineage: Eukaryota > Metazoa > Chordata > Mammalia > Rodentia > Muridae > Mus > Mus caroli. The sequence goes on along the minus strand of NW_028227270.1, from coordinate 48,963,855 downwards.
ATCAAAAATTCAGGTGACAGCAGATGCTGGCGAGGATGTGGAGAAAGAGGAACACTCCTCCATTGTTGGTGGGATTGCAAGCTTGTACAGCCACTCTGGAAATCAGTCTGGCGGTTCCTCAGAAAATTGGACATAGTACTACCGGAGGATCCAGCAATACCTCTCCTGGGCATATATCCAGAAGATGTCCCAACCGGTAAAAAGGACACATGCTCCACTATGTTCATAGCAGCCCTATTTATAATAGCCAGAAGCTGGAAAGAACCCAGATGTCCCTCAACAGAGGAATGGATACAGAAATTATGGTACATTTACACAATGGAGTACTACTCAGCTATTAAAAAGAATGAATTTATGAAATTCCTAGCCAAATGGATGGACCTGGAGGGCATCATCTTGAGTGAAGTAACACAATCACAAAAGAACTCACATAATATGTATTCACTGATAAGTAGATATTAGCCCAAAACTTAGGATACCCAAGATATAAGATACAATTTGCTAAACGCATGAAACTCAAGAAGAATGAAGTCCAAAATGTGGACACTGTGCCCCTTCTTAGAATTGGGAACAAAACACCCAGGGAAGGAGTTACAGAGACAAAGTTTGGAGCTGTGATGTAAGGATGGACCATCTAGAGACTGCTGTATCCAGGGATCCATCCCATAATCAGCTTCTAAACGCTGACACCATTGCATACACTAGCAAGATTTTGCTGAAAGGACCCAAATATAGCTGTCTCTTGTGAGACGATTCCGGGGCCTAGCAAACACAGGAGTGGATGTTCACAGTCAGCTATTGGATGTATCACAGGGCTCCCAATGGAGAAGCTAGAGAAAGTACCCAAGGAGCTAAAGGGATCTGCAACCCTATTGTTGGAACAACATGATGTACTAACCAGAACCCCGGAGCTCTTGTCTCTAGCTGCATATGTATCGAAAGATGGCCTAGTCGGCCATCACTGGAAAGAGAGGCCCATTGGACTTGCAAACTTTATATGCCCCAATATAGGGGAATGCCAGGGCCAAAAGAATGGGAATGGGTGGGTAGGAAAGTGGGGGGCGCTATGGGGGACTTTTGGGATAGCATTGGAAATGTAACTGAGGAAAATGTGTAATAAAAATATTAAAAATTAAAAAAGAATACATTCCTTCTCATCTTCACTCTGACTTCAGTATAGGAATCCACAAGGGATCCCTTCAATTCCTTTCTTCAGATTAGTCAATACAGCTTGTTTGCATGGTCAGTCTGGCTAAGGGATCATGAATGTTGTTTGGTCCTTCTGTGTTGTACAAGTCTGTAACTCAGATCTTCATAGTACCATGTGCATAGAGCCTGATCCCAAAGGCTTTGGGGCAAGCATCTCAAAGCAGGTGTGTGTGTGTGTGTGTGTTTGTGTGTACACATTTATGTGTATGTTTGTGTGTGTGTGTGTGTGTGTGTGTGTGTGTGTGTATGTGCATGTGATGGTCAATGATCAGTCTTCTTTGCTGTTGCAATTCCGTCACTGTCAGTGTTTTGTTTTGTTTTGTTTTTTGAAAAAATGTTTCTCATTGGCCTAGAACTTTTCAAGTAGTTGGTCTGGTTGGCCAGTAAGCTCTGAGGTCTTATCTCCATCTCAGATGAGAAATACAATCCATCACACTTAGCTTCTTCCACCGTGGGTTCTGAGGATCAAACTGAGGCCCTCATCCGTATGGAAGGTATTTCCTAGCTCCAGTGTCTCTCCTATCCCTCAGAATAGGCTCTGAGGAGATCATCACAGTGCAAATGTCCACTTGGCTTCACCCCCAAGGTGATTATGAAAATGTAATACTGAACAAAGAAAGGGAGGAGGAGACGATTAATACCACTCTGGGTTTTGGTGCTGTTGACATCTGTCAGTCCCCACAAAGCATCCCTGAGCATGGACGCCCAGGGCTCTGGGTTTTCCTCTCCTTTATCCTTTAGACAACACTCACAATACATTTGTATCACTCAATCTCCCCCCCCCACACACACACACAAATGTACAAAAAAATGTACATTTTACTACAGATTCCTCCTGTGTGTCAAAGACCCAAACTGATTGTACGGACTCTGAGTGTGTTCTTGCTGAAATGAGCTGGAAGGTACATACTGGGTATTTTAAATTTGCTGTTGGGAACAATGGTGTGGGCATCTCTTTCTTCGGCCTGATTGGGTCTTCAATTCTCAGTCACTGCCTCCTTTCCTGAGGAGCAAGGATAAAATGCTGTCCTCCATCTCTTCGGTGGTGGGTTGAATGTTGTCATTTCTTTTTTGGAACCAGCAGGTGAGACACAGTTGCCACAAGGATGTTAGGAAGTTAACCAGGAGCTATCAAGCCTTCCTTAATTCACAGGTCTCACTTCTGCCCACCCTGTTTAACTCCAGAACTAACCAACTCACTCTTCAGGATGAACAGACCACAGTGAATTATCTTCCCAGTCTGAGTCACCCTCCAGCTATCTGAGCCAAGACACAATAAAGCACGACATTGTAGGCTTGGACCAAGGGCAGCTCTGATCTCTCACTGTAATTTCACCTTATTTGAGATGTTTCTCCAGGACATACAGAAGAGCTTTCCCCTCCCATTACCATTGAAATAAAGAGATGAAATTTCAGCTCCATGTGCTCTCCTCTACTGGAGATGGCTGTGCAGTTATATTTGAAGCTCAAATCAGCCCTGCTTCCATTCAAAAAATAGAATACATGAGCAATGTGGGGGCATTCATGAGCCCTCCCTGTGTATCCAGTGTCAACAGTGGCCAGAACAGCCAGGACAGAAGGACCTGGCAGTACTCATTATTCATATGCATTAGCATTTTGTGTAAAGTCTGACAGTTTGGACAATTTTTGTGGCTCATCATGCTACAAGGTTACTACAAACATGTGCCCTCTCTGGCTGCTGCACACCATGAATTCTAACCTGCCTAGGGCCCACACACAGCAGCAGAGCTACGCACCAGCCCTGGAGTAAAAGTACCATGTCCAGGTTAAGAAGCAAGCAGTGCTTGTCCAAACTGGCTGATCAGAACAGCCCGGGCTTCTAACAGAAAAATGACAAAGTAGGGCTGTGATGGCTGCTGTTTGGCAAAGCGGGGAGAGATCCCTCTGATAGGCCCATATCTTCTCTCAGCCCACTGCCCTGTCTCAGTGTGGGAGGTGACATTACCTGTCTGATGTTGGCAGGCACTGGAGAGGAGTCCTGTCCTGAGCATCCTACTCTGATGAGGGCTGTCCAAATGATATGATCACCATCAATCCATCACTGTCACTGGCACTGTCCCTCCAACCATTGGAGCTGCAGCCTCGGGTGTTTCTTCCCTTCTGCATGTTCAGATATAAAAGGGAGGATGGCCAGGCAGGATACAGAGCATTCAAGCTTGTCAACATTTTCCCAGGCTTGTAGTGGCTGACCGATCTTCTCTCCTTTGCTTCTCTATCAACTCTGACCTGGTCTCACTTCCCCAACCAGGGTCCATGAAAGTGTCCACTGCAGGTGGCCACCAGCCCTATGGAAGCTTGTCCCTCCAAGGATGACATTGTGCTTTCAAGTAAGAAGACAGCAGCTCCAGCCTCACATCAACCCAGGACTCCATAAAGTCCAGGCCCCCGAGGCCCTATGCACTTTGCATCATGGTGACACAGTGTGGATATTTTTGTGGTAAATTCTAGAACCAAGAGGTCTCTAGCATGTGAAAAGCAATTGGGCATCCTTGTTGCTCACAGGCAAAGTTAGACAGGCCCTCTGGATTCTTAGAGGTCTGTGCAGCCCAGAGGTCTGTGTCTGGACCCAAGTATGTTTACCAAGAGATGACAGTGCAACTCCAGACTGAAAGGACTCCAGTACCCAATATCACAGGTCCCTGTCTGCACTGGGTCCTGGTGTGCTCAATAGAGCTAGGAATTAGGAGCTAGATTCTCAGAGACAAGTCACAACTCTGCCCCTGCAGCTAGCTGCTGTCTTCTTTTCTTCAACAGAAAAATGAGAAGCAAGAAGTACCCAGCCTCCAGGCAGGGCAAGAGGGTGGGGAGCTGACTGAGGGCTGAGCTGTGGGCCAGGAGCTCCTTGATGCACCTGTTGAGCTGTCAGGATACAAGCCCCAGCCTAGGTACAGGGACATAGTGACCTACAAGATAGGAGGCTCTTGAAGGCCATGGTCATTTTCATCAAAACCAGCTATAAAAGAAAGACATGCGCACGGGTTGGAAGCCTTTGGGGCTGGATGTCTATTTTATGGAGAGTGGCTTTCATATAACTTCCCCCAAGGAGCCACGTTAAGAAAGGGAGGGAGGGCAGAGACCAGAAGTGGCTGGAAGGTAACATCAGGTTGTGTGAATAACCAAAGAGCAATGTTCTGGGAACCCCAAAGACACTCATGTTTGCAGAGCCAGCTTGAGGTCAGACTTCATTTACACAAAACACGGCCTAGGGTCACCTCGATGGCTGAGAGTCAATTAGAAAATCTTTATGAATCTCCCTGGTGAAGCAATTCACTTAAAGCTTATTTGTACTTCATTTCCTCTGAGGATTTCATCAGTGTGTCCAGATCGCAGCCTCAGTTCTTCCCATTCACCAAAATGCTGCAAAGCCTTTCTCCTGTGGAGTTGAAATAGGTGGCGTGATGGCCGCGGCTCGTGAAATGAGCATCTCCGTGTTTCAGTAGGGCTGGGATGTTCACCTATCTCCCCCTCCCACCCAAACCAGCTCTCATGGATGCCTACACTCTATGAAACATTAATTCATGATTTTCTTAATATCTTATTGATTTTTCCCCTCTAAAGGCCAGAGGTTAAAAAACTCCATAAAAACGTCCTGGCAATTTATTGCTGTCCCTTTAAGACACTGCACTAACCTCATGGCCATTTGTTTCCCCATTGTCTTTCAGAGAGGGTTACAGCTCAGATGACTGATGCTGCTTTTCTATGAACTTCCTCCGACCTGGCTTTTAAATATAATATAGAGAGACCTCCCCCAGTGCTATTCTTAACTAGTTACAGAGGCACACTCAGGAAAACACTGTGGGGGGACCTGTCCATCCACAGCTTGGAGTGGACCACAGCTCAGGTAGAAGAAATATGTCTATATACTATATCATGCATACATCTTTATTTATATCTATATAGATACATCATCCTAATTATGTATGTTATCACCGCTCTGAATGATATATTTATTGTGGGTTGTTTTTTTGTTTTTTTTTTTAAGACACGACACCACAATCCATATTGTGACAGGGCTTTCTGCCATGTTTTCCTTCCTTAGGAAGTATAGGTAGAAGCCAGTAGGTCAGGCACCCCAGCCCCCACTTCCACCCCAACAAGAGCTCCCACTCCACCCCAACAAGAGCTTTATCAGTACCCAAGCCTTCCACTCCCAACTCTACTACTGGCTCTCTAACCATTCCCCTGCTAATTTTGTGGCACAAATGACAGGACGTCCCAGAGAGCTACATGCTAAAGTCACTCACATAGTGAAAGTTGGGAGCAGAAAGTCCCAAAGTAATAGATGGAAAGTGAAAGGGGGTTTGTAGTTCCTGGGAAAACATTTGTTACTAAGATCACAGTAATAAGCAGGTAGAGAATTGGATGTCCTTTTAATTGCATTATTTAGCTCTAATAGGCACGAGCCTGAAGGTTTTAATTAAACTGACAGGGAGCATAAATAATCTCCTCTTTCCATTCGGCATTCCCCAGTGTATAGTGTCTACCTGGTCCTAAGAATCCCTCCTCCAAGCGGAGACCCACAAGTAGTGCCATGTTCTGGATGGAGGAGACACAAGTACTAGGTAAAAAAAGTGGACGTAGATTTTTCTGTTTCTTTTCAACTTTTCAAACCCAGACATGAACTGAGTAAACCTTAAGGAAATGGAAACAAAAAGATATTTTCTAACATTGTGACTTCCAAAGGCTGCTGCTTTGGCTCTGATCCAGCCTCCCTTTCCTCCTCTTAAGTGGATACTTGGACAGAATTCTTTTTGCAGAGGCTTTTCTTTAGATCTATCAACCAAAGCACTAAAGAGCTCTGCTCTCTGACTCAGAAACCTTTGATTTGGAGGTAATGGGCAAAGCGGGAGAGTTTTCTCACCATCCTGAATGCACTCTGTTGGGTGAGCTCTACATATCTTGTCTAGTCCTCGCCCCTGTGGGGGCACAGGTGCTGTTTTGGGCACTGTAAAATTTGGGTATTTGTTGATCAGTTCTGCCTGAAGACATGTTCAAAGGTCCCATAACCTAAAACACTGCACTACTGGGTCTTAATATACAAGTAGCAATCCCACTTGAAAGCCACCAGTATGCTAAGGTGTCTGTCTGTCTGTCTGTCTCTCTCTGTGTGTGTGTGTGTGTGTGTGTGTGTGTGTGTGTGTGTGTACACTCTTCAAGTGTGTGCATGCAGGAGGCCCGTATTAACCTCGGTATTCCTTGGGATGCTTTCCATCTTGTTTTTATAGACCTCTGCCTCCCTCCATCCACCCATCCATCCCTCCCTTTTGCCCTCCCTTCATCCCTCCCTCTCTCCCTCTCTCCTTCTCCCTTCCTCTGTAGCTCCCTCCTCCCTGCTCTCCCCTCCACTTTGGCCTGGAACTCTTCCATCTGTTTGGTTAGGCTGACTGACCATAGAGTGCTGCCACCTCTGTAGATGTTTCTGTAGCTGCCTCCTCAGTGCTAAGATTATAAATACATACCACCATGCCTGGCTTTTCCATAGGTTGGAGAGATTGAACTCAGAACCTCATGCTTGCACAGCAAGCTCTTTACCACCTGAACTGTCTCCCTGCCCTGTGCTCTAAGATTTATAGTGTGTTCTTCCTATCTGAGTAAAATGACCTTTTATTTTTATTTTTATTTTTAATTAGAATATAACTAACCGGTTTTGCTGTGGCACTGGCACATGCACACTGCTGAGCTTTTCTCGTTGCTCCCCATTACCCTCACTTATCCCTCCCTTTTACAGTTAAGTAACCTTAAGCAATGCTTTACTTTTGTAACAAAGTTTAACACGCTAAAGAGACCTGGGTCTTCTTATAGCCACACACTAGGAGTACACAAAGACTAGAGAAATATGACCCTTGCTTGTAGTGCAGCACTCAGAATCTTGCTGGAGAATTGGCAAGACCACATCTGTGATACCACAAATACCTTCCAAATCTCCTCTGAACTTGGGCTTTAACCTCTGAACAATCAGGGGTGAGCAGAAAACACCACCCACAGATGCTATGAAAGTAGCCCATCAGACACCTGATGTTTGGGCTGCCCTGCTACCCTGGTCTGTGTGATGTGCTTATGAAGGACATTCCTCTAGGTGAGAAAAGAAAATGGTTGCAAGCACCTGTTAGGCACAGAATCACCACAGATGAGCTGTAGAAAACCTTGGCATGGAGCCAGGTGGCCTACAGCCCTATGTCCTTGCAGCCTACCTGCTTTGTAATGGTGGAGTCACTACTATCTACTTTTCTCAGCTGACTTTGCCAAGAGATGCCTAAGCAGATGAGTCCACAAACCTCATAGGCCACAGAGACCCAGGAGAAGCAGGACTCACACCCATGGGTGCAAGGCACTTGGATACTGAAGGCTATTAGATCAGTGCCTACACAGCACGCTTATTCTCATATGGGAAAGACCAACTCTGAGAAAAGGCAGGGATTTCTGGATTATTGAATCACTTGATGGACTAGGATAATTAGAAAGACTGTTGAGAATTATGTAGTGGGAATCTAAGATGCAAAAGAACTTTTAGCCAAAAAAGGTGAAGTTCTCATTTATAACCTCGTAAAAGTGCAAAGGGGACTGAGAGAGATAACTCAGTTGGCAAAGTATTAGAGCTACATACATGATACATGAGTTCAATCCCCAGAATCAATGTAAAAAATATCTGGGTTCAGCACTGAATGCCTATACTCTCTAGTACTGGGGAGGCAGAGACAGGAGCATCCTTAGGCTGGCTGACCAAGCAGTCTAGCCAAATTGGCTAGAGTCTCTGTGCAGGAAAAAAAAAACATGGTAGAGAGTAATTGAAGAAGATACTAGACAGCAATCTCAGGCCTCTATATGTATGTACATGCATGTACATCACACACACACACACACACACACACACACACATATGCACACACTTGAAATTTGCCTAAATTGGGACAAGCAGGGTCCATGCAAAGAGACCTAGGTAAAGCTGAGACTTAAAAATGGTACTGGCTTGTCTCAAGCTGTATGAAGCTGGGTCCTGAGTCTTTTAGAAACAGCCGATGAGAACCTGGAGCCTGTGTTCAGTGACTGCAGCCACCACCATGCTATAAAATGACTTTATGGAATCACACAGTAAGCACCATAGACATTGCCTGATATGTCATAAGAAAGAGAGAGGAAAGGAGAGAAAAAGAGAGAGAGGAAGAAGGAAGAGGAGGAAGGAGGAGGAGAAGAAGGGAGGAGGAAAAAGAAAGAGAGGCTCACAAACATTTGAAGAAAGGCAGATCTGGAGGCTAAGCACGACTATAACATTGTCACGCTGGGAGAAACCAATGAAACAATGATCCAGATACAACATAACAAGAGAGAGAAATTCCAGATATAAAAAAAAAATGATGGAGAAACTTCCCATTGAACAGAGTCTGCTTTTCTGTTGAAAGTTCAGTGAAGAGCAATTTACAACAGGATTTTCCAGAAACAAATAGCAAGGGCTGGAAAGCAGGAAGTCCCTCTGCCCAAAGTCTGTACCCAGGGAGAGAAACGGGAGTATTCAAAGTTATCCACACAAGGAAAGGCATCAAAGAATAGTTACTGAAGATTGTTTTTTAATGATATTGTTTTATACAATAAAGCAACTTAAAATTAGGAGGTTGCATTAGGCCAGGGAATTTACATTTCGGGAAGGCTCATGAAACAGGCTGAGAGCCACCTCGTGTCTGCTGAGAGTCGGTATGAATAGAATCCATGATCTCCACTACATCCTGTAACCGGCAATGGAGCAGTTGCTAAAGTGAACATGAGAGTGGTGTCTTGTGAGGAGCGGGTGTGGCAGCAGTCCCAAGATGGCGCCCGGGACTGAAGCTAAGTCTTATGACTTGCACCTGACTTCCTCATACTAAATGCTAAGATTTTTTTAAACCTGCACTTGAGCACCATCACCATCAAAAACATAATCACACAGAATTTTAATTTCAGTTAAAAATAATTATGGCTTAAAAATCAGGGAAGGGAAACCAAAATTAAGTATGTGCGAAATGCCACAAGGAAGCTATTCCTTGTGCTGATTAAAAGATAAGAAAGAGGAACAGGGAACCACTCAACAGGCATAGTGCTTCCTGCATAGAGACAAAGACCCGAGTTTTCGAGTTTGCGTTTCTAGTGCCTGTGAAATATTTGGGTTTGGGGGTTACAAGTATGTAACCCAGTGCTGGAGGAGAAAACATGCAGATTCCAGAGCTCTCTAGATAGTCTAGCACAAACAGCAACGTGAATTTCTGTGAAAGAATGCAATGGAGGAGGAGATTTTGATGTCAACCTCAGGTTATCATATAGACACACATAAGCTAGCACACCCATATATACCTATAGGCCTCACACTTACATCTACAAAAAAATAAAAATAAAACGCCAAACAGAACAAAATTAAGGAAGATTCTTGAAGTTGGATGAATCTATTGTGATTGGCTGAGTGTGAAGAAAGGTTGTTATTGAAACACATACCTGAAATACTTTATAGTACATGGGAAGGCGATTACCACAACCCGTACATGACACATAACATATTCATGTCTTCATTAACACTGGTGTGTGAATGAAAGTTCTCAAGACCCACCTATGTTCACACTTCCAATGCTGGAATGTGAATGCCCTACTCTTTCCATGAAAGAACTTGAGGAGTCTCGATTTCTGTAGGCTTTGTAATGTCCTCTGGGTGATGGAGGGATTGCTCACCAACAATTGTAACTTCTTCCATTTTTTTAAAATAAACTAGGAAGTTTTTTTTTCTGAGTTCTTTTAGTCAAAATTCTTATCAGCAATTTTGGCTCCTCAACTCCTCAGTGGTTAAGAAGGAGGTGGGGTCCTGAAAAACATGTTCCATGGTACAGCCTCTTTGGATATGAAGCATTCAGTGTCTGTTTCCATAATTCAGCCTCAGCCTTTTCCATGAGATATTTGGAAGTCTTCCTGGCTTCAAACATATTCTTACTGTAGTGGACACTGTATCAGAGGCCCAGTCTAATGACATCCTATGCAATTTGGCTGGTGCTTCTGTGCAATTTGGCTGGTGCTCCTGTGCAATTTGGCTGGTGCTTCTTTTCAGAGCTGGCACTAAATTCTGGTGAAGATTTTGGTTACTTTGCGACCTACTCTTCCCATGTCAGTTACTAGTGGCAATATTGTCAGTGACTTGTTTCATAGAGTGATCACTCCTCAGTCAGCATCAAGGGTAAAAACTTACCTTTAGCCTGGTACCACAAAGGTGGCAGCTGGCCTTGCAGAGCAGAGCTGATGTCCAGCAAGAGGGTACCTTACCTGGTTGATGATACAGAATCCAGTTGGGGCTCCGATCCACCACCGTGGGAGCCTCATCTGAGCACTTGGAGCTCTGGGGGATTGCATGGACAGGCGGGCTGTCCTCATCCTCAGTTGCCTGCTCCTGGGGTTACTTTCCAGGAAGACGAAAAAGAGGCCAAGGCACCTCAGGCCCTGATCTTTACCTGATTCACTGTCTGAGTTCCATTAAGAGCCTGAACTATGCTGGACAATCGTGGTACACGTCTTTAATTCCAGCACTTGGAAGGCAGAGGCAGGGGATCTCTGTGAGGTTGAGGCTACCCTGGTCTACATAGTGATTTTCAGGACAGCTAAGGTTGCAGAAAGAGTGTGTTTGGGGCTGCAGAGAGAGAGAGTGTGTTTGGGAAAAGGCCAGGTTGAGATTGTGAGTGAAATGTTGTGATTCTTATCACATCATAGATTGATTTTACCATATATAACTACCTGTGGGGCAATAGAGGAATGCCTTTAAGTATAAATATTGAATTAGGTTAATACCAATGAATTTGATATATGACTAAGCTAATCTATGAATAATACACAAATTCATGACAAGGAAAAGACAGTTCTGTGTGTTCAGTCTTTCCCACTGACCTAGACAAACATTACAGCTACAGCTGAAGAGCTTGAGGCCAAACACTGTTTCTGACTGACTGTATGTTCCTGAAATGTCTCAGTAAGTGAAGTAGCTATTTGTAGTAGTAACAAACACCATCCTTGCTGGGACATGATCATCTTGACCACAAGGCTTCACACACAGGTGCACATCCAGGAGCACAGGGTCCTTTCCACCCTAAGATAACTGTACAGGAACTAACCCAGTAGAAAGCCAAGCATGTCATGTCACACGTTTAATCTGAGAACTAAGGGAGCCATGGAACAGGGATCACGAGTTTCAGGCCAGCCTAGGCTGTGGTGAGATATACAAACAAACAAGAATAAACTTAGGAGGTTATTAGGAAAAAAAAAAACAGCAAACGAGAAGGCTAAGAAGGAGAGAGATCAGCAGCCAAAGTGTGGACTTCTCTTACAGGGGAACAGAGTTCTGTCCACAGCATCCATGGCAGACATCTCATCATGACTGTAACTCAAGGTCTAGGGGAATCCAGCATTTCTGGGCTCCAAAGGCACCTGCGCTTGTGTTGACACTCCTGCACACAAAGAGACTTAATTTAAAATACAATATCTCTTAATAAAGACCTATAGAAACAACCCTTATCAAAACAGGAAAAAAAGAGAAATATTTGAGCACCTGCTAAATTTCTACATGAGTGACAGGAATTTGAGCGCTACACAAAGAGCGAGGAAAACAAGCAGGTCAGAGTAGAAAAGATGATGAGATATAAAACCATCGTATGACCTTATAACCTTATTATCTTATAACCAAAGTAAGGTAGATAATAACATGCAGTGATCTGAGAATGTTTCACACAAAAGCTTTGATTGGGGCAGGGATAGGAGGCAAGGTTTCTACCTACTACAGAAAAGGAAGTTTATTGGATGTGATAATCTTGGGGAATGGGTGCTTCTGTCATGCCATTTAAGATATATTTTCTGATAACTGTTTACATTAAAATCTAAAGAGAAGGACCACCATCCGAAGAGGGAAAAGTGTCTATTCCTAAAGAGTAATTACTAAGGGCGAGGAACCAGCCGTGCTCCCAGCCACAGAGAGAACAAGGCTTCTATGCCTGTTCCATAAATGGCCCTCAAGCAGCTGAGTGATGTCAGACCAAAGTCACTGTGCCAGGATGTGGAGGCTTCTGAGCTCAGGTTCATGAAGTCCTGGATCTAAGCACAGCTCTCTCTGTCTCTCTGTCTCTGTCTCTGTCTCTGTCTCTCTCTCTCTCTCTCTGTCTCTCTCTCTCTCTCTGTCTCTCTCTCTCTCTGTCTCTCTGTGTGTGTGTGTGTGTGTGTGTGTGTGTGTGTGTGCATGTCTCTCTGTGTGTGGATGCGTGTGTATATATGTATGTATACCTGATTACTTGTGAATGTGTTTGTGGGGCTATGTGATTGTGTACTCTGTGTATGACAGTGTGTGTATTTGCATCCTTTTAAAATGTGAATTATGTCAAGATTCACCTTCACTAAAGAGATCTTCTGGTCTATGAAAATAAGACTCGGGCTGGAGAGATGGCTCAGTGGTTAAGAGCACCTATTGCTCTTCTGAAGGTCGCAAGTTCAAATCCCAGCAACCACATGATGGCTCACAACCATCCGTAATGAGATCTGATGCCCTCTTCTGGGGTGTCTGAAGACAGCTACAGTGTACTTACATATAATAAATACATAAATCTTTAAAAAAAAAAGAAAGAAAATAAGATTCTATTGGAAGTCATGCAAGCCAGAACCCAGGAAAAGGGAGAGGCAAGACATGCAGGTTTAAAGAAAATTTGAGAGCTTGGCAGTTTAGAAACTGTTAACTATTTCAGTCTATTAAAACAATGCCTCTTCTAGGACCATAGACAAAAGATCTCAACCGTGTGCTTCGTACACACAGAGAGACACATTTTGTCAGCATGGGACACAAGTCAGAGGGTTTGGGATTTGGTGGCTGGAGGGAATGAACACATGAGAACAGGGTAAACTGATTGCTGATTCACATAGACATGTAAGCCAACATGCCTGCATGCATAAGTTACACATGTATTTTCAGAGATACAGCAGAGAGCTGTGTGTGCTGAAACTGGGTCTCTGTCCTCTACATGGAATACAAGCAGTACAAGCCACACACATTACAGTGAAAACCTCGACAGCCAACCAGGACGTGGACACAGTTCAAAAGCACCAACAACCGGGGGCCACCAACAACCGGGGGATGTTCAGCATCTATCTATCATCGAAGGCATATGTGTGGATAGACACGCAAATGAACAAAAGTCTTAAGGTGGGGGAGGCTGAACAGTAGTGGCAAGTATCAACCCAGAGCAGCACAAATAATCCCAAAAGCAAAACAGCATGAAATCCTTTGAGCCCAGTGGACTGGGGAGAAGAGAGTATGCACAGTGACAGAAACTCAAATCAGAGCCATGAGGGGAGGGGGCAGATAAGACTAAGATGTTGCAAACACTATCTGTGTGGAACATTATACACTATGACATTCCTATAATGGAAGAAAGGGGAAATATTTGAATTATCCATCAAATGGAAATGCTTCCATCACTGGCGCAAACCCAGATTGTGGAATGCAATGGACAGCTGTGGCTGTAAGTGCACTTTTTGGGTTCTGATATGAAATGCTGTAGTCATTATATGTGCATAAAGACTGGTTCTCGGCAACAATGCCTGCTTGACAGAGGACTTCTTTAGGAAAAGCAAACTTTCTCTTGAAAGACCCACCTCAACTCAAAGTCAAAAGATCCCAGCAAGTATGTGTATGTCATAGACAGAGGCTAAGGAGATAAAGCTCAGTGAGCCCATGCTGGTTCTGCCCGTGGTCTCTGAAGCAGCTCTGCTTCTCCCACTGTCCCTGCTCTGACCTCTTCCTGTTCTTGGAGCTCTTGGACCTGGACGGGGACAGACGAAGTACTTGCTCTCCCTTCTATACACCCAGCAGAACACTGTCAGACGGGTGCAATTGGAATGCTTATGTCTGCTAGCTTAAAACAGTAACATTAGCCAGGCGTGGTAGCACACGCCTTTAATCCCAGCACTCGGGAGGCAGAGGCAGGCAGATTTCTGAGTTCGAGGCCAGTCTGGTCTACAAAGTGAGTTCCAGGACAGCCAGGGCTACACAGAGAAACCCTGTCTCGGGGAAAAAAAACTGTTACATTGAGAACAATAGATTGTGTCAAGGACAGATTGGTTGTAAGCATAGATTTTTAAAAAATGAGTGACAGATCCACATTGCCTACAACACTCTGGAAGGCGGAACCTACACGTCTCCTGAGCAGCAAAGTACAGCTGGCCCTGGTTGGGGGACAGAGGTTTGCAGATGAGCCAGGGTGAGAAAAAGAGCTGGCCCAGACCCTGGCCTGCAGCAGTACTGGGAAGAGTGGACCCTGTACCTCACTTGAGCGTCACAAAAGAGATGGCCCTGATGTTGCAGGCATAGATAAGCCAACCCCAAGAGTATAACAGCAAAAAGTTGTCTGTGCCCATTGCTGGTTTTGGCTCTGGATGAGTGAGCCTGGGCAGGAGGAGAGCTTGCCTGGTAGTGTGGGTGCATGTAGGAAAATTGGCAAGCTGACCAGCACAGATACCTCTCAGGCCCAGATAGAGGGATCTGAGTTGGCCCACTACAACATCTTCCCCATCTATGACCTGCGGGAGTGAATGAAGAGGCTGGTCCTACAGATACAAATATGCAGGATCTCCAAGACATAGAGCAACAACAGGATATCTGAGAGGAGTCCCAGTGTGGATCTAGTATTGATAGTATAGGAAAAGCCCAAGGTCTTGAATCAGACCAATGACTCATTGCAATGAACATTTGCAAGCAAAGGAGTGTGGACACTCTGTGACACACTAAAGCTTCCACAACATGATTTTTTTTTCACTGGAGGAGAGATGGCAAGGGTGGTGGTGGGTATGAGGGAACAGGATATGAGTGGGACTAGGGTGCATGATGTGAAATTCACAAAGAACCAATAACAAGTTTTTGTTTTTGTTATTTTTTTTTAAAGGAGTGTCAAAAGGTTCCAGGCTGAGGTGTATCTCCAAACTGCAAATCTAATTGAGAGGTTTTCATTTCTGAGATCAGAACCTCAGACAGATGAGACCCTCCATTCTTAACTGATTGCTGTCATATATAGCTCCTGCCAGGAAGGCTTGGAGTCCTGAGGAGAGAGTGCTCACTGTTGGGGACCCCATACTTGGGCTTGAGTGCCAAGTCTTACTTAGTCCCCTGAGACCTTGACCTTGGTGCTGGATTGGCACCACGTACCTAACAATGTGAAAATCTTGCCTGGCTCTTAACTCCGGGAGCCTCCATCACCTCCCCAATGTGAAGGTGGTTGTGTGAACTGCTGTGTGTTACTTTACAAAGCATGACAGTCACGCTTTAGTTCTGTGATCAACGCTGAGCATCTCAAAACCAAACAGAACAAAGTTGCCGACACAGAGACTTTTCTCTAGTTGACCTCAGAAGTCTTGAATGAAATCACGCTGGTACTTCAGATCTCAGTAGTATTTACACAGGAAAATTGATCAAGGACAGTCTGCCTAAAAAACTCACCCTCTCATAGTACAATATTATTTTGAATTATTTAGGGAAGAAATTACATATGAAGATATATTTACATTTGCATTGAATCTATCTTCTTAAAAATTCCACTTTCACATGTGGTTGAAATAATTACATGATTTTTTTTTTCCTTTCTATTAAAATTTCTGGTCTCAGAAATCATTAACTGTTCATTTGAAATACAATTTAAGAAACAGGAATTAGCCATTATGTTAGATTATGCATGTCTATTTTAGAAGGTTCTAATGAGAGAATACATAATAATGTAATAATTTAATCTCTAAATGTTAGTCTCCTGATATTCTGAGGTAGATAAATATCAATATAAATGACAGAAAGTCATTCTAGCACTCCAAAGTCACTGTCTAGAGGAACTGGGAAGGAAGCCTGCAGACATTGTCCCGTTGGATGGATGCACAGTTGTGGATATGTGGTCTGAGTGATCTGAGTGGTATGAATGTTACCAACGAGAGGCTACAGCCAGGGAGACTCACACTAGTCTTCCACCCTGGAGGATCCTACAGTTTGTTAAGTGTCATCTCTCAAGCCACCAACACTGCTGTTGTGCTGAAGAGTCCCCAATGTCCTTGAGCAGAAACAACGTTCATTCAAAGGAGGCCCAGATTTGACTAATTCTAGCTACACTGAGCATCAGTGAGATAACGCTTACGTATTCATAGGAATGATTGGCTGCCAACTAATCACTTATTTCTCCCTCTGGTTTGTCCCTGAATGTCCAGAACCATCCCACACTTTGGTCATTCCTTCCAAATTACCCTCTACCAGATGCCTTTTCAGCAAGTTTGCTGCCTTGTCCAAGATGACCCAGGCTGTCACCTCCTACAGAGCACAGGTACTCAGGTCTGATGTGTATTCCAGGTTCCATGCCAGTTGGAATCACCACAAGCTGTTTAGATCTAGGGAGAGCTTGGTGCTCTTCTCCTCAAAGATCAGCAGTGAAACACATCCTACCCTGCCGGGGGAGAACACTGCTGCTGCTGTTGTCTACTGTGCCCCTCTCCACATCTGTGAAGCCTCCCTCCCTTCCTCTTTGCTGCGGGTGGACCCTCCTCCAGCTTCAGCTTCACAGATTCACAAGCTCATAATTTCACTTTCAAAATCATACTGGTTTTGTCATTGCTGTGCAAAATGTTTCTGCCTTAAAATATCCCTTCCTTGTGTTAGAGACATGGCTCAGCACTTAAGGTGTTTTATTTTTGCAAAGGACCCAGGCACGAATGCCAGCATCCATATGGTGACTCACAACCATCAGCAACTCCAGTTCTAGGGAATCTAATGGCCTCTTATGACCTCTGCAGGTTACAGGCACATACATGGTGCACATACCTACCCACAGACAAAAGAAAAAAAAATGCACAAAATAAAGTTTTAAAAATCTGAAACCACACACGTAAAAATATTGTTTCCTAGGGATAAAAGGAAGGTCATAAGTCTTGGGAAGCTAATAAAGTTTATAAGGCCCATGAAACTCAGAAAGTTACAAAATAGCCAAGGCTTTCTTTCCAAGGTTATTAGTAAGTAATCATAGAGAGGGGATTTTCTCTAGTGTTGCTGCCTGCAAGTCGCAGAAGGAACTATAGGGATGAAGATTTCATAAGGACACTGGCTTTATAGTGACGCACCTGCCTTTGAATCATCCATTCTTCCATGAGTAAGTCCTCATTCATGCTTCTATAAGTATCCCCAATAAACTGCTGGTGCACCAAGATAGGCTTGAAGGAATTCTTTCTTGGTTCAGTCATTGATGCCAGATATTTGATGAAGTAATGTCAGTTCACATCTTTCAGGAAAAACCACACAGCAGCCATTGTCTGACCCATGACTTAGCATAGGCTGCCCAGAGAACTAAGAAACCAAATGGAGGCTGCCCATGAAATACTCTGTCTATTGAGACCACCTAATGGGAATGCAGCAGGTGTGGTATGGGTTGGGTGGGACCAAGTAGGAGCAAGTTTCATTTTTCCACAGTGCTGCTAAGGTCCAGTAGTGGTTGCTGGGCAGGGTGTGCCTGTTCCTTTTCCATTGTGTTCCTTCACTGCTTCAGTTCAAGGTCAGAAACTGCAGGCAGGTCAGGGATATGAACTTTTCACAGAGGTTTTCTCTGTTCTCTTCTCCTTGAGGGAGAAGTTCTACAGGTGAAGCAGCATACACAGTGACAACATTAGTGTGTTGTTGTTGTTGTTGTTAGCAATGACATCACTAGTTTAACTAGTAACCACACGAACTGCTGGCTCAGTGGGAGGCTATCATCAGCTTATTGTCTATATAACGTGAGTTTCTCTCCTTGACATTTCTGCCTTGAATGGGAAAGTCCTAACTCCAGGGCTAAGCTAAGGAGCCTGAAGAAGGGGGAAGAGGCTTTCTTTGGCCACCACATGCACTGCAAACATGAGCATACATGTCTCATGCACTTACATGAACAAATGAATGTTTACACATACACACATACACACAGATAAAAAGACATATGCATAAATTGAAGGGGCATCCTGTGGACACAGGAAGAGCTACCATTGTTCCTGGGAACAGAGAGTGTTGCCACCTTCCCATCTGGTCTTCACCTTGTGGGAGTTTTGATACAGCAGTCTGTGACACTAATATGCCTGGATACAAAAAGACAGAGATTTCTAAAACTCCACTCAAAAAAAAGTTCTGGGTTGAATTAGTCCCAAGACATGCTGGAGTATAGTCATGCGACTTTGTGTCTACTCTGGGACCTCTTACCTTGATAAAGCTCAACATGACTTAACTCTCCTCCCTTTCCGCTGGGCCTGGGGCACTGCACAGATTCAAGATTCTGCCCTTTGCAGAGAAGTTGTCCTTGCAGAGAGGCTTCTGAGGGAACAAACTGTTAGGAAGACATCATGAATGACATGCCTCTTTAGTAGAGGCTAGCAGGGTCAGTCCAGCCACAACATGAACCTTTCCTGGTGCAAACCTCCTCTCTGCCCTCTCTAATCCAAGAGTGATAGGTGCTGTGCCCTACAGTCCTCAGGAAGCAGAGCCTGAGGTACAGGACACTCAGGGCTCGTGGCTGTGCAGCCTTCACTATCTGCATATTTATTTCAGCTCTTAAATGAAATCCAATTTGAGGCTATTAATATTAATGCACTGAGATAATTCTGATGATGAATTAATAAAACACTTGGCCTCTCTGTGTGCTGTTTGCTCAAACATTTAATGATGCTCTTAACTGAGAAGAGGGAAGGGCAGAGCAGGGTCCACCTGGAGTCTGGGAATCCACCCACCTCATTGTTCTGCGCTGGCTGCTTTAATGGCAATCAATGTTATCGATCTGAAAAATGTATCTACTCTATCTCCACCTTGTGTGACAACTGCTGCTTGGATTTCTCAAGTATCACGTGACTGCAGCACTCCAGCAAGGTCCAACATTTCCTAATAAATTAGATACTAAGTGAATTTTGGGGGCTTTTCCGACTTTTTGATCCCATGCAATAATGCTTTCTCCTAGTACTAACACGGCTTGGACTGTCACAGGTCAGTGATGGGTGTCTTGTTAGAAAACCCAGAAACCATCTCCACGGTAGACTCAGACTGACTCACAAAACAGACTTCATCCTAGAGCCAAGCTCTAGGTTCTTCCAGGAAGAACTCGAAGCTGCTGGTATTTTGTTACTTCAATAATTTGCTATTCACAGTAAGCCATATTAGCCATCAAAAGGACAATTTAACTCCAATTAACTTAACTAGGTTTAGTACTATATTTGAATTGGATACCGTTTCCCTGCAGTAGCCACAGAGCAAACACCTTTTAAGGCCCTTTAATTGGGTCATTTTCTCAGTTGATTAAACGTAGCACCAACAATCTATGGTCGTATGTGCCCTGCCTCCACATACACGAGTCTTCCCAGTCCAACATGCATCTCCGCACTCCAGTCAAATGGACTGTGTGGGGCGCCGCTATCTTCCGGTACTGAGCAATCGCCATTACAAGATGGCGCTTATTTCCTCAGTACCAACTAGTAAACATCTAGTTTGCGCCTGCGCTGGAAATCCCCGCCCCGGGCAGCTCGCGCCTCAGGGATAACATCATATGGGGTGATCAGTGTTGAGCCAATCATGGCTTGCCACGTCCGAGGCGGGGAGAATTTCCTATAAAAAGGAGGGGCTCGGACTGCCTGGGGTCTCCGGTTGTGAAGCTTATGCTCTCCCTCTCAAGACGCATAAAGCTTGCTGCAGAAGAACCCTATTGTGTGTGGTGTCCTCATTCGCGGGCGAATCAGCGAACACTCACAGGACTGGAGTCCTTTATTTATTTATCCATGGAGTCGAGCTCTACTCTGCAAATCATTGAAAAAGACAAATGAGAAGAAAGGGCAGATTCTAGACTATGATGTGTTTTAAAAGTAAAATGTGAAATATTCATAAAAGACAGCCTGTGGTCTATGTTCAACTGAAAAACAAAAACTTCCATTATAACACCCACAGGAGGCTTGAAATGAGACAGTGGGATAAGCCAATCTGTGTGGCAGGGCTGATTTCAGCTCACTAGGACTTGGTTAAATGGACTGTGACCCTTCACAAGGGTGTCCACCATCCTGCATCTGTCTCTGCACCCAGGGCAGTAGCTTGCATAATCTCTCTCTGTTGTGAGATATGAGAGAACTAAATTTTAATCACTGGTGAGCACACAGGTCTAAGAAAACAACCAAGACAGAATTGTAAGCAGATACTCGTGGGAGCTGTGACAAGTGCTGTCAGGTGTGCCCCCATTCCAGGGAGAGTTTCAGAAAAGGTCACCCACAATCCTGACTCACAAATGATGACTGGAAGAGTGTTCTCAGATTAGCACACAGCAACATGGAAAACACAGTTTGAAGAATACATTGTGGTACTTGCATTGACAGTGTGAGGTTCCTGTCTCAGGACCCAAGTGTGTGTGCATGCACACATATGTTTCTGTACATGATTATGCTTTAAATGTGTGTGTGTGTGTGTGTGTGTGTGTGGTGTATATACTATGCATAGCCTTGCAGCAATGAAATTGTAATCATAACATTGTGAGATTTATTAAGCATCTAATCTCTGTAACAGATGCTTTTCATTATTGTGATATGACACTTTCCTGTCTTACAAATGTAGCTATAACTCAACTTTAGAAAAGGCTACGTGGCAAAAATGATCACTTAGAGCTCGTGTGAAATCCACAGCTAGGACCTCTGCTACAGAGAGCTTGTGGGAGGAGACAGCACTATCAGATCTACATTGCTGGGATCCATGACCATATCAGAGCACAGTGTGTGCTGGCAACCAAGTGAATTATCTTCACTGATCACTTTGCCTAGGACAGTGAGACTGTAGATGTAGAAAACAGTCAACAGTGGGAGCCTGTGTGACTGCTCTGTGGGTTATAAACAAATACCCAACCACTTGGCACAGCCACAAAGGTGTGCACAGAGACACCAGCTCCCTGACTTTGCCCAGCAGTAATGGAAAACCTAAAGAGTAACACTTTCTGGTGGAACTCGGGATCCATCGAAAGGATTGGCAGCCCAGGGTCCACTTGCTCAGTGCCCCAGTGAAACTTCCCAAGAGTCTTGGCCTTGAAGCTCAGAGACCCCCCTGGGCAACACCCTGGTGTGCAGGCTCTTCAGACAGCTCCACCTGCCACATGGGATTTTTAGAAAAGGTATGGCATATATCCGTGAATAGATGAAGTGAAATGAAATAATAAAATACAGTAAAAGTATGCGCGACCCCCTCTCACCTTCTGCGTGGTTCTCCAGGTCAGATTTATGCTGTGGATCGGGAGATAGCCAGTAAAAAATGAAAAACAATTTCATATTTTAAATTTATGGGCCTGGAGGGTAATAGATCATCTTTTCCCAAGACCCGTGCGTTAAATTGTCTCTAGCCTATTTGGTATGTTCCCTGAGTCACTCACACCTGTCATTTTGGATAGTGTGACTTTAGTCTTCCCTGTGCGTTCCTTCTAGAAGTTGGAATACAGAACTAATTGTTCTGGGAGACGTTTTAACCTGTGTTGTAGGTACTAAGGTAGCACTGGAGGAGAAAAGGAAAGAGAGATATCATTCCTGACGCTCCTCTTTACCCTGGCTAGGTGGAAATGGCTCTTCACACCAGGGTAATCAAAAGGATGGGACACACTGTGTCTAAATCAACCAGGCTGGACACGGTGCCAAAGCCTTTGGCTAAACACAGACTGACTTAATTCTCTCCCTGATAACTTGGGTCTGGAGCGCTTCTCTGCCACCAGAGGGAGCGACCCAAAAGAACAGAGCAAAGCTCTTGTGTGGGTGATCTTCACTGGGCTGCAGGCAAAACCTAGAAAAGATTTTTTTTAATCGAGATTCTCTACAGCAGCCCTCTCCAAATGCCAGTATCCATCACCGCTGACTGGATCGATCGCTGTGTTTTGGCCCCAGTCTCCTTCGAGAGATGGCATTCCATCAGTGATAGACGAATATCACAGTTAAGCAAAGTATCCAGCCAGACCCAGTAACATTTTTATTGATTTTTGTTGTGCAAATAATGTCTTTTTGGGCTGAATAAATGGCTTTGAGCCAAACAGTCATTGTTTATGATTCCAAAATGCAATAAAGGGACAGGAAATATATTATAGCCTGTGTCTCAAGGCACACACTATAATCATCCTTTGGTGGTTAAAAAAAACAAAACAAAACAAAAAAACACCCATCTGCAGCAGGAGTGCATATTTATTCCTGCTTAAAGGTGCCTGTAGGACTTGCAAATCTCACCCAGAATGTCCTGTTAGGAAACTGATGGCATTGCCCTTTCACCTATTGAATAACTACTAGAAAACCAAGCAAAAAAGTAAACACTATATTTCTTCAATCAATACAAAGAAAACAGTTTATTTCAGTCCCTTCGAATGAAATATCAAAGTTGCCAAAAGAGCATTCATTCGCTCTGAAAGAAAATATCAAAAATCTTCTCCACTTTATCAAAGGGTATAAAATCAGAAAATACTTTAAGGAAGTTTTTTTTTTTCTTAAACCACACTCATTCAAAAATACTGTTGGCTTGTGTCACTGGGTTAGCATAGCAGAAAGCTGGCCACCCAAGGTCTTCCCTGAGCCAAAGATCCATTTTTGTGGATAATCATTTTAGCTCATTTGCCCTTCATAGAGCTCTGCTTCAGAAGGAGCCACTAAACTGAAACTCTTCGTGTGTCATACAGAATCTATAGAGGATATGTACACAAAAATGATGACCCTGTAGTTTTCCGTGCCTGTACTCACCCAAGATTCAGCATCCTGGGGTCCTGAGATCCTTCAAAGAGCAACACTGTTGCTGTTGTGTTTACATGCAGGGGAGGGCAAGGATATCTTCACTCTGAATACAATAAAGAGACAATTTCCTTAGAATTGTTATTTTATCAATGATTTCTCCGTTCAGTAATTTAAGGATGGTTCAAAGAGTAAGTATTGCAGTTATTAAAATGACACTCTAAAGTGTTACTGGTTTTTTTTTTTATTGTTCTTTCATCAAAACATTGTAATTCTTTTAAACAATTGGTCTTAGCCCTGAATCCCTGAATCACCAGATATGAGTACATAATATCCTGAAGTAACTAAAGAAACCAGGAAAGCAGAAGGAACCATTGCTGGGTGGGGTGGGAGAGCAAGAAGGGAATAGCAGGGTACAAGCGATCTGGCCAGGAAAATAAGAAAGGAGACAGGGGCTCTAGTTCAGGATGCGGGGTCGGGGTAGTAAATACAGGAGGAGGAAAGAGGAGGATAATGCAACAGTAAGGGAGTCTGAAACAGCCATAAGGAGTCATACTATTAGCTGTTCACCTTTAAAAACTGTTATACAACCAAGTCTGTGCATAAATAAACATATAGAGTTCATATAAGATTTTCTTGTCCGGATGAGATGATGATATTCTTTCCAAGGGTTGAAGCCCACCTTAGAAAACCCCAACACCAGGCACAAGGAGCTCTCTTTGAGTTGCTAGCCAGGGCTATTCAAATGCTCCCACAACATTACAGGCTATCACTATGATCCTTGGTGGCTCCCCAGAAGTTGAAAGTAGGGCCCTATTGCTGACGACACATGTACTTCAGAAGCAGGTCGTGAGGCCCCTGAGCTAGGACTGACATGAATGCCTCCTCCCAAAGGAACAGTTTTCACGGATCAATATTTTGTCTAGAGTCACAGGATATTTATACGTCACAGTGAACTTTAACTGGAAGGAGTTACAATCTTCTTTTTAGCGGGATGTGTGTGTGTGTGTGTGTGTGTGTGTGTGTGTGTGTGTGTGCGCGCGCGCGCGTGCACGCGTGCACATGCATGTGCATAGTTTCTGTGTGAGGTATGTGTACATATGCACATGGAAGCCTAAGCTCATACCACACCCCTTCCTCCATTACTTTCCACTTCTATTTACTAGGGCAGCACCCTTTGCTGAATCCAGAGTTTGCCAACTTGACTAGTCTAGCTAGCCAGCATGCCCTGATATTCCTGTCTCCATCTTCTTCCTGGTAGGATTGCAGGCCAGCTGCTATGCTGTCTTTTTTATATGGGTTCTAGAGATGTGCAAAAAACACTTTACTGAGCTCCACATCAGATCCTGGGAGTTTTTAACTTGTGATACTGACTTTTGCCCAGGAATCTTCCACTTATCCCTACATTAACCGTCTCCTCAGCTGTGTGTATAGTGTCCTTCTTTGATAGTCTATATTTTTAGTTCACCTGTTTGGTCATTTTTCTCACTAGGCGTCCTATGCTCTCTGGTGTGAACATAGCCCAGGCTGCCAATCTCATATCATGAGGTAACTTATCCCATTGACCTGTAGTTCTGTCTGACTTAACGTCCTCCTCTGAAAAACAGGCTTCATTCTTTTCTTGAGTTTCCTAGTAAACAGTCATGTTTAGAAAACTGCTTGACCTCACGTCTTGCTCTCAAATTCAGTTGTTTTGTGCTAATGACTAACTGAAAGATCCTACTCTAACCTCTAATGGCAGTCTATAAACAGATCGTAAACACACAGGGTTTTTCCCCCAGACAACAATAATTGTTTTGTGTCCCCCTCAGAGCCTGGTGGCAGGTGTGCAAGTGAGAGAAAGGGGCCCTTTTGAGTTTCTGCTTCAGAAGCACAGGAAGATCACAGCAGCCCAGAAAATCTGGAAATGGTGTCCAACAGACTATTCTCTAGGACTATTTTCTAGAACTTTCCAAATGGCACATCTGGCTTTGCTGCTGATGGACACTGATGTTGGCTGTCATTGTCTCTCTGGGCTGAATTAGATGCTCAAGATGTGACCCCTGGGGTATGTACATTATGACTCAGTGTGTTGCCTTCAAAGGAATCAATGCCTGCTCATTTATGTTTGACTAAGTACGACCTGACATATATATGTGAGCTCTTGTTCCATGACTACCACAGAATAAAGGGCAACCTGGCACAGCTGGGCCTTGAATATTCCCAAGGACCCCTGACCTTACCTGTATAATGGGGTGGACATAGTTACCTGGGCAGTGTAGTTTTAGTACACAGACAGCAATAGACAGCCTTTGATGTGACACATGACTAGCCTTGGTCACCACAGTACTGTACTGGTTTTCATGAGGTCTCTAACAACAGCAGGATGGAAGGCAGTTCTTCCTGGCACAGAGGTTCCCATAGAATCTTTCCCGATATCCCCCTAAGCCCAGCCAGATGCCAGACTGAAATGTGGAATACATAACACCTGCAACGTGTTCTGATGTACCTAGGAGCTCAATATGTAAGGACCAAAAAAAGAAATCAGGCTACCTTTCTTAAGGCAAAGATGGCAAAACACTGAGCTAGCTAGCGTCATCTCAAGTGTTTAACCAACTGAAAAGAAAAAATGGCAGGCCCTTCTAATCTGAAGAGGGGACACACAATTGACACTATGCACATAAGAGCAGCAGGGGACATAACAGCACCTATTAGATCCCTGGGAGAGTTCTCATTAGCTAAGGGTACCTTTAGTATAACAACACTCACCTCACCTCTAACATTACACACACACACACACACACACACACACACACACACACACACACATACACACACACACCACACCACCACCACCACCACAACTACCACCATCACTATTTGTAATGAGTACCAAAATATAATGAGATAATGCCTGCACAGCTGTATTCTGTGTCAACTGGGTGGTGGAGAAATCTCTCCCACTGATACAGTAAACCCACTCAGGCCCAGCTGACCACAATCTGGTGCCCATCTGAGGTTACCACCAATGATAACACAATAGATGTCCCCTCACGGAGGTCCTGAGCTGAGAAGAGTTGGCTCTGTAGTAGCAGCTTGTCACACTAGGGAAGAATGGACTAAGATGGTTCTTAGACCCTGAAAAGCCAACTTAGTCTTGCTCAGGTGTTCATGGAATTTTCCCAGTTGAGCTTCCTAAGACCAGGGTACTAAGTACAGCCCCCATGGGAGACCAGTGTGGTTGGTGACGGCAGTGGATGCCTGTAAGTTGACAACCATCATTTGGAAAATTCAGGTGACATTTTCTTACAAAATACCAGCTCCCTGCACAGTCAAGTTGAGAACTGGAAGTAATAGGATTGCCATGCAGCCAGGAAGATAGTGGGGGCTCAGAGCCTAGCAATGTGGTAGCCTGCAGGGAGTAGCCAGAGAGCTTCAGGATACTTGCAGAAGCCTCTTCCTGCATCCAAAGAGCCATGCACACCCACAGAACAATGACTACATAAACCTCTCCTGGCTTTATTTCCCCAGCATTTGTTGCAATCTTTGACGAGTTCCTTAATCATCTTTAGCTCCAGGTTGCCCATTTTTTAAATCACAATAATAACACAATCGATCCCGAAGGATCATTATAAGAAACTAAAAATGGCAGGATATACAGAGTGCCCGGGGCAGGAGGGGGCATGGGGATATTCATTTACCTTCCTACCTTCCACTTCGCTTCCTCTCCCCACAGTATAGGAATTGTGAGGGGCAGGTTCAGGAGCACAGCCTACCCCATGCCCTGGATGTGTAACTCACTGGCTAGGAGAAAAGTTCCAGAATTAGAATGGTTTAAAAACCCCTTGACTTGCCTCACATCGACTATTCCTTCTTGTGGACAAGACAAGACAGGCCTGCTAAGCTGGGCCATTTATAGCCTCCCTCCTTTGGCAGCTTGCACAATATTTTCTGGAACCATGGAAGCTAGATTTCAGAAAAGATGTTTTTAAATCAGATCCTACTTGAGTCACCTAAGTCATGTGTGCTCAGTGCATAGGGTATTCAGCAATAAGGGCCAACCCTCAACTCTTTGGAGGTAACCAAAGGCTACATCTGTAACCTATTGTTTTGGAAGTCACTTGGACTACCCTGAACAACCTATCAAAAATCTCTTATATCTGGTGTGTGTGTGTGTGTGTGTGTGTTGCAGATAGGGGTGTTCATTAATTATAGTTCTTGTGAGAAGTACTGTCAGCCCAAATGTTTTAATTTCCTTTTATGTGCAGAGAGAGAGAGAGAGAGAGAGAGCGCACTTTTAGAAGTTGCTGCATAAAGACCAGAACAATAGCAACATCAGTGAACATGTTAACATGTTAACATGAAGAGGGAACATTTCATGAGGTCCCACCCACCCCTACACAAAGATTATAAAAAGAAATTAATGGTTGGGAGGCCAACACATAGCTTCCCTCCGGGATGAGCCAATGCAAAGTTGTCTAAACCATGCACAAAAACAATAAAAAATAGACTCTGCAGATCACACACTCACACACACACACATGCAGGTGCATGCACACATACACTCACAAACACACACATAACAAACACAAAGAAAAAGATTATCAACTTGAGAGTGGGGACATGGAATGGGTTTAAGGAAAGGTGGATGGAAGGAGCAAGAGAGAAGGAATTGATATAACTCCATTTCAATTTACAGTTTCTTTGGATTTTATGTTTATTTGTTTTGTCTTATTTTGGCTTGTTCATTTTATTTTTTCTTATTTATCTACTTACCTTTATTCTTTATTGTTATTACTATTATTATTATAACTATTTGTATTCTAATGAAAGGGAGAAAGAGGAGGTATGGATTTGGGTAGGTATAGAAGTGCGGATGACCTGGAGGGAACAAACTGTAACCAGAATATACCTGAGGATCCACTAATACCACTCCTAGAAGATGCTCCAACATGTAATAAGGACAGATGCTCCACTATGTTCATCACAGCCTTATTTATAATAGCTAGAAGCTGAAAAGAACCCAGATGTTCCTCAACAGAGGAATGGATACAGAAAATGTGGTGCATTTACACAATGGAGTATTAAAACTATTAAATCAACTATTAAAAGCAATGAATTTATGAAACTCTTAGGCAAATGGATGGAACTAGAAAATATCATCCAGAGTGAGGTAACACAATCACAAAAGAACACACATAGTATGCACTCACTGATATGTGGATATTAGATACAATTCACAAGATCACATGAAATTCAAGAAGAAGGAAGACCAAAGTGTGGATACTTTGATCCTTCTTAGAAGGGGGAACAAATTACCAGTGAGTTACAGAGACAAAGTGTGGAGCAGAGACTGAAGGAATGACCATCCAGAGATTGCCTGACCTGGGGACCCATTCCATATACAATCACCAAACCCAGACACTTTAGTGGATGCCAACAAGTGCTTGCTGACAGAAGCAACTGTCTCCTAAGAGACTCCACCAGTGCCTGACAAATCCACAAGTGGATGCTCACAGCCTACCATTGGACTGAGCACAGGGTCCCCAATAAAGGAACTAAAGAAAGGAACCAAGGAGCTGAAGGGGTTTGCAGCAACAACAATATGAACTAACCAGTACCCCCAGAGTTCCCTGGGACTAAACCACCAACCAAAGAGTAAACATGGTGGAACTCAGGGCTCCAGTGGCATATGTAGCAGAGGATGGCCTAGTCAAACATCAATGGGAGGAGAGGCCCTTGGTCCTGTGAAGGCTCTATGCCCCAGTGTAGGGGAATGCTAGGGCCAGAAAGCAGGAGTGGGTGGGTTGGTGAACAGGCAAAGCGGGGGGAGGAGAGGAGGGTTTTAAGAGTGGAAATGAGGAAATGGGATAACATTTGCAATGTAAATAAAATATCTAATAAAAAAATTAGTTCTCAAGCAATGTTTGTCCAATAAGCATTTACCTTGTCATTATTAATCAAGTGAATAAAGCAAAAAAGAAAAAAAAACTATTTTTTAAATTTAAACTATTATTTTAAATTATTTTTTAAAAAAAACATTATTTAATAAAAATAATGTTTTTTTTAAAAGATTCAGCTTCAAAGGATCTTGGAAGATGCCTACAAGACAAGGAAAGAGTCTTGGTTGTGAAGAGTGTGCATTGAATCTCAACAGTCACTGTAGCCCACAGGGTCGGCAGGACCAGACAGAGAGGTGACTGCATTGCCACCAGTTCTGAGAATCTTAGTGGTAGCCACAGACAGGATTAGAACCATAGCCTCCACACTGTTAGCAACCTCACAACATCTGGAAGAAAACTTCTGTTTTGTTTTTCTCTCTGATTGCTTCGTAGTCTTTGAAATACGCAGATCTTACTTTCTTTGTCTATGTGTAAGGCTCAGACTTTTCCTTTCCATCAGTCACAACAGATCTGCTTAAATAGATCTTTAGCATTTTAACAGAACATCCTATATCTTATTATTGTGAAGAAGAAGTCGGGAACCCTGGTCATGATCCCTTTGAAAGATGCTACACATGAACTACCTGCAAAGAAGCTCTGTGTCTAAGCACGTCCCTTTAGGGGCTCCAGATGCAATTGATATGGAATTACATGTGTGCAGACAGACCCTTCCATTTATGTGCCTGGAAACAAAGATTGTGCCTTGGTGGGTCACAACCTTTTATTAAGGTCCAAGTGTAAAATCTATCCAAAGGCTTGTGCTTTTGAAGACTTGGTCCCCACCTAGTGGAGCTCTTTTGTGGAAGTAAGGTGTTGGCAGGCTGGCTGGAGAAAAGTGGTTACCAGGGTCAGGACTCAATTTTTCTTCTCATCAACCTACTGCTTTGTGATCAGCCAGGATATGAGCAAGCAGCCTGATATTCCCACTGCCACAGATAAAAGCCTATCTCAGTACCATGATGAACTGTGCCCTCTAACTCTTCCTTCATTAAGTTGAACACAGAGAGGAGAAAAGTACCCAAGGTGCCTGGGGACAAGGAAAAGTAAGCCTCCGGCCTATGCAATCTCTCTGGAACTGTGTGCCCCTTCATGAAGATGGTTATGCCAAGGTCCAGGTCATGATGTTGTGTGGGGAGCAAGGTGTGAGCTCCTGAGGTCTTTGAGGAGCCTGCACCTATGGGTGTGGCAATAGGAGCTTACAGACGGCTTCTCTTTTCATATACACTTCTACTGAGATGCAATCCATGTGCTGTGTGCTCTATAAATTTACAGCACACAGTACATCTCAGTGTGTCCAAAATTTGTGCAGCTATCACCACCGTTGGTGTTAGAACCGTTGAGCACCTCAGAAAGAAAACAGTCCTTGAGCTTCAGCTCCTTTGATCTTCCTACTCCCCTAAGAAAGACATCACCTACATTCTTCTTTTATGATTTTTTTTCCTGTGCTGGACAGCTCCTATAGATGGAGGAGTGATAGTCTTAGCATAATGTGCTCAAGGTCTAGCAGGTTGTCCTGGAGCCCGTGGCAGTATCTTAATCCATTTGTAGAAGACCAGTATTCCCAACTACAGATAAACCTTACATTGGATAGCTGTTCATCAATTAATGGGCACTCAGAGCCTTCCCATCTGTGAGCTACAGCTAATAAATAGTACAATTCATACATGCACTGACTCTTGCATAGACGATGTCTACATTTTCTTAGGATGCATATCTAAGAGGAGAATTTCTGGGTCACAAGGTAGGTCTGTACTTACTCATTTGAGGACCTACTGAGCTGCCTTTCAGGCCAGCCAGCTTCACCTCAGGGTTCCAGATTCTCCATGCCCTTGTCAATGTGCTTTGTGTCTGACTCTATCCAGCTATCCTGGTAGGTGTGCAATAATTTGAAGTAACCTCCCACCTAAGATGCCCATCTACCTCTCACACGTGTGTCACCCACGTGTATGTTCTCCTTGAAGAAACATATACATAGATCCTTTAGCCCTTTCAAACTGTTCAATTTGCCTTTTTGTTATACAGTATGAAAGTTCTTGGGATGTTGTATGTGTAAGTCCCTTGACAAACACGTGCTCTGTAAAGATCTTCTCTCACAGTATGGAAGGACATCTTACTATCTTAGTAGAATCCTTTGAGATACAGAGCATTTAATGATGGTGAAATCCAGTCTTCTGTTATTGAATAAGCTCTGGGTATCCTATATAGCCATCAACTCCTAAGTTCAAAGTCATGGGGATTTATCTTAAAGTTTTCTAAGAGTTCTGTATATATTAGCATGTTTATTAATTTTTTTGTCAACATTTAGGTTGTTTATCCTACTTGTGTTAATTTTATGAAAGTTTTAAGGTATGTTTAAACTGGTTTTGTTTGCATGTGACTAGATAGCCAGAAGTTTAGTACTGTTTGTTGAAAGGTATTCTTTTCCCATAAAATCGCCTTGCATCATGGTTCTGAGCTAGACGAAAGCCAATGTGGTTACAGGCTTACGAAGAGGACTTGGTACTTTCTGTGTCTGAGGTCAATGTAGCTGCTGCTTTGCAGTGGGTTTTGGAATAAATGAAGCACAAGTTTTCATATTTTATTCTTCTTTTCCAACTAGGTTTTTTCTCTTCCAGATCACTTATGGTTCCCATGTGAACATTTTAATCAGCTTATCAAATTTTAAGTAGTCACATTCTGGTAGGGAACTTGTTAAAATTTTAAGTCAATGTGGGTAGTCTTACATTTTAACAATATCAAGTCCTCTGATCCACGAACATGGAATGTTCATACTTTATTTGGATCTTGCATAATTTCTTTTTAAAAACACTCTATGGTGAGGCTGGAGAGATGACTCAGCGTTGAGCACTGACTGCTCTTACACAAGTCCTGAATTCAATTCCCAGCAACCCCATGGTGACTCACAGCCATCTGTAATGGGATTTGATGCCCTCTTCTGGTGTGTCTGGAGACAGCACATAAATAAATAAAATAAATCTAAAAACAAACAAACAAACAAAAATTTAAGAAAAACACACAAAACAATAATAAAAAAACCACTCTATGGTTTCAGAGTATAAATTCAACATTTAATTTGCCATGTGAATTCCTAAGTGTTTTCTTCTTTGTGATGCTGCATTGCATTGAATTGTATTCTTTATTTCATTTTATAATTATTTCATGAAAGTAAATGGAAACATAAGTCATTTGTGCCTGCTTATTTTGATACATTGTAACCTTGTTGAACTCTTTATCTAACAGTTTTCCTCCTTCGGTGAATTCCTGAAGCTTTCCTCTTTACATACATAACATATGTACTTATACCCATGCCATCATCCAATAGAGATGTGTTCTTCAGCCTCTCCAGCCTGAATGTCTTTTCCTTGCATGGAGCATGCTTTCCAGGGTAATGACAGGCAAAGTGGGGTGAATGGGAGGGGGGACCTTTTCTTGCTCCTTGGATCAGCTGAGAAGCATCCAGTCTTTGGTCATTACATACAGTGTGACTTCCTTGAGTTTTGTTATTGTTGTTGTTGTTGTTCCTGCTTCTGTTGTTATTGTTGCTGATACTGCTACTGTTGTTGTTGCTGCTGCTGTTGCTGTTGTTGCTATTGTCTCCATCATTCCCAGACTGAAAGAGCAGGTCAGGGGACACAGCAGCAGTCTCCTGACAGCCCACTCACCATGTGCTCTGTAGATGGCATGAGCTCTGTCTGTTAGCCCCACCCTTCAGCCCTTCCATCCTTGCTGCCACTGATCTGCCTTCTCACCTCCCCTCACATCCAGGATAGATTCTGCTTTTGTTAAAGCTCCATGGTTCATTCTTTCCCACCACCTTTCTTTAGTTTGTGGTTCATTCTTTCCCACCACCTTTTAGTTTGTTTCTTTTATTTTTCTGATTTTATTTTTAATTATGTGTGTGTGTGTCCATCTGTGTCTTACTGTGAACTTGTATGTGTGAGTACAGTGTCCATAAAGGCCTGAAGAGGGTGTAGGTCTCCCTAGAGCTAGACTTACAAGATTCTGAGCTGCCTGACATAATGGTAAGAACTGAATTCTGCTCTTCTGCAAGGTCTGTTGCATGTTCTTGATTCATGGTTCATCTCTGTTCTCCTTACTTTACTTCTTAACATAGCCGAATTCTACCAATTCTACAAGTCACTGTGATACACTGAGGGTTTTCCTAGATCTCTGAGGTGGAAAGTCCTTTCAGTAAACTCCCCTCTCAACTCGCATCGTCACAGTAATTTTGTATCATGCCTGGCTACAGGCTCCTTGGATATCTCCTGTGGATAGCAAGTTATCTCTATATCTCCATACGTATAGCTATAGTCAGTGAAATTGTGGACAGGCAAATGATGTGTGTATATGTGCTTGTGCATGTGCATCTATGTGCGTGTGTGTGTGTGTGTGTGTGTGTGTGTGTGTGTGTGTGTGTGTGTGTAGGAGGAATAAATTTTGGTAGAAATAACCTCTGCTTGAACCCTGACACCACTATAACTCTACAGAGCCTCAGATTTAGAAGTGCTTTACACAGGACATGTTATTTTTTTGACAAATGGTCAAGTCAAAACTCACCGACTGTTGACCCTCTTTGAAGAAGTTGTGGGCATCCATGGTACACTCATGGCCAGAGGAGTGTGTTGAACTGCAGACGGTCTACCCAAACCCTGCTATGCCTAAACTCCCACCATCCTTCTGCAAGTCTGCCTGAACTAGATTCAGGAAGAAACATGGAATTAACAATTTAACAAAAAGACATCTACGTGCTCAGTCAGCTGTCAACAGAGCCCTTTCTTGTCTTAAAGAGACTATTGGCTACTCGTTTTCCAGTCTAAGTTATCTAGAAATGAAGATGGCTGTCTTCAATCACTGGAAATTAAATCAGGTGATGGGAACCTCTTCCGTTGTCAAACATGCATATGGATTGCTTCCCTCAGCAGAGGTGTGACATAGGAGATGCAGATGCAGACAAGTGACTGGAAACGGGCGTCTCTCCATTGATGCAGCAATGTGACTGGGCTGTTTTATGCCACTTGAAATCAAATGGTTTAAAACTTGACATCTTCTTATTTAATTACTGATTTGTTGTTAGTATATTGGACAAAAAAAAATGGTCTATTGTGAATTAGGTGATAGTGACAGGTCAGTCTTTCCTGCTCTTCAGCTGCTGAAGCTCTGGTCTTACCTCAAAGTAATACTTGAGTCTGCAGTCTTTCTGAACTGCAGACTTATGAGAGTCAAGCTGAGGCTTAAGTGTCCCATCCATTGTGATGTATGCTTGGCCGCTTGGCTGTCTCTGTGTTGAATGAGATGTCCTCCTCTTTCATGAAGTGTTCCTGTGAAAATAGGTGAGAAGCATCCATCTTGCTTGTCCAGGAGCTGTGGGAAAGCCATGAGGCTAGAAAGAGGCAAGGCAGTCACTTGGGGCTGGGAGCTTAAGGTTTGAGTGGAATTTTCGGTTACCAGCTTTGCAACATCTGTAAAAGATACCTAAGTTCAAACAAATCTCCAAGTAGGCGTGTTGGGCTAACTGCAATCTTAAAACTGCGTTTTCTGCTTAAAGGCAAACAGTAGGAAGGAGTGCTGTTTTCCAGGGCCGCACAGACCAAAGCACACACTGAATCCTAGTAACTGTTCCCTTGAGGATAGGGTTGAGGAGCTTGGAAGGAAGCAGCCAGAGTCCCTGTGAGGCCTTTCCTGGGTTATCTGGCTTTGAAAGGATCATGTTCAAACCCTGCAAAGATAAAAGGCAGCCTCCACAGGCTGTGAGCCGGACCCTTAAACATTTCCATATGACAAAGCCTTCTCCTGAGGCCTGACCTGCCAGGGAGCCAGCCTGCAGATCTGAGGGCTAGCCTGCTTCTCCTGGCTCCTTGCTCCAGAACAGTCTGCAAGCAAGCTTTTGAAAATGACTTTAAAATGCTTTCTGTAGGGAAATTCTAATAAGAGAAACAAGTGCATGAAAACATACACATGGACTCTTAATGGAATTTTTAGAATTTAAAAAACAAAAAACAAAAAAAGGTGGTAATATGTCTTGTAAAATTAGGTTTATGTTGCCTTCCTGGGACAAATTTATCAGAGGTTATTTATTTATCAGGAGTTATTTATTTATCGGGAGTTATTTACTTATCAGAGGTTAATTATTCACTTCATTTCTGTTTATTTTTCAGCTTAAAAATGAAAGTCAGAAAAGAAAAATCTGAAAGTCTACAAGTTATCACAGGAGTCATAGAACTTAATAGAGAGGGAAGGTATAGCACTTTGACTTCCGACATTTCCCATTTATTTTTCCTAATTTTTAATTTATTTTTACATACATGCTGAAAGCCAGACATTAAAGGCAGCCCAGGATTATCCCCGTTCAGGGTGTCACTTCTACCCTCTGTCTCTGACATTGTCTCTAAATGGTTTTCTGTCGTTGACAGGCAACAGACTCTTTGAAGTAGTTACACAGCCTTGCTAAACTATTTCCTTTAAAATGGGTCCTCCCAGAAGCATTTGCATAATCTGCTTGTGCTCCTCAAGTCTTTCTGTTTAGTGTTCCTAGATGAGAGACTCTCCAGGCATCCACCATAAGGCTTCTTTAAAGGGCTTCAGTTCAGCAGGAAGACAATGGGCCTTTACGATGTGTGTAAGAGACTCCCAAGGGTGAAGCAGCCTGGGTGACTGTCTGAGGACAGGTGCAGAGGCAAGTCTCTCCAGGAACCCTCAAGACCTGGTATCACTCTGGTTGCCTCCTAGACCAGGGAGGACTCAAAAGGAGCACTTGAGGTAGTGGGAAGGTGGGTAAGGGAGCACCTAGCAATTGACATAGCTCCAACACCCATCCCTCCACAGTCATGTGCACCAGGCCTCCATTGCTCCCTCTGAATAATGGGCTCCAGCAACAAGTTTGCCTTTTGAACACTGAGAGGTCCCTGCTGTAATTGACAGGCCCTTCAAAGTCAGCAGAGTTCCTGTTCCTTGCCTATGCTACCTGGGGGATGGCGCCTGCTGTCTTGCCAGGCATATCAGAACCTTTTAGTTTAAGTCTGGAGGAAGACTAATCCACAAAATAAAGGGGAGATGCTAAGCATTTTCTGTTGAACAATGTAACAACAGAAACAGGGTTAAAATGTGGGTCTTGCAGTCAAAATACTCAACAAAACCACTGAAATCACCTTTGTTTATTGAAGGAGCACATGTTTTCTACCCACATATGTTTCCAAAGATGGTAAAGTTGTTTGGTTTTGTCTTTAACTTAAAGACTCAAAGGGAAATCTTAGCAGCTCCTTGGAGAAAAGAATGTATCCGCCTTAGAGCTTTCTTTTGCTATTAGGTTTTAAAACAGCCAATTAAACATGAGGGGAACAGTTTAGACAATGGAAGGATAAATTCAACATACCTCAGCATCAGACCTATTTCAACACCACAAAACATTAGTGAGTATTTGTTGAAGTTAAAGAATTGACTGGTATGTAAGAATTCTAGGGTAAGACTTCATTGTTACTCCTGCTGCTGAGAGGAGAAGGAAACAAGCATGTGCTCAGACACACACAGAAGCACACATACATGCACACATGCAACACACAAAGACACATACCTGCACACATACAAATACATGTGCATATACACATATATACACATACATACAGGCATATACACAAGCACACATACATACATAAATACACATGCACACACAGAGACAGACACACTGAAACATGGAGCTTTTTAGGCAAACACTTTAAAGGATGTTTCAGTGTGTTTGTCTCTGAGAAATGGATCAGCAGTTAAGAGCACTGACTGTTCTTCCAAGGGTTCTGAGTTTAATTCCCAGCAACCACATGGTGGCTCATGACCATCTGTAATGGGATCTGATGCCCTCTTCTGGTGTATCTGAAGAAAGCCACAGTATACTCATATAAATTAAAAATAAAGTAAATCTTGCCAGGCAGTGGTGGTGCACGCCTTTAATCCCAGCACTTGGGAGGCAGACACAGGGAAATTTCTGAGTTCGAGGCCAGCCTGGTCTACAGAGTGAGTTACAGGACAGCCAGGGCTTCAACAAAGAAACCCTGTCTCAGGAAAAAAAACCCTAAGTAAACAAATAAATCTTAAAAAAAAAAATCTCTACCCATAAATATCACACCTACACCCAACATATACACAACTTGTTCAACATCGATAGTGGCCTCTGCCAGGAATTTCTACATTTTTTTCAGTGTTATTTGGAGTTTATCTCTTTTAATAGTTTCAAGAATTTCACATGAGTGTTATAATTACATCATTTATCTCTCTTTCTCTCTCCATTCTAACTCTTCTGATTTACTCCCCACTCCCTCTAGAACTCATAGCCTCTACTTGATAATTATTGACACACATACACACAGCCTATTGGATCCAATTAATCTTGTTCACATGTACATAGGCTTAAGGCTAACCACTTGGGATTGGATATTGTACCAGGGAACTCATCCCTGTTGTAGACCGATTACCCCTTTCTCAGCACCCATTGGCTGCCTGAGCCTCTTCATCCAGGGGCAGGGCTTGTGAGATCTCCCCATCAATGTTGGTGACTAGTGTGGTCATCATAACGACCTGATGGGTACACCATGTTTTTGAGATTTCATGGATACAGCTTTTCCCGTCACATTGCTCAATAATTTTTAACCATCTTGTGAAACATGTACATCTTCACAGGGTGGCTTATGTTTAGGGGCACATTGTGTAATAGTCTCTTCAGGCCAGGGCTACCCACCTACAAGACCCCTTAAGCCTCTCCTAGGAGGTCAATCAGGATGTGAAAAGCTTCTGGTTTGGGGGTGCAAGACATGTGCCTCTGTGATTCAAAGTGTCCCTGTCCACCTCATGACTCCTAGGACGGCCTCGGACTGAATCTCAGCCGCTTGTGACGAGTCAGATAGTTGCATGGCACACTGGGGAAAACACCTCACTCCTACTGTCCTGTCCTGGAGACTGGACACAGGTGCTGCCTCTCTTTCTGCAAATGGATTGGGACATGACTCTGTGCCTAACCCAAGTCAGTGTTGTCCAAAATAAAACCTTTATAAGCCCATTGAAGAGAATGCCTATGCTGTTAAGGATGCCCAGACCGGGGAAGGTCTCCCTGGGTTAAGTCCTCATCAGATACGCTGAATCCCCTCAGAGAATCTTCTTTAGAAGGAGGAATTTTCCATAGCAAAGAGGTGGAAAGTCCCTCATTGACATGAGCAAACCCAAAGGGACTCATATGCTGTCACCTAAGCTATTGGTAGCTCAGGAATTCATAGAAACTGTGTTGTGCACAGGGAGTTGAACTCAAGGAAAGCTGAGCAGGTGTACAATTGGGCTTATGAAAGTGTTCACACCAGACATCCTTACTGTGTGTCACAGAGGCCTCGGGACTGACAGGGTCAGGAGTGTCCAGAGGAAGGAGCCACAGGCTCTGTGCTGTTGAGTAAAGATGAGGCAGACATGGAACAGCATGTATCTGCCTAGGTGAGCTGGAGGAAGAGAGAGAAAGAGAGATGCTTACCTTGCATGTGACACTGTAGGATATAGACATCTGTGAATCAAGCACTGGGTGATCATTAGCTGATCTGGAATCTTCATTAGCTCAGCCTGAAAGGATATCATAGCTGCATTTGGTCCCTGA
Source organism: Mus caroli (assembly GCF_978045245.1). NCBI lineage: Eukaryota > Metazoa > Chordata > Mammalia > Rodentia > Muridae > Mus > Mus caroli. The sequence goes on along the minus strand of NW_028227270.1, from coordinate 48,925,356 downwards.
TGTGGCCTCAGAAGGAACTCAGTGTTCGGAAATCCATTCTTCCCAGAGCTTTGCTTAAAAACAAATGTGTCCGTTTCAAGCCACCTTGCATAGCCTGACATAAACTGACTTCAAAAATCCTATGTCCATACATAACCTCCATTACCTTTGTATGGACCCCTCAAACAGAATCCTTTATTTTTTTCCCTTTCTTTTGATGCCTCTCTGTCACTTTGCCTTGCCACAAAAAGACAAACAAAATAAGACCAATCTTCCATCGCATGCAAGTCGACATGTCAATTTATTTATTATTTCTAAATGGCATTTACCTACCCCTTGTAAAGGCAGGGGACAGTCTACTGCATTGGCTTCATCTCTACCTAAATTAAGATAGCAATTTAAATTGAAAATGTAATCTCAGTCCTCCGCAATGTGGGGCACCACACTTTGCCCCCCTTGAGCTCCACAGAAAGCCTGGAAGTCGGCTGCTGCTGCAGGAACCGCCCTTCGTCAAAGGAGGGCTCCAAGCTGATAGAGGCAACCCATCCCACGACACAGGTTAAAAGGAGCCTGTTACCATGACAACAGATGGGGTCAGATAACAAAATGAACAGCCACTTTTGATCTTCAAAAAATTCTTTTTGCTTTGCTCTCTCCCCTGTTATCTGGATCACTCCATCAAACACCTTGCAGATAACACAGTTAAAAACCCAATCGACCTTCAAGAAAACCCAGGCAGGGTGGAAAGTGTGTGGGAAGGTTAGTGTCCCAGAGAAAGCACGGCTGATGGTATTTGCCTGTGTACACAGAACCGCACATGCTTCCATTTTCCCTGCCAGCAGCAGACTGGGTTCAAAGGAGTCTACCGAAGTGCTTAACACATGTACATACAGTTTAAAAAAATTATCACTGTGAACCAAACACTGAGAGTGACTTAGAGTGAAGAGAGTTAGACATCAGGACTCTATCCTTCTGTTTTGGATTTGTTAGAATAAAAACAACTCCACTAGACATCAGCTGGCAGGCAAATAGAGTTATGTAAAATAATCAAGATGCTGAATGGTTGAGGTTCCTGTTATCCCTTCATGTTCAAGAAATAACTGATTTCTCAAAATCATGTATAAGTAAAAAATAAGCAGAAAAATTCCAAAGTTTAGAGGCCCCCTCCTATTTAGTCATGAATGAACTGAATTTAAATTGAATTATGCCATATTAGTTCTCCTGGGGTTCACAGTGGCCTCCACACCTGCTGCACAGAGCGCTCTGAATATCCAGCATGCACTGCTCATGTTTGGAGAAGCAAGGAGAAATATGGACTTGCTTTTTAGCACACGTGTGTTTACATTTTTACTCTGGTAGCAACCAAGATGTTTTGCTGTGGAAAACAGTAGTTTCCCCAAAATGAAATTTCTAAACAGGTACCGCCAAGTGCTTTCTGCAGAAGGAGTATTGTCCAGGGAGATTTGGCCGGTGTGCAGTACAGAGCTGCGTGCCAAATGCAGAGTCCATCCTCCTGGTACACAAGCCTTATGTTGTGCTTGGACATTCCCCGTTGTGTGTTTTCACAAAGTAGGAAAGAGTTGGAACCATGAAGACCACCTGAGCCCTCTTGAACTTCCCCACTGTAGCATCTTCCTGAGCTAAAATTTCCACCACCTATTTCAGGTCAGAGATGATTTATTCTTATTTTAAGAAAACAAGAAACAGTGTTCAATCATCTTTGATCCATGGGTTTCTGAAAAGCAGGCATCCTTTCTTTGTGGGCCTCCACAATAAATTATTTCCAGAACGGATGACTTCAGATGAAAGGTGCAGGGGTGAAGGCTGCAATGGAAGGGGATTTAAACACCATCAGTGGTGACTCCGGCTCTGGCTGAGAGCAGATAGATACGCAGGAGACACAGAGTTTCCCAGTAGAGCTAATTTTCATAAGCAGCAGAAAGTGTTTATTTAATTCAGCTAGACGACAGAAAAGGGCACTTGGGCACTTTTGATGTAGACCAATAGCTTATAATGTTCATAACACTAATGGCTATGATACTTTGACTTACAGAGACTGAGAGAGCCTTTCTTCCCCCCTTTAACAGAAATCTGTGTTTGTAATTTCTTACTCTGTGAACAAAATCTCTCATGATGAGTTCTTACTCTCAGAACTAAAACAGCAATGAGAAGACAATGTAAAATTCTAATTTTTGGAAAAATTTAATCAGCCAGTAATGACTGAATACCTTTAGAAGACCACAGTGTGATGTTTCCATACAAGCACACAACATGGAATAGCCTACCCAAACTAATTAGCACATCTGTCACTCCAGCTGTTCATCATCTCTTGTGGTAACAGTCACTGAAACCTCTTTTGATACTTTGAAATATGCATTATATAGAATATTGTCACTAAAACTATCTTCAGAGACTTTGAATCTTTGGCCAGTGGCTCCCTGGACCTGCCCTGCTCTTGCTTACCCTTAGATTCTATCATAGGAATTCAACTTTTAGAAATTTAACATAAAATATGCTCACTCATTAATCGCCTCTCTTAACTCAGCCAGATTCAGGTTCTCCAGGCTTGACCCTTGGACACTGCTCCAGCTTGCCAAGTGTTCTGTCCCTACCTCTACTGCATAGGCTCACACATCCACAGGCCGAAGGGCCCATCCCACTCGCCATCATTGTGAACAATGGTGCAGAGGGCACCTTTCCTTTCCTTCTCTTCCCTTCCTTTCCCTTTCCCTTTCCCTTCTTCCCTTTTTTTCCCTTTTTCCCTTTTTCCCTTTTTCCCTTTTTCCCTTTTTCCCTTTTTTTCCCTTTTTCCCTTTTTTTTCCCTTTTTCCCTTTTTCCCTTTTTCCCTTTTTCCCTTTTTTTCCCTTTTTCCCTTTTTCCCTTTTTCCCTTTTTCCCTTTTTCCCTTTTTCCCTTTTTTCCTTTTTCCCTTTTTCCCTTTTTCCCTTTTTCCCTTTTTCCCTTTTTTTCCCTTTTTTTCCCCTTTTTCCCTTTTTCCCTTTTTCCCTTTCCCTTCCCTTCCCTTCCCTTCCCTTCCCTTCCCTTTCCTTTCCTTTGCTCAGTTATGCATTAGTTCCTGGTGGGAATCCCCCAGAGCTGAACTGCTCGGCATCCCCAACAATGCAAAGTCTTGCTTCCAACCCTTCCCAGCATTTTCATCATCCATCTTCTCTTTTTAGCTTTGATATTTTTTATTAATTATTTTCTTTACTTACATTTCAAATGTTATCCCCCTTCCCGGTCTCCCCTCCACAAACACCCTCCCCCTCCCCTTTCGCTTTGCCTTTGCCTCTAAAGAGGATGCTCCTTCACCTACACACCCAATCCCACTTGCCCCTCCAGCATCGCCCTGTGATATGGCAACAAGTTTGCACAGGACCAAGCGCCTACCCTCCCACTGATACCAGATAAGGCACTGATACCAGATAATACACTGCTATATATGTAGTTGGAGCCGTGGGTCCACCCATGTGTACTCTTTGGTTGGTGATTTAGTCCCTGGGAGCTTTGTGGGGTCTGATTGGTTCATATTGTTCTTCCTATGGGGTTGCAATCTCCTTCAGCTCCTTCAGTCCTTCCCCTAACTCCTCCATTGTGGTCCCCCAGCTCAGTCGAATAGTTGGCAGTGAGTATCTGTATCTGTCTCAGTCAGTGCTGGCAGGACTTCTCAGAGGACAGCCATAACAGACTCCTGTCTGTAAGCACTTCTTGGCATCAGCAATAGTGTCTGGGTTTGATGTGTGTGGATAGTATGGATCCCAAAGTGGGGTCTGAATGTCCTTTCTTTCATTCTCTGCTCCATTCTTTTGTCCCTGAGTTTCCTTTAGACAGGAACAATTCTGGGTTAAAAATGTTGATATTGGTGGGTGGCCCCAACCCTCCACTGGGGTCCATGTCAATCTACTAGAGGTGGTCTCTTCAGGTACTATCTCCCCACTGCTGGGTATTTCAGCTAATGTCAGTCCCATTGGGTCCTGGGAATCTCTCACATCCCTGGCTTCTGGGACTTTCTAGTGGTCCCCCACCACCCCAGCCCCGGTTTCCTATCCCCAACTACTACTTAATTCTACATTTCTCCTGGCCCTCTGGACTTCTCTCCTGTCTCTTCCCATACCTGTTCTTGTCCTCTCTTCCCCCACCCATTTTCTTCTCCCACCCAGATCCCTCCCTCCCTCTGCCTCATGTGTTTATTTTGTTCCCTTTCTAAGTAGGATTGAAGCATCTACACTTTGGCCTTCCTTCTTGTTAAGCTTCACATGTTCTGAGTCGTAACGTGGGTATTCTGAGCTTTGGGGTTAATATCTGCTTATCAGTGAGTACATACCATATATGTTGGTTTGGGTCTGGGTTATCTCACTCAGGATAATATTTTCTAGTTCCATCCATTTGCCTACAAAATTCATGAAGTTGTTTTTAATAGCTTAGTAATATTCCATTGTACAAATGTAGCACATTTTTTTGTATCCATTCTTCCATTGAGGGATATCTGGGCTGTGTTTCCATCTTCTGGCTGTTATAAATAAGGCTACTATGAACATAGTAGAGTAGATGTTGGAGCATCTTTTAGGTACATGCCTAGGAGTGGTATAGTTGGGTCTTCAGGTAGAACAATTTCCAATTTTCTGAGGAACTGCCAGATTGATTTCCAAAGTGGTTGTACCAGCTTGCAATCCCACCAGCAATGAAGGAGTATTACTCTTTCTCCACATCCTCGACAGCAGATGCTGTTGCCTGGGTTTTTGATCTTAGCCATTCTGATTGGTGTAAAGTGTAATCTCAAGGTTGTTTTGATCTGCATTTCCCTGATGATTAAGGATGTTAAATATTTCTTTAGTTGCTTCTCAGCCATTCGAGATTCTTCAGTTGAGAATTGGTGGTTTAACTTTGAACCTCATTTTTAATTGGGTTATTTGGTTTTCTGGAGTCTAGCTTCTTGAGTTCCTTGTATAGTTAAGATATTACCCCTCTAGCAGATGTAGGGTTGGTAAAGATCTTTTCCCAATCTGTAGGTAGCCATTTTGTCATATTGACAGTGTTCTTTGCCTTACAGAAGCTTTTCAGTTTCATGAGGTCCTGTTTGTCAATTGTTGATCTTAAAGCCTGAGCCATTGGTGTTCTATTCAGTAAATTTTTCCTTGTGCCAATGTGTTCAAGATTCTTTCTCATTTTCTCTTCTAGTAGATTTGGCACATGTAGTTTTATGTGGAGGTCCTTGATCCACCTGTACCTGTGCTTTATACAAGAGATAAATATGAATCAATTTGCATTTTTCTACATGCAGATGTCCAGTTAGACCAGCACCATCTATTGCAAATATTTTCTTTATGAGGGCACTTAGTGCTATGCATCTTCCTACTAGCACTGCTCTGCTTTCATTATGTCCCATAAGTTTGGGTATGTTGTGCCTTCATTTTTCATTAAATTCTAGAAAGTCGCTAATGTCTTTATTTCTTCCCTGACCAAGTTATCATTGAGTAGAGAGTTTGTTCAGTTTTCATGAGTATGTGGGTTTTCTGTTGTTTTTGTTGTTATTTTATCGCCTGCTTGCTGTGTGAGACTGAGTAACTGCTAGATCCTTGAACTTCCATTCACAGCTGCGACTGAACCATTGTTGGGAATTGGGCTGCCGACTGTAAGTCATCAATAAATTCTTTTACTATATAGAGACTATCCATAAGTTCTGTGACACCAAGTTACTATGCGACCTGAATTACCCATCATGAGCTGGGTACTATCAGACCCTGCAAGTCATAAAGTGGGACGCGCACAGCAGCAGTCTATTATCAAATGGAAGTGGTATATACGTGATCGGGCCAGAGCAGGTCCTGAAGGCACAAGCAAGTTACATGAAGAAGTTGCTCAAATGCCTATGGTTTCTACTCCTGTTACAATGCCATCTGCTGCCAAGCATGCGCCTATAGCCTCATGGGGTGTTCCCTATGATCGACTGACCGAAGAGGAAAAGACTAGGGCCTGGTTTACTGATGGCTCTGCACGTTATGCAGGCACCACCCAGAAGTGGACAGCTGCAGCATTACAACCCCTTTCTGGGACAACTCTGAAAGACACAGGTGAAGGGAAATCTTCACAGTGGGCAGAACTTCGGGCAGTACACATGGTATTACAGTTTGTTTGCAAGAAGAAATGGCCAGATGTACGATTATTCACTGACTCATGGGCTGTAGCCAATGGATTGGCTGGATGGTCAGGGACTTGGAAAGATCACAATTGGAAAATTGGTGAAAAAGACATCTGGGGAAGAAGTATGTGGATAGATCTCTCCAAATGGGCAAAGGATGTGAAGATATTTGTGTCCCATGTAAATGCTCACCAAAAGGTGACTTCAGCTGAGGAGGAGTTCAATAATCAAGTGGATAAGATGACCCGTTCTGTGGACAGTCAGCCTCTCTCCCCAGCCATCCCTGTCATTGCTCAATGGGCACATGAACAAAGTGGCCATGGTGGTCGAGATGGAGGTTATGCTTGGGCTCAGCAACACGGGCTTCCACTCATCAAGGCTGACCTGGCTACAGCTGCTGCTGATTGCCAGATCTGCCAACAGCAGAAACCAACACTGAGCCCCAGATATGGCACCATTCCTCGAGGTGACCAGCCAGCAACCTGGTGGCAGGTTGACTACATTGGACCACTTCCTTCGTGGAAAGGACAGCGTTTTGTTCTTACTGGAGTAGATACTTATTCTGGTTATGGATTTGCCTTTCCTGCACGTAAGGCCTCTGCTAAAACCACCATTCATGGGCTGACAGAATGCCTTATCTATCGTCATGGTATTCCACACAGTATTGCTTCTGACCAAGGAACTCATTTCACAGCCAGAGAAGTACGACAGTGGGCCCACGATCATGGAATTCACTGGTCTTACCACGTTCCCCATCATCCTGAAGCAGCTGGCCTGATAGAAAGATGGAATGGCCTTTTGAAGACACAGTTACAGCGCCAATTAGGTGGTAACAGCTTGGAAGGCTGGGGTAGAGTTCTTCAGAAGGCAGTATATGCTTTGAATCAGCGCTCCATATATGGTACAGTTTCACCCATAGCCAGGATTCATGGGTCCAGGAACCAAGGGGTGGAAAAGGGAATAGTTCCACTTACTATCACTCCTAGTGACCCTCTAGGAAAATTTTTGCTTCCTGTCCCCATAACTCTAGGTTCTGCTGGCCTAGAAGTTTTGGCTCCAGAGAGGGGAGTGCTCCTACCAGGAGCTACAACAAACATTCCATTGAACTGGAAGCTCAGACTTCCCCCTGGTCATTTTGGGCTTCTAATGCCCTTAAACCAACAGGCTAAAAAAGGAATAACCGTGTTAGGAGGAGTGATAGATCCAGATTACCATGGGGAAATTGGATTACCTCTTCACAATGGAGGTAAGCAAGATTATGTCTGGAGTGTAGGAGATCCCTTAGGGCGTCTCCTAGTACTACCATGTCCTGTGATTAAAGTCAATGGGAAACTACAACAGCCTAATCCAAGCAGGATGACAAAGGACGCAGACCCATCAGGAATGAAGGTATGGGTCAATCCTCCAGGAAAAGAGCCAAGACCTGCTGAGGTGCTGGCCAAAGGTGAAGGAAATACAGAATGGGTAGTAGAGGAAGGTAGTTATAAATACCAATTAAGGCCACGTAACCAGTTGCAGAAACGAGGATTATAAAGTAATATGAATGCCCCATTGTAAATTTACAAATGCGTTTGCGATTGTACGAGGGATAGTTATATCATGTTAGGCGTATTCACAACATTGTTATTGTTTCATGTGAACATGAGATATTATTTGTGTCAAGTTGACAAGGGGTGGATTGTAGTGGCTATTCCTGGTTGTCAACTTGACTATATTTGGAATGAACTACAATCCAGAATTGGCTCACCAGTGACCCTTATCTGGAGGCTTGGAGATCCTTATCTGGATCTTGGTATGGAGATCTTGAGCCATAGTGGCTATGGATTCCAGAAGATTAAATCTCCGAGTTTAAGGAGATTTAATCTGGGCTACATCTTTCATCTGGGATTAAAGGTGTGGTGGAACACACCTTTAATCTGGGCTACACCTTCTGCTGGAGACAATATAAGAACATTGGAAGAAGGGAGTCTAGCTCTTGCTCCTTCGCCTGCTTGCTGTGTGAGACTGAGTAACTGCTAGATCCTTGAACTTCCATTCACAGCTGCGACTGAACCATTGTTGGGAATTGGGCTGCCGACTGTAAGTCATCAATAAATTCTTTTACTATATAGAGACTATCCATAAGTTCTGTGACTCTAGAGAACCCTGACTAATACATTAAAGACTAGCCTTAGTCTGTGGTGATCTGATAGATTGCATGGGATTATTTCAATCCTTTTTTTTTTTTTTTTTTTTTTTTTTTTTGGTCTGTCAAGGCTTGTTTTCTGTCAATTATATGATCACTTTTGGAGAAGGAACCATGAGGTGCTGAGAAGAAGGCATATTCTTTTGTTTTAGGGTGAAATGTTCTGTAGAAATCTGTTAAATCCATTTGGTTCATAACTTCTGTTAGATTCACAGTGTCCTGTTTAAGTTTCTGTTTCTGTGATATATCAATTGTTGAGAGTGGAGTGTTGAAGTTTCCCACTATTATTGTGTGGGGTTCAATGTGTGTTCAATGTAAAGTTTCTTTTACAAGTGAGGGTGCCCTTACATTTGGGGCTTAGCTGTTTAGAATTGAGAGACCATTTTGGTTGATTTTTCCTTTGATGGGTATGAAGTTTCCTTCCACATCTCTCTATTTTAACTTTTTGTTAAAAGTCTATTTTATTGACTATTGGAACAGTCACTCCAGGTTGTTTGTGGAGCCATTTGCTTGGAAAACTTTTTTCCAGCCTTTTCCTCTAAGGTATTATCTATCTTTGTCACTGAGGTGAGTTTCCTGTATGCACCAAAATGCTGGGTCCTGTTTACATATCCAATCTGTTAGTCTATGTCTTTTTATTGGGGAATTGAGCCCATTAATGTTGAGAGATATTTAAAACCAATAATTGTTGATTCCTGGTTTTTGTTTTTGTTTTTTGTTTTTTGTTTTTGTTTTTGCTCTTTTGGTTTTTTTTTTTTTTTTTTTTGGTTAGAGGTGGTGTTATGTTTGTGTGGTTCTCTTTTTTTTGTTTGTTTGTTTGTTGTGGGATGATTAATTTCTTGGTTTCTTGAGTGTAGCTTCCCTCCCTGTATTGGAGTTTTCCTTCTATTATTCTTTGTAGGGCTGGATTAGTGGAAAGATATTGTTTAAATTTGGGTCTGTCATGAAATATTTTGATATCTTTATCTATGGTGATTGAGAGTTTTTCTGGGTATAGTATCCTGGTCTGGCACTTGTGTTCTCTTAGGGTCTGCATGACCTCTGTCCAAGATCTTCTGGCTTTTAGAGTCTCTATTGAGAAGTCTGGTATAATTCTGATAGGTCTGTCTTTATATGTTACTTAGCCTTTTTCCCTTACTGCTTTTCATACCCTTTCTTTGTTCTGCACATATAGTGTTTTGACTATTATGTGATGGAAGGAATTTCTTTTTTGGTCCAATCTATTTGGTGTTCTGTAGTCTTCTTGTACATTTCTGGCCATCTTGTTCTTTAGGTTAGGGAAGGTATCATCTATGATTTTGTTGAAGATACTTTCTGGACCTTTGATTGGGAATCTTCATTCCTTCTATTCCTATTATTCTTAGGTTTCGTCTTTTCATTGTGTCCTGACTTACATTTTTCACATTGTATTTTCTTTGACTATTGTGTCAATATCCAGTTAGGCCAGGTATTATGGTGGAGGAGTTCACCTGTGAGCCTGATTGTGTTGGACCTCCTGGGCGTCAAGCTATCTCTGGGTGTGGGATAGGGTCTGGAGCACTGGCTCTTTTTAATGACAGCTACTCTAATAGGAATATGCGGAATTTTTTTCCAGACTTGGTGTCATGTGCATGTCTTTCCTCTGTGGATATCTGTCAAGTCCTCTCCCCTTCTTTAAAGTAGTTCTTTGCTTCTTCTCGTGGCTTATTTGAGCTCCTTATGCATTTTAGACATCAGTCATTTAGCTGATCAGCTGATATTTATTTTACTAGTACTTTCTCCTCATCTGAGAAATTTTCCTTTCATTCTGTTTGCTGCTTATATATATGAAAATTCAGAAAAAATGACATAGCAATTCAGTGAAGCTGAAGGACAAAATGCCAACATAAATATCAATTATGTTGTTCCAGCATGTGAAGCACCACACATCCACACACAGGCACACACGAATAAACACAATTTTTTTTTTTTAAGCAGCAGTGCCTTTGTGAACTTGCAGTGAGTGATCTACAAGAAATTGAGATATTTTATAATAGCATCAAAATAAATTAAACAGAAGTAAAATTTGAACAAAATTCTGAAAAGTATGCCACACTGATCAGATACACTGAATTTGACATACTGACAAGCAAGAGGACCCTCTTTCTGGTAGAAATTGATAATGAGTAATTGTCACAGATTTGAGGCAATCCCTATTCTTTATACCACTAGAAAAAAATCTTACAATAATTGGGAATCCAACAAAGACCCAGAGTATCTCAAAACCATCTAGAATAAAAGGAACCAAGTTGTGGGGATTACACCTTGTGGTGATTTCAAGTAGGAATATCCCACATAGTCTTGGGCATTTGAACACTTGGTGCAGTGTTGGTTCTGTTGAGGGAGGTTTAGGTGCTGCAGCCTTGCTGGAGGAAGTGTGTTACTCAGCACAGACTTTGTGATTACAATCTTCAGACTACTTCCAGTTGCTTCTCTCTGCCTTGTGCTTAAAGTTAAGACATGAGAGATCTCAAACTTCTGCTCCTGCCCCCATGCTTGCCGCTCGCCACTATGGTAGACTGTAGCTCCCTGTAGTTAGAGCTAAAATAAGCTTTTTTTTTTCTATACATTTTCTTGGTCATGGTACTCCACCACAGCAACAGAAAGGTGACTAATATCCCGAGATTTCAAATACATTACAAAGTTATAGTAACCAAAACAGCATGGCATTCACAAACTGACAAAGGAGGAGAATGAGTAGGTGGCTGGGAGTTAACCAGTGTGTCTGTGGCTCAATGTCTTTAACTAAGGTGCCAACCAGACATGGCGGCAAAGGGGCAGTTTCTTCAATTGGTGGTGTTGGAAAAACTGGATTTTCAAGTAAGAAAAAGTCCATGAGCTCAGACATTAAGTTTATTGGATTAAAGACTCAGATGTAATAACAAATGGATACATGAAGAAAACTCCATAACACCAGTTTCTATGATATGACCCCAGAGTAGGGGCTACAAAAGAAAGGACATATTGGTGGGATTACCACTAAACTGATGTGTCTTTATGGGGCAATACAGAAGCACTTCATCAGTGAACAGCATTTCACAGGAAACCTCAGGATGTGTCTGAATGGTGTTTAATACACACACATTCTAGGGTTGTTGTTAGGTGGCTCTAGCCAGATACATTCTGCAGAAAAGATGGAGAATGGGAAGACATTGTGTTTGAGGGCAGATGGAATGCTGTAGCCAATTCTTTCAGCTGATGAGTTCAAAGAAGCTGTCTGTGTCCAACTTCATCAGACCCTTAGGAGCTGAGATCTATTAACACTTTCTCATGGGTGTCCTAGGTTCAGGAGGCTCACATGATCCCAGCTCCCCACCCTGCTCCCTCACCGAGCTCCTCTAACATTAAGTTAGAGATGGACAGTAGATTAAAGGTGGACTTTCTGGGCATTGTAGCTACCTATGGCTTACCCATACTCCTGTAAATGATCCCAGAAAGCTCACCAATAGACATAGAATAGCACCAATACCAATAGAATAGCTACCAATAGACATTCAGCAGGACAGGATGTGTTCATAGATGTTCTTCCTAGAGAAAGCACTGAGACTTCCCTCGAACCTACCTCTCTCAGGTTCCTTCACACAGCATGCAGACTTCTTGTTCCTACTGTGAGCAAGTTCAATCTGTCCTTGCTAGTGACCAACCCCAGATGACAGGGCAATTCTCTGTGTGCATACTTCCACCTGCACCTTCCAAGCCGAGCCTGAGCATTGTCACTATTCCAGGTCCCTAATCTTTCCCACTTCCTACTGTTCTTTCATTTCTCTGATGCAAACCCAGTCTACATCATGGGTTTACACCAAAAATAGAGATGCTGGCTTAGGAGCCCCTCAGACTAGATCAGGCTCGGTGGTAAGTTTTGTCTGCTGGCATCTAGCCATCCACCTACATGCATAGGTACCCAAAAACAGATGGTGACTACTGTGGTTCTTCATGGTAGAAAGCTGGGGACTATATGTTCACCTTAGGCATGGTAAGCACAGCCACCATACATCCTAGCGGTGGGACAGAAAGAAGATTCTGAAGAACCCGGAGGGGGTGTGGGAACTACAGTGAGATTTCTCACTGCTCTGTGAGACCTGCACGTAGCACCCTGGACATCACTGTGCACCTCGCTGACACTGAGTGTATGAGCATCCAGACTGCATGTTGTTACACACAGCACGCACTTCACCTATGAGCGTGCTTTGTGAGAGGAAAGACACCAGGCCTGAGTCACTATCCTCCCTGGACTATTTCTTCACTCCTTCATTCATAGCTTGGCTGACCTAACAAACTCCCTCCTCTACACATTCTCCTCCTTTCCTGTATAGTATCCCAGCTCATGCCAAAAGACCCTGGGCATATTTAGGGTCAAGTGCCTACCTACACTTGGCCATATGGTATCATTAGATATCAGAGGCCTGAGAACCCCAATGTGGGCTCCAGCAGAAGCATCATGATGGAGTCTCAAGTGCCAGGACCACCTTTGGTTTGCACCAATCCTCTCTTCCCTGTCAGATGAGCATCTGGTTTCTGACAGAATTGCTAGGTACTTCCTGCTCTGACCTGGCTCCCTTCTTCTTACCTTACCTCCTCATCCCCTCCTTTCTTCTCTCTCTCCTCTCTTTCTTTTTTCTTCCCACCATAATTCTCTCCCTTCTTCCATCTTCTTCTTTTGTAAATTGAATATCTTCTTTATTTACATTTCAACTCACTATCCCAGTCGCATCCCTGGAAACTCCCTATACCAACCCTCTACCCCTGCTTCTATGAGCATGCTCCCCTACCCACTCCTAACTCCCCTCCCTGGCATTCCCCTGCACTGAGGCATTGAGCCTTCACAGGACCAAGGGCCTCTTCTTCCATTGATGCCTGACAAGGCCATCCTCTGCTACATATGCGGCTGGAGTCATGGGTCTCTCCATGTATACTCTTTGGTTGATGGTTTAGTCTCTGGGAACTCGTGGGGGAGGTCTCATTGATTGATACTGTTGTTCTTGTTGCAAATCTCTTCAGTTCCTTCAGTCCTTTCTCTAACTCCTTTATTGGGGACCCCATGCTCAGTTGAATGGTTGGCTGTGAGCATCCACCTCTGTATTTGTCAGGTTCTGGCAGATTCTCTCAGGAGACAGCTATATCAGGCTCCTGTCAGCAAACACTTCTTGGCATCCACAAGAGTGACTGGGTTTGGTGGCTGTATATGAGATGGATCCCCAGGTGAGGCAGTCTCTGGATGACCTTTTTTTTTAATTTTTAATATTTTTATTACATATTTTCCTCAATTACATTTCCAATGCTATCCCAAAAGTCCCCCATAGCGACCCCCACTTCCCTACCCACCCATTCCCATTCTTTTGGCCCTGGCATTCCCCTATATTGGGGCATATAAAGTTTGCAAGTCCAATGGGCCTCTCTTTCCATTGATGGCCGACTAGGCCATCTTTCCATACATATGCAGCTAGAGACAAGAGCTCCGGGGTTCTGGTTAGTACATCATGTTGTTCCAACAATAGGGTTGCAGATCCCTTTAGCTCCTTGGGTACTTTCTCTAGCTTCTCCATTGGGAGCCCTGTGATACATCCAATAGCTGACTGTGAACATCCACTCCTGTGTTTGCTAGGGCCCGGCATCGTCTCACAAGAGACAGCTATATGTGGGTCCTTTCAGCAAAATCTTGCTAGTGTATGCAATGGTGTCGGCGTTTAGAAGCTGATTATGGGATGGATCCCTGGATACGGCAGTCTCTAAATGGTCCATCATTTCATCACAGCTACGAACTTTGTCTCTGTAACTCCTTCCCTGGGTGTTTTGTTCCCAATTCTAAGAAGGAGCACAGTGTCCACACTTTGGTCTTCATTCTTCTTGAGTTTCATGCGTTTAGCAAATTGTATCTTATATCTTGGGTATCCTAAGTTTGGGGCTAATATCTACTTATCAGTGAATACATATTGTGTGAGTTCTTTTGTGATTGTGTTACTTCACTCAAGATGATGCCCTCCAGGTCCATCCATTTGGCTAGGAATTTCATAAATTCATTCTTTTTAATAGCTGAGTAGTACTCCATTGTGTAAATGTACCATAATTTCTGTATCCATTCCTCTGTTGAGGGACATCTGGGTTCTTTCCAGCTTCTGGCTATTATAAATAGGGCTGCTATGAACATAGTGGAGCATGTGTCCTTTTTACCGGTTGGGACATCTTCTGGATATATGCCCAGGAGAGGTATTGCTGGATCCTCCAGTAGTACTATGTCCAATTTTCTGAGGAACCGCCAGACTGATTTCCAGAGTGGTTGTACAAGCTTGCAATCCCACCAACAATGGAGGAGTGTTCCTCTTTCTCCACATCCTCGCCAGCATCTGCTGTCACCTGAATTTTTGATCTTAGCCATTCTGACTGGTGTGAGGTGGAATCTCAGGGTTGTTTTGATTTGCATTTCCCTGATGATTAAGGATGTTGAACATTTTTTCAGGTGTTTCTCTGCCATTCGGTATTCCTCAAGTGAGAATTCTTTGTTCAGTTCTGAGCCCCATTTTTTAATGGGGTTATTTGACTTTCTGGAGTCCACCTTCTTGAGTTCTTTATATATATTGGATATTAGTCCCTTATCTGATTTAGGATAGGTGAAGATCCTTTCCCAATCTGTTGGTGGTTTTTTTGTCTTATTGATGGTGTCTTTAGCCTTGCAGAAGCTTTGCAGTTTCATGAGGTCACACTTGTCAATTCTCGATCTTACAGCATAAGCCATTACTGTTCTATTCAGGAATTTTTCCCCTGTGCCCATATCTTCAAGGCTTTTCCCCACTTTCTCCTCTATAAGTTTCAGTGTCTCTGGTTTTATGTGAAGTTCCTTGATCCACTTAGACTTAACCTTAGTACAAGGAGATAGGAATGGATCGATTCGCATTCTTCTACATGTTAACAACCAGTTGTGCCAGCACCATTTGTTGAAAATGCTGTCTTTCTTCCACTGGATGTTTTTAGCTCCCTTGTCGAAGATCAAGTGACCATAGGTGTTTTCTTTATTGTGTCTACTTCCCTTTTTAGGTCTAGTATGGTTTTGTTCATTTCCATCATCTGTTTGGATGTGTTTTCCTGTTTTTCTATAAGGACTTCTACCTGTTTGATTAGGTTATCCTGTTTTTCTTTAAGGATTTGTAACTCTTTAGAAGTGTTCTCCTGCAATTCTTTAAGGGATTTTTGTGCTTCCTCTTTACTGTCTTCTACTTGTTTACCAGTGTTCCTTTGTATTTCTTTAAGTGTGTTATTAAAGTCCTTCCTGAAGTCCTCTACCATCATCATGAGATATGCTTTTAGATCCGTGTCTAGCTTTTCCGGTGTGTTGGGGTGCCCCGGACTGGGCAAAGTGGGGGTGCTGGGTTCTGATGATGGTGAGTGGTCTTGGTTTCTGTTAGTAAGATTATTACATTTACCTTTCGCCATCTGGTAATCTCTGGGGTTAGTTGTTGTAGTTGTCACTGTTTAAAGATTGGAGCAGACAAGCCTCTTCTGGTCAGAAAAGCACCGGGGCAGCTGGGGCGCAGGGTCGGCTGACACTCGTCAGCTACCCACAACACCCGCCACAGGATCTTAAGACTTCTGGTGAGTGGAGCACAGCTTCTCCTCCAATCCAATTGCGCGCGGGACCTGAGACTGCATTAGTTAGGGAAGCAGAAACCGGCCTGAGTAGGGCCACAGGCCTCATCCGGCCGGATCAGCGCCGGGGTAGCTGGAGCACAGGGTTTCCTGACACCCGCCAGCTACCCACGACCCCCGCCGCAGGATTTTGGGACTGCTGGTGAGTGGAACACAGCTTCTGCTCCAGTCCAATCACGCGGGACCTGAGACTGCTCTGGTTGGGGTGAGAGAAATCCAGTCTACATAGGGCCACAAGACTCTTCCGGTCAGAACAGCACCGGGGCAACTGGGGCGCAGGGTCGGCTGACACTCGCCAGCTACCCACAACACCAGCCACAGGATCTTAAGACTTCTGGTGAGTGGAGCACAGCTTCTGCTCCAATCCAATTGCACGCGGGACCAGAGACTGCATTAGTTAGGGAAGCAGAAAACCGGCCTGAGTAGGACCACAGGCCTCTTCCGGCTGGACCAGCACTGGGGTACCGTCAGCTACCCACGACCCCCGCCGCAGGATTTGGAGACTGCTGGTGAGTGGAACACAGCTTCTGCTTCAATCTTTAAACAGTGACAACAATAACAACTAACCCCAGAGATTACCAGATGGCAAAAGGTAAATGTAATAATCTTACTAACAGAAACCAAGACCACTCACCATCATCAGAACCCAGCACCCCCACTTCGCCCAGTCCAGGGCACCCCAACACACCGGAAAAGCTAGACACGGATCTAAAAGCATATCTCCTGATGATGGTAGAGGACTTCAAGAAGGACTTTAATAACACACTTAAAGAAATACAGGAGAACAATGCTAAACAGGCAGAAGACACTAAAGAGGAAGCACAAAAATCCCTTAAAGAATTGCAGGAGAACACTGCTAAAGAGTTACAAATCCTTAAAGAAAAACAGGATAACATAATCAAACAGGTAGAAGTCCTTACAGGAAAACACATCCAAACAGATGATGGAAATGAACAAAACCATACTAGACCTAAAAAGAGAAGTAGACACAATAAAGAAAACCCAAAATGAGGCAACACTGGAGATAGAAACCCTAGGAAAGAAATCTGGAACCATAGATACGAGCATCAGCAACAGAATACAAGAGATGGAAGAGAGAATCTCAGATGCAGAAGATTCCATAGAGACCATCAGCACAACAATCAAGGAAAATGTAAAATGCAAAAAGATCCTAACTCAAAACATCCAAGAATTACAGGATACAATGAGAAGACCAAACCTACGGATAATAGGAGTGGATGAGAATGAAGATTTTCAACTCAAAGGACCAGCAAACATCTTCAACAAAATTATAGAAGAAGACTTCCCAAATCTAAAGAAAGAGATGCCCATGAACATACAAGAAGCCTACAGAACTCCAAATAGACTGGACCAGAAAAGAAATACCTCCCGACACATAATAATCAGAACAACAAATGCTCTAAATAAAGATAGAATACTAAAAGCAGTAAGAGAAAAAGGCCAAGTAACATATAAAGACAAGCCTATCAGAATTACACCAGATTTTTCACCAGAGATTATGAAAGCCAGAAGATCCTGGACGGATGTTATACAGACACTAAAAGAACACAAATTCCAGCCCAGGCTACTATACCCAGCCAAACACTCAATTAACATAGATGGAGAAACCAAAGTATTCCACGACAAAACCAAATTCACACATTATCTCTCCACAAATCCAGCCCTTCAAAGGATAATAACAGAAAAAAACCAATACAAGGACAGGAACCACGCCCTAGAAACAACAAGAAGGTAATCCCTCAACACACCTAAAAGAAGACAGCCACAAGAACAAAATGCCAACTTTAACAACAAAAATAACAGGAAACAACAATTACTTTTCCTTAATATCTCTTAATATCAATGGACTCAACTCCCTGATAAAAAGACATAGACTAACAAACTGGCTACAAAAACAAGACCCAACATTTTGCTGCTTACAGGAAACTCATCTCAGAGAAAAGGATAGACACTACCTCAGAATGAAAGGCTGGAAAACAATTTTCCAAGCAAATGGCATGAAGAAACAAGCTGGAGTAGCCATTCTAATATCTGATAAGATTGACTTCCAACCCAAAGTCATTAAAAAAGACAGGGAGGGACACTTCATACTCATCAAAGGTAAAATTCTCCAAGAGGAACTATCAATCCTGAATATCTATGCTCCAAATACAAAGGCAGCCACATTCATTAAAGAAACTTTAGTAAATCTCAAAGCACACATTGCACCTCATACAATAATAGTGGGAGACTTCAACACAAAACTTTCACCAATGGACAGATCATGGAAACAGAAACTAAACAGGGACACAGTGAAACTTACAGAAATTATGAATCACATGGATCTGGCAGATATCTACAGAACATTCTATCCTAAAACAAAAGGATATACCTTCTTCTCAGCACCTCATGGTACCTTCTCCAAAATTGACCACATAATTGGTCACAAAACAGGCCTCAACAGATACAAAAATATTGAAATTGTCCCATGCATCCTATCAGATCACCATGGACTAAGGCTGATCTTCAATAACAAAATAAATAATAGAAAGCCAACCTTCACGTGGAAACTGAACAACACTCTTCTCAATGATACCTTGGTCAAGGAAGGAATAAAGAAAGAAATTAAGGACTTTTTAGAGTTCAATGAAAATGAAGCCACAACATACCCAAACTTATGGGACGCAATGAAAGCATTTCTAAGAGGAAAACTCATAGGTCTGAGTGCCTCCAAAAGGAAACTAGAGAGAGCACACATTAGCAGCTTGACAACACACCTAAAAGCTCTAGAACAAAAGGAAGCAAATTCACCCAAGAGGAGTAGACGGCAGGAAATAATCAAACTCAGGGGTGAAATCAACCAAGTGGAAACAAGAAGAACTATTCAAAGAATCAACCAATCAAGGAGCTGGTTCTTTGAGAAAATCAACAAGATAGATAAACCCTTAGCCAGACTCACTAGAGGGCACAGGGAAAGCATCCTAATTAACAAAATCAGAAATGAAAAAGGAGACATAACAACAGATCCTGAAGACATCCAAAACACCATCAGATCCTTCTACCAAAGGCTATACTCAACAAAACTGGAGAACCTGGATGAAATGGAGAAGTTCCTAGACAGATACCAGGTACCAAAGTTGAATCAAGATCAGGTTAATGATCTAAACAGCCCTATATCCCCCAAAGAAATAGAAGCAGTCATTAATAGTCTCCCAACTAAAAAAAGCCCAGGACCAGATGGGTTTAGTGCAGAGTTCTATCAGACCTTCAAAGAAGATCTAATCCCAGTTCTTCACAAACTATTCCACAAAATAGAAACAGAAGGTACTCTACCCAACTCATTCTATGAAGCCACAATTACTCTGATACCTAAACCACAAAAAGACCCAACAAAGATAGAAAACTTCAGACCAATATCCCTTATGAATATTGATGCAAAAATCCTCAATAAAGTTCTTGCTAACCGAATCCAAGAACACATCAAAACAATCATCCATCCTGACCAAGTAGGTTTCATCCCAGGGATGCAGGGATGGTTCAATATACGGAAATCCATCAACGTAATCCAGTATATAAACAAACTCAAAGACAAAAACCACATGGTCATCTCGTTAGATGCGGAAAAAGCATTTGACAAGATCCAACACCCATTCATGATAAAAGTCTTGGAAAGATCAGGAATTCAAGGCCCATACCTAAACATGATAAAAGCAATCTACAGCAAACCAGTAGCCAACATCAAAGTAAATGGTCAGAAGCTTGAAGCAATCCCTCTAAAATCAGGGACTAGACAAGGCTGTCCACTTTCTCCATACCTATTCAACATTGTACTTGAAGTCCTAGCCAGAGCAATTCGACAACAAAAGGAGATCAAAGGGATACAAATTGGAAAAGATGAAGTCAAAATATCACTTTTTGCAGATGATATGATAGTATATATAAGTGACCCTAAAAATTCCACCAGAGAACTCCTAAGCCTGATAAACAGCTTCCGTGAAGTAGCTGGATATAAAATTAACTCAAACAAATCAATGGCCTTTCTCTACACAAAGAATAAACAGGCTGAGAAAGAAATTAGGGAAACAACACCCTTCTCAATAGTCACAAATAATATAAAATATCTTGGCGTGACTCTAACTAAGGAAGTAAAAGATCTGTATAATAAAAACTTCAAGTCTCTGAAGAAAGAAATTATAGAAGATCTCAGAAGATGGAAAGATCTCCCATGCTCATGGATTGGCAGGATCAACATTGTAAAAATGGCTATCTTGCCAAAAGCAATCTACAGATTCAATGCAATCCCCATCAAAATTCCAACTCAATTCTTCAACGAATTAGAAAGTGCAATCTGCAAATTCATCTGGAATAACAAAAAACCTAGGATAGCAAAAACTCTTCTCAAGGATAAAAGAACCTCTGGTGGAATCACCATGCAGGACCTAAAGCTCTACTACAGAGCAATTGTGATAAAAACTGCATGGTACTGGTATAGTGACAGACAAATAGACCAATGGAATAGAATTGAAGACCCAGAAATGAACCCACACACCTATGGTCACTTGATCTTCGACAAGGGAGCTAAAAACATCCAGTGGAAGAAAGACAGCATTTTCAACAAATGGTGCTGGCACAACTGGTTGTTAACATGTAGAAGAATGCGAATCGATCCATTCCTATCTCCTTGTACTAAGGTCAAGTCTAAGTGGATCAAGGAACTTCACATAAAACCAGAGACACTGAAACTTATAGAGGAGAAAGTGGGGAAAAGCCTTGAAGATATGGGCACAGGGGGAAAATTCCTGAATAGAACAGTAATGGCTTGTGCTGTAAGATCGAGAATTGACAAGTGGGACCTCATGAAACTACAAAGCTTCTGCAAGGCTAAAGACACCATCAATAAGACAAAAAAACCACCAACAGATTGGGAAAGGATCTTCACCTATCCTAAATCAGATAAGGGACTAATATCCAATATATATAAAGAACTCAAGAAGGTGGACTCCAGAAAGTCAAATAACCCCATTAAAAAATGGGGCTCAGAACTGAACAAAGAATTCTCACCTGAGGAATACCGAATGGCAGAGAAACACCTGAAAAAATGTTCAACATCCTTAATCATCAGGGAAATGCAAATCAAAACAACCCTGAGATTCCACCTCACACCAGTCAGAATGGCTAAGATCAAAAATTCAGGTGACAGCAGATGCTGGCGAGGATGTGGAGAAAGAGGAACACTCCTCCATTGTTGGTGGGATTGCAAGCTTGTACAACCACTCTGGAAATCAGTCTGGCGGTTCCTCAGAAAATTGGACATAGTACTACCGGAGGATCCAGCAATACCTCTCCTGGGCATATATCCAGAAGATGTCCCAACCGGTAAAAAGGACACATGCTCCACTATGTTCATAGCAGCCCTATTTATAATAGCCAGAAGCTGGAAAGAACCCAGATGTCCCTCAACAGAGGAATGGATACAGAAATTATGGTACATTTACACAATGGAGTACTACTCAGCTATTAAAAAGAATGAATTTATGAAATTCCTAGCCAAATGGATGGACCTGGAGGGCATAATCTTGAGTGAAATAACACAATCACAAAAGAACTCACACAATATGTATTCACTGATAAGTGGATATTAGCCCAAAACTTAGGATACCCAAGATATAAGATACAATTTGATAAACGCATGAAACTCAAGAAGAATGAAGACCAAAGTGTGGACACTGTGCACCTTCTTAGAATTGGGAACAAAACACCCAGGGAAGGAGTTACAGAGACAAAGTTCGTAGCTGTGATGAAATGATGGACCATTTAGAGACTGCCGTATCCAGGGATCCATCCCATAATCAGCTTCTAAACGCCGACACCATTGCATACACTAGCAAGATTTTGCTGAAAGGACCCACATATAGCTGTCTCTTGTGAGACGATGCCGGGCCCTAGCAAACACAGGAGTGGATGTTCACAGTCAGCTATTGGATGTATCACAGGGCTCCCAATGGAGAAGCTAGAGAAAGTACCCAAGGAGCTAAAGGGATCTGCAACCCTATTGTTGGAACAACATGATGTACTAACCAGAACCCCGGAGCTCTTGTCTCTAGCTGCATATGTATGGAAAGATGGCCTAGTCGGCCATCAATGGAAAGAGAGGCCCATTGGACTTGCAAACTTTATATGCCCCAATATAGGGGAATGCCAGGGCCAAAAGAATGGGAATGGGTGGGTAGGGAAGTGGGGGTCGCTATGGGGGACTTTTGGGATAGCATTGGAAATGTAATTGAGGAAAATATGTAATAAAAATCAAAAAAAAAAAAAAAAGAAATGAGGTGAGTCTCAGAAATACACACGCAAAAAAAAAAAAAAAAAAAAAAAAAAAAAAAAAAAAAAAAAAAAAAAAAAGATTGGAGCAGAAGCTGTGTTCCACTCACCAGCAGTCTCAAAATCCTGTGGCTGGTGTTGTGTGTAGCTGGCGAGTGTCAGCTGACCCTGCGCCCTAGCTACCCCGGTGCTTTTCTGACCGGAAGAGGCTTGTGGCCCTATGTAGGCCGGATTTCTGCCTCCCCAACCAAAGCAGTCTCAGGTCCCACGTGATTGGACTGGAGCAGAAGCTGTGTTCCACTAACCAGCAGTCTCAAAATCCTGTGGCGTGGGTCGTGGGTAGCTGGCGGGCGTCAGCCGACCCTGCGCTCTAGTTACGCCGGTGCTGGTCTGGCTGGATGAGGCCTGTGGCCCTACTCAGGCCGGTTTCTGCTTCCCTAACTAATGCAGTCTCAGGTCCCGCGTGCAATTGGATTGGAGCAGAAGCTGTGTTCCACTCACCAGAAGTCTTAAGATCCTGTGGCGGGTCCTGGATGACCTTTCCTTCAACCTCTGCTCCACACTTTGTCTCCGTATTTCCTCTCATGAGTATTTTGCTCCCCCTTCTAAAAGGCAGCTTCTCCATCTGGATTTTTTTTTTTTACCTAGATTTATCATAGCCCCAATGTTGAACAGGAGCACAGACAACACCGGCAACTCTGGTGTTCAGGTAGGATGTTCTGATGACCCACGGGATTTCAGTGGAAGAGCCCCAGCTTGAGTTTGTCTTTGCAGCACAGCTCTGTCTCCCTGAACCTCAGCAAAGGGCAGAGATAACTCTCTTGACAAAGACTGTCAAAAATGGCAAGAGAGAAAAGAAAGAGGGTAGTCTTCTAGGGGAGTCAACATGACCAAGGGGATCATAAAAACAGAGAATGCCTGAACGTGTGTCTCTACATCACACACTGAGGAGCATTCTCGCCTGCTCTGCAATTCTGAGGACAGGAGATACCAATTCACTGAGATTCTTGTTGCTGCAGCATCCCTCACCTGTGCCCCTGGACCATATACCAGGACACAAGGCTCTTATTTCATCAGGTCCTCACCTTGAGAATCCCTCTCTGGCTCCTTTTGGAGTGACAGACAAGGCATGACTCTGAAGACTGATTTCAAGTTGGGACAAGAGGCACATTTCACACCATCCCCATGTCTTGCAAGTATGTCCACAGTAATACTCCCTATACCCAAAAAAAGCTTATTGATGTTGCATAGTGGCTATTGGGGAAAGTATTCCATTTATAAAATAGTCATGGTGATTACCCTGGGACTTTGGGTGCCCTCTGAAGTTAAGGAGAGCTTCCTGTTACTCGAATACCAGTGGCACAGATGTCTTTCTGCTCTGGGGCGGCCTGTGTAAAGGAGCAGACAAGGGACAACCTCTTCCTTCCAAGCTTTCAGCCAGGAAGCAAGAGCTGGTCACACTCAATAAAGGGCAGATAAAACCAGGAGGGCAAAGCCATCAGGAAGCAAGGAGCCTTCTGGGTGGGTGGTGTTTAATATTTATACTTAAAAGCAAATTAAGGACTGTTTAAAGGATGTTTGCAGGAAGAGATTGGATTTACTTTAATTATTTGGTTATTTGTCATCCCTAAACCACATTTATTAATCAAATGAAAACACAGCTTTTAATATATTTCATTTCTTGAAAAAAAAAACCACATAGCTCACTGAATTATTAAGTGGCAACATTCTCACTGGCCTCAGAGCTCTCTGCCAGCTACCAGCACACTGCCACCAATTTTCACAAGTTTCCATGTTTCCCTAAGCACAGGAACTCTCCTGCGTTTCAGAAGCTCCTATGTGCATCAGAGTTGCTAAGGTTAGCTCCGTTCTCTCCCCTCCCCATTGTGGACAGCGCTGGAGAGCAGATCTGTCCTAGGATGCACAAGTGGTACCCCCTTCTCCTTGGGCAATAGATAATACCCTCTAGTTCCTGGACCTCTTAAATAGTCACCAAGAGACAATTCCTAATTTTAGAAAGCAGGAGCTATGAGGAATCCCCTCCCTTCACCCTTGGTATAAGTATTGTCTCTCAGGACAGACCCTTCTCAGTGTTCCTCTCTCTGATGCAGTCACTGAGCACATGCCTCTCTGGGATATGACCAGCTCTACTCTATCCCGTTATGACCAGGGCAGCATCAGAGTGGTGGCCACTGGAACGTTTGCTCCTAAGGACTCCCCAGTGGAGGAAAGAATATGAGCCAGAGGTATGGACAAGCATAAATATTCTGCTTTAGATGTAGTGCCCAGACAAGTGTTACTATAGGAGTGTAAGAAAGACACAGTGATGTGAACATATGATCTAGTTCTTGTCACCTCAGGGAGGGTATGGTCCTGCCTCCACTGTCACAGGGTATCTTCAGAGAACACATGAACACAGAGAACACATGAAATGTAGGTGTTTGACTACTGTAGAATGAGGGAAGCGTATGCCTGACCAGTTGACAAGGTAGAGGGGAGGGTGCAGGTGAGAGCATGTCCTGTACCCTGGGAAGCTAAGTCCTAGACTCAGAAGCTTTGCACTAGTGAGAGACATGCCTCTGGGTAGGTCTGTCAGGACATTTCCAGGACAGATTAACTGCGGAGAATAGACCAGCCACCAGAATTAGTTGTACCCTTTGTTGGCAGCCCAAGTGTGAGGGGGTCTTGGAAAAAAATGAAGTGTGATGATGGTGGAGCCCAGATCTTCTGCTTTCCAAAATGGAACGAGGAACAGCAGATCTCCAGAATCCTCCAGGCCTTCAGCACCAGATTGTAACGAAACAGCTATGAGATTTTCAGCCTCACAAGCATGCAGACAGCTATCATTAGACTTCATAGCTCCTGCCCTTTAAGTCAGTCAGATAAATCTCACACCACAATATATATTCATTCATCAGTTCCATTCTTCTAGAAGTCGCAAATGCATCATTGGGCCTGACTTTGCCTGCAGCTGGCTTGAGATCCACCCTTTCCCAGATCTATGTTTCTCTTTGACTTTCTGGTCTTGTTACCAAACTCCTTAGCATAAGGTTATATTAGCACAAAGAAACTTCCATGAAAGTCACTAGCCACCATCAAACCTCTCTCTACTTTCCCTACAGCTTCTGGTTGCTTCTGGATTCTCTTCATCACCCCTGCACCTTGCACTCCTTTATGTCAGATGCCAGGCCTAGCAGAGTCATCCAGCCTGGGAAATGGGATTACAAAGTCCTGAAACCATACTCTAGAAGTTCCATCTGGAAGTCTGATAGGCTGCAGTTTGCAGTGGCTAGCAAAGGTGGGCGCCTGGCATTTGAGCATCCCCTATCAGACATCTAAGTAAAGCTGTACTGAATCTCTTTTCAAGAAAAACAAATACGTGATGGTTTATTTGAACACTTGCTCCCAGTTAGTGGTCATGAGGAAAGAGTTTGGAAATATAGCCTTACTGAAGGAGGTACTCTCCTAAGTGTGGGCTTCGAGTAGTGTCCTTGAGTTGAAGACCTTAGCTTTCAACTTCCTGCTACCTCCCGTGACTGCCTGCTGTCCTGCCTAGAGCCAGGTGAACTCAACCCTCTGAACACTTACACCCAAATAATCTCTCCCTTCTTTCTGCTACCTTGGTCACAGAGTTTTATGTCTAGGCAATGGAAAAGTAGCTATCACAAAAAGATTGGGAATGAAGTATACCTTTTAGACACATCATAGTAAATACATCTAAGGACATTCTCCTGCTGGGGTTGTGTAGAGATCTGGCCCATCATGTTGGACCCTGGCTGCTGTTTCTCATAAGATTCACAGATACTAACCACACATAGTGTCATCTCAGCCTCACTTGGCGCTGGAGTCTCTCATCAAGGTGTGCAGTGATGTAATTTACAGTAACTTACAGACTTAGAGTCTGTCGCTCTCCTTGGTGGTCACAGAATAATCTGACCTGCCTAATCAAATGAAAGACCATGCTGTTATCACCCTACAAGAAGTTTTATCGGGTAACAGAAAACATTTGTTCTTCAGTGTACATATTCCTAGGATGTGTGTGCTGGATTTTGTAAACTTGACCCTTCCTCTTGGGGCTGCAGTAGGCACATGGTAACCCCACCAACTCAATGCAGCAATGGTGTAAAGACACAGGCAACATGTGGTCTGGGAAACATAAAGCCACTCGACAGTCAAATCCAACACTTGGTCCTGGGTGCTCCACAGCATACCTCATAAATGATGGCTTCTGACACCTTTATCTGCGCATGAGCATAGTAAGTAGGTCAAAAGGTGGAGAGATATTGTCTTGTCAAAAGTCATCCACAATATAAATGAGGAAGCATATGGTTCAGTAGAATCTGGTACCCATGTCACACATGCATCTCTCCAAACCCTGAAGCTCTAACACCTGGACCATGGTGAGCTCATACCCTCTACTCCTGTCACATCTCTCCTTTAGACATCATGTCTTCCCAATAGCCCTGCATCCTACCTTTCAAGGAAGTATGGGAACACGACTATAATGCTCACTCCCCACAGTGCTGGAAGTGAGTTGGGGTAAACTTCTGGCAGAGATGGAGCGTCAATAACATCCTCTGTTGTGGATGTGTTAGCTTCCAAGGACTCATGGGTCTCAGTTTCTCCACATCAGATCCATTTTATCTATGTGCCCTAGACTTCACTGTGCGTATGTGCACAGTTCATCTCTATTATTCTTGAATCTCTGCAATTGGGATCCTGTTGCTTCCGTGTGGCTATAGCACTCTCTTCACAGAAAGCCTAGTAATATTTCCCTGCTTCACATCCTGCCTGATCCACAGAACTTTGATACCTCCCTGTCATCCTTATCAGAAACCCATACCCAAACTGGAAAAACCACATCCCTGCCATTCACTCACTTTGGCGTCTTAGCATCTTGCCTTGATTTAGGTGCACTGAGTACACAGTAAGCACTCCACCACCAGCCATTGTGTCTCCCAAGGATTTCAGAGGAACACTAAACAGAGAAACCTGCAGTTATTATTCTAGACACAAGAATTCCAAAGTCTCATCTGTTCCTCCAGTTGATGGTTGACAAATCATGTACCAGAAGAATGCATTGGAAAGCCAACAGGAGGTCATAATGGCTGGTGGATTTATGGATAGGTGGGTTGATAGATAAGTACATGGGTATGTGGATGAGTTGAAAGATGGATGAATGGATGATATATTGATCTCAAGAACTGGGACGTATTTCCTTAGAGTCAGCACATAAAAACTCTGGTCCAAAGGGGACCAAAACTGTATCTCATGATCTTGGTAATGTGTAAGAGCCACAAAGGTGAGAGTGGTTTTGAAGGCTTTAATGCATTACAGAAAGAAGTGGAGGCTTGGTACTATGCCCCAGGAGTGGAGACTGTAAAGAGATGCTGACAAAGGCCATTGGTAAACGTGCAGGACTACTGGATTAATTGAAGTTGTATGTGGATAAGTAAAAATCCCTAAAGAGGGGCTCTTTGTGAAAGTGCAGTCCATCTGTAATGTGGACCCATCAGTCTGAAGAGGCCAGTACCATGGAACAACCACCAAGAACAGTAACAGCTGTGAAGTGAAGCCAGACTGGGTCAAAAGACACGATGCATGTCATATGTAAGGCAGAGCTGGACTCCAAGGCCTTTAAAGCCCAGAAGATCACGAATGAGTCCCATACATTAGACACTGAGCTATTTAAACTGTTGGAATTTGGTTTTGTTTTGTTCACCTTGTGACTATGCCCTGGCTCTTTCTTCTTGGAGTAAGAAAGTATTTTATTTTATTTTTATCTTATTTTATGGTTTTCCAAGACAGGGTTTCTTTAACAGCCCTGGGTGTCCTGGAACTCAATCTGTAGATCACACTCACCTTGAACTCATAGATATCTGCCTGTTTCTGCCTCCCAAGTGCTGAGATTAAAGGTAAGTACCACCATGCCCCTGGTGTAAAAAAAGTATTTTAATTTTCACTTTTGTTTTATAGAAGCCCACAGTTAAGAGACTTCGGTATTTTACAGAGATTCTTAATATTTCCTAGAGGCTTCAAGTAATTCACAGACACTTTGGATAATGATAATAAAGAGGCTCTTTATGTTTTAAAGAGACAGAATGCTTAAAGAATGTGAAATTTTATATGGTGATATTGGTATTAATATGAGATCTTGGGGTGAACAGCAAAGGTTATAGACTAAGTGATGTGTGTTAAGTTGACAAAGGGCCAATTATGCTGGTTGGGTTTTTGTAAACTTGACACAAACCTAGACACATCTGAGAGGAGGGAATTCTAATTAACAAAATGTGTCCATAATCCTGGTATGTAGGCAAGTCTGCATGGTATCTTCCTAATTGGTGATTGATGTGAGAGATCCCAGTTCATTGTAAGTGGTACAACCCCTAGCTGGAGGTTCAGGGATGTAAAAGAAAGCAGAGTGAGCAAGACATGAGGAGCAAGCCAGTAAGCATCACCCCTCCATGGCCTCTGCTTCAGTTACTGCCTCCAAGTTCCTGCTCTGTTTTAAGTTCCTGCCATGACTCCCTTCCTTCATAGACTGTTGTGTGCAACTGTACAATGGAATAAATTGTTTCCTCCCCAAGCTGCTTCTAGCTATCATATTTTATCACAATAGAAATTCTAGCTAAGGTAGATGGCTAGGTAGATCAGAGGATGGGTAGCTGGGTGGATTGGTAGGTTGGAGCACTGGGGGGGGGTGAGTGGGTGGATCAGTGGAGGTGATGGGGGATGAATAAATGGATTGAAGGATGTAAGGAGAAATGTAAAGATGGAAGGAAGAGCAAAATGGAAGGCATTGTCAACTGGACAAGAATTATAATCACCATGGGAAAACACCTCCTGGTTGTATCTGTGAGGATGATTCAAGAGAACTTTAACTGAGGAAGGCAGAATTACCCAAAATGTGGGCAACACTATGCTTTTGTTGAGGACCTACACTACAGGAAAAAGCAAAAGAGCTGAGAAACAGTGCTCATTGTTCTGAGTGCTCTGATGGTGTAGATACGATGTGACCAACTTTCTGTAGTAGTTGCCACCTTGACCTCAAGCCATGATCAAAACCAAATGTTTCCTTCTTTGAGCTTCTTCTAACAGATATTTTGCCACAGCTGTGAGTAATTTAACCAAAACAATTGGGAACATAAAATTACTCCATGTTAATCTCCTTCACAGGCTCAAACCCTAAAGCTGTTCCCCTTATTGTAGTAACACTTCACCATCCCGATCCATGCCTGTTCAATCCCAGCACCTTCATGAGGTGACCCCACTTGGGCTATACTTTCTTCTCCATACTTGCTATAGAAAAACTTGGACATCCCTGGGCCTTTCTACAACAAGCTCTGGGTAGGATCTGTAGGGACTGTGTGCTTATTTTTAATAGTCCCCATTGATGGATTCAAAGAGTTTCTTTCCTTTATCAAATACAGTGGCCCTCATAACAATCAGTCCAGAGGACGTGCCATGGCTATACCACCTCTCCTCTTAGCCACCTGCAGCCATACCCATTCCGGCTCTGTGCTTCATCTGTTGGAACATGGTGAGAGCACAGTCTTTTGAAGCTCTAGCATAGTAGCAAAGCTTTTGGAATAGGACTCTATCTTCATCAGTCAGCCCTGCTGAACAATGAAGTCCACCCTTCACGTGACAAGGCACAGGTGAACATTCTGCAGATGTACCATAGTAGCTTTGAGTAGCAATTTATTCTTCCTTGTGGAAATAGAAGGGCACATACTCACTGAGCTTTAGTGTTGCCATCCTAATGAGCACCCCAAAACTGATAAGCCCCCTCATTCCCCTCCTACCAGCACACAGGCCCTAGGGTAGGATTATTTGTGGAGTGGGAAATCCAACAAACAATTTTTCCAAACGACCAGCTCGTCATTAATTCTTATTGATGTTAAAACTTTGCTTTTTAGGGAAGGAAAAAAAAAAACTGTTCCCAGAGCACCATACTGTATGTCAATAATAGGAAGGAAAATAAATGTTAAAACATGCTAAATAATTGCCCGACAGTACTTCTGCTAATGACCGCAAAGTTCTGCTATGCTAATTTTTCTCCACACTTTTAATTACTGATCAATAATACTTTGCAGTTGACATTTAAAAATGCTGAACCACATGTAGGAACACAGACCAAGAGAAAATCTACAATGTGGGACTGAGGTAACTAAATCAATAAACGTTGCCATTTAACAAATAGTAGCGTGTAAACAGCCACCAAGATTAGCAGGCGTGGAGGGCTGAGCCTGGAGGAGTTAATTACTGCTTAGTAACAGAGTACTAATGCCTGTTTTCTGGGAAAAGTTCCCATCAGGCTCTCCTGTCTAGAAGGCCTCCCTCACTAGTGAGGCAAGCCGGACACATGCTGGAAGGACATGTGTCTCTGATGGACAGACAGGAAGGACATTTCTATGCACGTGGTCCTCCTTTGCTGCAATCTAAGGTTCCACCCAGTGGCTGTAATTGATAGACCCATAAAGGCGTGAGACAGAGCTATGAGATTTTCACACCATCTCTCCTGGGCGTATCAATACCATGCCAATCATTCATTTGGAGTTTAAGGGATTGAGGTAATCAAATATCCATCCACCTTGCAGACCGAAGAAAAGGTGGGCTTTGAACATGCGCGCAGGCCCTAGGAAAATCAATGTTTGCAGCTCACTGAGGGAGAACATAAGCAATCTTCATTTTTATTATTATTAGCAATAATAATAAATCTCGACTTAAGCATCACAAGCATGTGATTATTGAAATGTCATTTTCTGCAGGAGGGTAGAAGTGATTTGTCTTGGCCAAGCTGAGGCCTGGGCTCTCTGGGCTACCAGACGATGGTGTGCATGCTCACAAATGGCAGCCCACCCTTTTCTCCATATCAGTGCTGCCTTCAGACACATCAGCTTCCTGTGTCTGGCTGGTAGAAGCTGAAGATTGTATGGAAGATTGTGAGCTTCCCTTGTTCCTTGCTCTGATCGGCCCAGGATGCCACTGCCAAGTGTGTTCCTCCTAGTGTGTCAATCTCTCCAAAGTCCTGAGTGTTTTCTGGACAAGCATATCTGTCCAGTTGGCAGCACTCGCCGGAGCAGAGAGAGTTTAACCCATTGTGAGTCAATTCAATTCAACTGTAAGTGGGACCCAATCCTTGAAGTCATGTCCAGCTTGGGACTCTGATGACATGGGTCTCCCACTGGTTTTTCCTGTGGCTATTATGTGGTGCTGATTCAAAGAGCCAGGTAAACAGAGGTAGCAGGCTTTGCTGCTGTTCTTTATAGAGGTTCTGGGTGGACTTCAACCCAGAGATATTGTACCTTCCTGTCTTTGCTAGGGCCTCTGAGCAGTGTGGCTGTGGAGGTGGTAATGATGCTACCACACACACAGCATCCCTGAAGCTGGAAACTGCTTTCAGAAAAGTAAGCTGATTGACACATATCTGCATAAATTACCCATTCCTGAATGAGAGGAAACAAGAAGTTAAGCCCTGAGGACAGGGACCTGGCCTTAAACACCATCAGATTTGACAGCTCAACAGCAGCATTGTGCTGTTAGAACCTTGGCTAAATGGATGATCCCCTGCTTCCTACACAAAAGCTTCATCCTCTACACAGGGTGGGGTTCTGACCACTGTGGATCATGGCTCCTCAGGTCTGGGCCAAAGATGGTACTGTTACTGCAAGAAGGTAATAAAGGTTGGAACTCCCAGGCCCATCTATACTCCCTGCAACTCTCTAAGCACAGTGGCACTACAGACCACAGGCTGTGCAGGGCAAGGTCAGAATAGAGACATCTCTGCATTCTGGGCCCAGTGAATTTATCACTGAGTATAGCAGGAAGGAGCTATGGCATCGATAAGGAAACCACACGAGGCAGAGGCTAGCACTAAGGTCTGGATGAGGAGACATGGATCATGAGAAAAGACATTAAAGGAAGTAGAACTGAGAATGCCAAGTTGGGGATAAAAGGAGAAAGGGGTGCTGGGAAAGAGTGAGGAGGGGGAGGATTTTAGGTCGGGGGAAGTATCAGGAGAAAAGAGAAGAGCAGAGGAAAGAAGAGGAGAAAGGAAGTATGGGACAGAAGAGGAAAGAAGCTCAAAAAGAAAGAGGAGGAAGACACAGTAGGTGAATGGAGAGAATGGAGCCTAAGCCCTCACCCTGAGTCTTTCTCCTCTGATGTATAGGCCCCTGAGAGGCCCTGTTGACAACTGGGCATGGAACGCCTGCCACTCACTCAGGATGAAGAGCAGGTAGAGTCTCCTGATCTTCACAGAGCTCCCTCCATCAGTACAGATTGCTCCAGAAGCCACAGAAAGTACAGGTCGATAATATCGAGTCGCTCTTCACAGAAGCACACTGTAACAGTCACACTCCACCACCGTCAGGAAGCTTGTCTGCTCAGGGCAAAGCCAGTGGCAGGAAGAGTAGAAATGCAGGTGGTGAGGGAGGCTGGTGTGCCTGGACCCTGGCCTGGTGCTAGGCTCAGCAGGGCCCCACTGGTGAGAGGCTTTAGACTGGTGTGTGGTTGAAAAGTGTTCCACCACTGAGCAGCACCCTGGCCCTGTGAATCAACAACCCAGTGAAGCCAGGGAGCTCTGCTGTCATCCCTGCAGATGAGTTCTCAGAGGGAAGCAGCCAAGTTCACTATGGAGCCAAATCAGCATCTCAGAATGAGAAATGGGGAGGGTAGAGACTGGAAATGATGAGCAGGGGTCACGAGTCTGTTGCTGATGTACTTCTCTGGCAGGGAGTCTCAAGTCCCCTGTCATGAATCTCTGCTTGTGACTTTTTTTTTTAATTCTTGGAAAACTTTCATTTGATTGTTTTAAATGGGCTGCTAATCACTTCAAAACAATAAATATGTATCTTATGTTATAATTAATTCCAAAAGCTTTTACTCAAATGAATTTGAAAGGGAGGAATATTGAGAAATTTCTATGTGAGAAGGGAATTAACCAAAAATAAATCCAGTTTTCATTGCTCCCAGATGCCATGTGCTAAGGCAGTTACAATTACCCCATGCCATCAACAGTTCTCCATTAGTGAAATGCAGTAAGCATGCCTTCCCCCCAATTAGTCCTGCCAAGCCCCTCCCCCCCAGGCAGATCCCTCTGAACCCACTCTGAAGATTAACTGGTACACATCTTCAGGGAAATCACACATCCATCAGCCTGAGTTTGCTCCTGATTTCTCCAGAAATATCTAAACAAAAAACCAGGAGTAAATTAAGCATAGCCATGATTTCCCAGGACCTTTGAAAAGCCCTTCCTCCTGCTGCCGGCATTCACAGAGCCACAAGCTAGCATCTCACCCCTCCATCTGCTTGATTCTTCTCAGACCCCAAATCTCAGCATGCTTCACAAAGTTAATTTTTAGCTGCTTGCCATCATCAAGTGGTACAATGGTAGAGTGAAGGCCCAAGCACGCTGGGCTGTCTTCCCCTCCTACCGCACAGTTAACTGCCTTTGATCTTATCACATAGTAGATAAATAACTGAAATAATCTCCATTTAAATATATTAGGTTGTTTGACATAGGTACTACACACGAGGAAAATCAATACTGATTAGACACTTGCCAGATACAATGTAAACGCATACCACGAAGTCTTTATGGGCCAGATAACATCATAGAGATCTCGACTAGAGTCAATAACCATTAGTTTTTAAAAGTGGCCACTTGAACTTGTGTGGGTGGGTGTGTGCCCCAGAACCAGGTTGCCAATGGACGTCATATGTGAGCTTCAAATAAGGAAAGAGGAGTTCAAGAAACATCCCACCATTGGTCATGACAACAGGGGAAGCTTTTGAAAACTGAAGTATGCTCAGGTTCTGTTTGGGTTAAAACACTTCAGGCATTTTGCTAGTTTGAGGAGAAAGTTTAAGAGCAAAGGAAGCCACTCACAAATGCAGTTGAACTCAAGTATCCACTTGTTCTCCTGGCATGGTGAATTCAACTCCAGGCTCCGTCCTTTGAAGCTGAGATGTGATCCCAATACCAACGTGTCTACCCCTGCAGATGCCAGGAAACTTAGAGTCACAGGTCTGTCTGGCAATGTTTCTTTCCAAGGCTGTTGTCATAAGTATTCACATCACAACTCAGTCACTTGGGAGAAAAATACATCTGACTCTGTCAAGAGTTCATGTAGGTTCCTCTAACCCTATCCTGATAGCTAACACTGGAAGACAGGGCTCCTGGGCAGTGAGGACAAGCTGCAACAGGAGTTATGGAGTCTTGAAATTGTCCTTTGAGTGAAGAGGTTCCATGATGATCCAGCCATTCTAAACCCTCAAGCCCAGCCTGCAACAATGTTTCTCTTTGCTATTCAGCCCAACCTGTGACAATGTTTCTCTTTGCTGTCAAGCCCAGCCTGGGACATGTTTTTCTTTGTTGTCCCTGTCTGCAGCCATTCCAGGAAGCAGCAGTACATCAGTCAAGATGAGAGCAAACGTGGGTCTCTCTGCTGAGATCCTTGGGAAAGAGAAGTCCACCAGGACTGACACTCAGATGCAAACGCTATAGAATGAAGGCAGGGATGCAGGAGGCAGGGGTGCAGCAGGCAGGGATGCAGCAAGAGGCAGCATGCCTCCATGTCTGCCTCCTTCTGAAAGGAGAACAGGATGCAAGAACCCTGTCAACTTCCTACCAACACACCCCCCTCCCTGAAGTTTTCTTTGTAATCAGAGGATTCCATGCCCTGTCACTTTACCCACCCCCACCAGCCCTGCTAATGGTTTTAAAGGGAAAGGAAATGACTTGTCCTCACAGCCAGGCCTTGACATTTTTATGAGTCATTTGTAATGAAGCTATTCTTCGGCTTTAATGGAGACCTTGATTCTGACCACTGTGAATAATTGTCAAAAGGTGATTAATTAAATATTCACCACTCCCTATAAAATTGATCAACATATTACATTACGCTGTTCCGAAGTTATTTTATTTCTCCATTCTCTTTGCAATTCTATGCATTTAAACAAGCTTTAAACTGGAGCTATATAATTTACTGCATATTAATTATGCACACACACTGACTAAAGTGAGAGGGAGTGTTTTACACCTTGTGTAACTCCATAAAAACACTCGGTTGTGACTCGCAATTCTGGGAAGCCCTGTCCTGGAAACAGAAGGCCTAAGGGTGACTTCCTATGTGCACAAGCAGAAAGCTCGGGTAGTATGAGTTAAGACTGATCATCTCATAGTTCAGTCTACCCTACAGTCAATCTGAAATGGCTTCCAGGGAAAACTTCATCTGACCAAGTAGAAGGGCTATTACCATCTAAGGGTATCCACCTCAGACAAGAATGACTCTAGTGTCCCTGTAGAGCTGTCCCTTCTATCCATGGAAGACGCAGACTATGGTCCAAAAGAAAGCCAAGGGAGGGAGAACAAGGCAGAAAACTTTGCTGAGATAAAAATGAAGCATGAACCAGAGTTCACACCAGGAATCTCTGTTTGGGGCTAACTCTGGTCTTTCATTGTCTCTGTGTCTATGTGGAAAGTCCTAGAAAACAAACTCTTCTGTTCACATGCTCAAGGGCTGCTCTCTGCTATCTAGGAGACAGGTTGGGATTACATGAAGGACTAAAAGCCCTTATTTAAATCACAAAAACTGACTTTAAGCCTTAATAATCAAACCATTATTTGTTATTTGGATTATTGAGCCACCAGAGCCTCCCTTTATAGCCCAGGTTATCCTCCAACTCAGCTTCCTCCTGCCTGGAATGCCAGGAAGACAGGTATGTGACACC
Source organism: Mus caroli (assembly GCF_978045245.1). Classification (NCBI taxonomy): domain Eukaryota; kingdom Metazoa; phylum Chordata; class Mammalia; order Rodentia; family Muridae; genus Mus; species Mus caroli. The sequence goes on along the minus strand of NW_028227270.1, from coordinate 48,889,339 downwards.
ATTCTTGGTTCAAACCAAGGAATAGATATGAGGGATTATGTTTAAAATCTGTAAAAATTACTTTGGGGAGGGGGTGTGTAACATGAAACTCAAAAGGCCCAAATCTTCCATTGCCTGTGACTCTGAGCTTGTCATGGAGAAATAAAGGGAGTCTAGTGACTTTAGTATGCTTGGGACAAAAGCACCACATATTAGGTGGGAGTCCTGAAGGCAGAGCTCTGCAGACACTTGCATGGACACACCTCCCCTACTGAACACACAGAGGGCTTCAGATCCAGTCTTCATCTTAGGTCTTACTGCAGATGGATGCTCCTAGCACTGAGCCCAGGCTACCACGGGTCTCTGTTGAGACCTTTGGAGGATCCATCCAGCTGCATCCTAGACGTCCTTGGAGGAGGCTGTTTGGACGCAAATTACTGATTTCAGTGAAGCAGTCAATCAACCCCTTTCCCCGTAGGCTGTTAAAGCGTCATTGAGTGAACATAGCAGATAAAAAAATGATGAGCCAAAAAATCATATTTCAACTTGAACAAACTTGCTATTTGTAGACTTGATCACATGAAACTGGGGCAGTCCAGCTGATTTCGGCAGCAGCTACAGGAATGAACCCCACAAAGGGACTGAGTTTAATCATCCAATCCCAGACTGTATTGATTTTGGGACTACTTTCAATGACTATATAAATAAGCCATTTCTTTGCCACTGTATCTACAGCCGGTCATGAACCCAGAACCTTCACAACCTGGTCCAAAGTGAATTATGCCCCGCAGAAATAAATTAATAAAACTAACACAGCCAGCCTTCTCCACCGAGTTATTTTCACGTCTCAAGAGCTTAAAAATATAAAATCAATAATCATTTAGTCATAAGGGTAAATGAAGCGACATAACATCAAAGTCTACCCTTTAGCCATTCAAGCCGTCCTGGGTGATTCATCCCGTCAAAAGGCGGTGGTAATAATCCTTTCCACTTGGAGACAAGCTGCCACACAGCTGCAGTATTATCCTAGGGTAAACAAGTTGGGAGAAAATATTAAAAATCAATATCTGTTTCCTCCTATCAGACTAGATGGCATCCATCATAAATCCGGCCAGTAAAGAGTTCTTGGAGTTGGTACCCAGAGTGAAGAACCCAGCGGAATTCACCACATAAAATGGAGATGCCTGCTTTATAGGGACTGCAGGTGGGAGCTTCAAGAGTGGAAGATTTCACAATAACAAAAATGGTTGAAATTACAATTAAAGAGGAAAGATTAGTTAAAGCTACAAGATGCTGAGAAGAAGTCATTGCCAGCACAGCAAGTGAGAACCCAGACAGCAACTTCCAATGCCCTGCAAGTGTGCTGGTCCGTGACTCCTTCCAGCCCTTCTATCTGGGTACTTATCAGGGAGCCCCAGATTACCTCCTCCTCCCACAAAGCCTGTGAAAAATAAGGACAGACTCTCATAGACTCCAACTGCCCATGAACAAATAAAAACTGTCCTATTACCTCGGTGAGTAGCCTATATAGGGGAGCAGGGAGGAGTCACCTGCTCCCCTTGTGCCTTGCAAGACTGAGAGCTGACTCTTTCAGAAGCTCTGGAATGTAGTCTGCTGCTTGGGAAACAAGAAGCTGACAGTTCCTTCTCCAAATCAGCTTCAAATTTAAAGATCTGGCTGAATTTTATTAATTCTGGAAAATGAGACACAATCACTGTTCTTACTGAAGACCTTAATATCTTCCATTAGTGTTACCAGGATATGTGTGCACCAACACATACTTACACACACACATACACACACAAAGTATATATACATGCACTCACATACATACACACACACCATACACACATGCACACACAGGAATATACACATAGACACTCACACACATACATGTATACACACACACTCATATACCACAATGCACATACACATATTCACCCATACACACATGCATACACATGCATAGACACTCACACACATACATGTATATACACACACTCATATAAAATAATGCACATATGCATTTTCACACACAAAAACATGTATGTATACACACTAATATACATTAATGAATGCACACACATGCATGCATACAAATTCATTAACACATAAACATAAGCACTTACACATGCATACATATACATATACCATACATGTATATGCATCCCACACATACAAGCACGTACATTCATATACACACATTCATACATACATACAAACAGACTCACATACACCCATTCTCACATACACAATACTCACACACACTCACACCCATACATGCCCACAGTTTTGCACACTCACACACACCGCATTATCATTTGGAAAGCACAGAGTCATGGGCCACAGTTACACCTCAGGAATGGTTGACAGCAGCCTGAGGACCTCCCTAAAGAGGAGTGTTTTGATTACCTGTCTCCACACCACACACTCCCAAGTCACTTGTGCCTCAAGCCCTGCCAGTGTCTCCTCAGCTTTTCCTCCTTGCTATATCATAGTCTTCCTAATGTGGCTCTCCATCTGTGTCTCTCTTGGAACAAATGGCAGTTTAAAGAAAAGTGTTTGGTGATTTGTTCTTCGAGAGTTGTATCACTCCCTCCTTCAGCTCCTTCAGGCTCAGATGATGAAATGTGCCATTTGGTCCACCAAGAGTACCTTATTCCAAGAGTACCACCAAGAGTACCACATAGATGGCACTTAAGCTAGTTCCCAGGAACCTATAAAGGAGAAGGAAGTCGTTAGATCTTCATCACTGATAGTATTGGATGATGGCTAGATCTGCACCCTTGTATTGCCAGTGTCTGAGAGTGGCTAGGTACCCACCCCTGCCAGTGTCAGACAGTAGCTAGATTCCCACTAGTGTCAATGCAGAATAGTAGCTAGATGCCCATGACAGTTATTATTGGATAGTGGCTAGATCTCCATCACTGTCAGTGTTAGTTGGTGGGTAGATCTTCAACCCTGTATTGTCAGTGTCATTCTGTAGATAGATCCCCACTGCAACCAGGGTTCTGGAACTTCATGTTCAACCCTCCTCTCTCTTTAATATAAAAAGATTTGCATTATTGGTTTTCTACTTTCTTTTTGTTCTTTGGGGCTATGCATTAGATCTGGGGCCTCATGCATTTGAAGCAAGATCAGTAGCACTGAGCCGCACACTGGCCTAGTTTAAATGCTCTTTTAGCCTGGATATATGAGGGTGCCTTTTTACTACCAGATGAATCTTCATCTTGGTCTCAGTGGCTGCTAGTAATGTTCATGTGGATCTAGATGCTCAGTTGGTGAGTTCATGGCTTTCCCTGATAGAAAGTCACCACGGAGACTGTGGGGTACTAAGCTCAGAGAGCGCCAGAGTTTGGGCTGGCTGGCAGAAAACATGCCTCCCCTAGATGCATGGGGCCTAGCTCTACATATCATTAGCTATCGTTGCACAATATCATATATTTTGGTGCTATCTAATTTTGAAACAAACTGCAAATATTCCTCTCAGAAGCTTAACTGACAGTCTCTTCTGAAAGGCTGAACCAGTCCAGCCAGCCCTCTTGGTGTCTGGAGCATTACCCTTGGCCCTCTAATGAGGCAACACTGGATAGTTACTCTGTCATCTGAACATGACTTTTCTCCTGTGGTGATGACTAGCTCAGCTCATGTCATTTGATTAGTTCACAGGGGAAAGTAGCAACAAATGAAAAGCTGGCATGACTGTCCTCAGAAACTTCCTCTTTTGCAGGGATGTCATGGGGCCATTAAGCAATTGAAATGGTGCTTTCTGTAATTCTCACCTTCTGTCCTGATACAAAGTTTCACTTCTTGAATGTCTTGGAAGATACAACATTCCTTCAAAGCTGCCACAGAGTATCGCCATCTAAGCTGAGGTCATCCATCCTCGGGCACTAGCACAGTCCTTGAACTCCCCCAAAATGTGACCCTACAACCCTGCTTTTTAGGAAATAGTCACTCAGAGGCACCCTTCTTGTTGGTAATCAAGAGAGTGAACTTTTTAAATCCCACTGGTTGCTGAGACTGTACTTTATGCTGGAAAACTTCCATCTGTAACAAACGTATTTTTCTATTATAGCCCAGACCTACACTTGGCAAAAGGTGCAAAATATGGCTTTTACAAAGAAAAATCTCAGCGACCCGTATGTATCTGTCCTCTTTCCTGGAAACAGTTCTTCCCAAATACAGTTCAGCCAGCCCCCAAAAGAGTGTGTGAAGGGCTGAGTAGGGCCACAAGCCTCTTCCGGTCAGAACAGCACCGGGGTAGCTAGGGCGCAGGGTCGGCTGACACTCGCCAGCTACCCACAACACCCACCACAGGATCTTAAGACTTCTGGTGAGTGGAACACAGCTTCTGCTCCAATCCAATTGCACGCGGGACCTGAGACTGCATTAATTAGGGAAACAGAAAACCAGCCTGAGTAGGGCCACAGGCCTCTTCCGTCCTGAACAGCACCAGGGTAGCTAGAGCGCAGGGTCTGCTGACACCCGCCAGCTACCCACGACCCCCGCCACAGGATTTTGAGACTTCTGGTGAGTGGAACACAGCTTCTGCTCCAATCTTTAAACAGTGACAACTACAACAACTAACCCCAGAGATTACCAGATGGCGAAAGGTAAATGTAATAATCTTACTAACAGAAACCAAGACCACTCACCATCATCAGAACCCAGCACTCCCACTTCGCCCAGCTCAGGGCACCCCAACACACCGGAAAAGCTAGACACGGATCTAAAAGCATATCTCATGATGATGGTAGAGGACTTCAAGAAGGACTTTAATAACACACTTAAAGAAATACAAAGGAACACTGGTAAACAGATAGAAGACATTAAAGAGGAAGCACAAAAATCCCTTAAAGAATTGCAGGAGAACACTGCTAAAGAGTTACAAATCCTTAAAGAAAAACAGGATAACATAATCAAACAGGTAGAAGTCCTTACAGAAAAACAGGAAAACACATCCAAACAGATGATGGAAATGAACAAAACCATACTAGGCATAAAAGGGAAGTAGACACAATAAAGAAAACCCAAAATGAGGCAACACTGGAGATAGAAACCCTAGGAAAGAAATCTGGAACCATAGATACGAGCATCAGCAACAGAATACAAGAGATGGAAGAGAGAATCTCAGGTGCAGAAGATTCCATAGAGAACATCGGCACAACAATCAAGGAAAATGTAAAACGCAAAAAGATCCTAACTCAAAACATCCAAGAAATACAGGACACAATGAGAAGACCAAACCTACTGATAATAGGAGTGGATGAGAATGAAGATTTTCAACTCAAAGGACCAGCAAACATCTTCAACAAAATTATAGAAGAAAACTTCCCAAATCTAAAGAAAGAGATGCCCATGAACATACAAGAAGCCTACAGAACTCCAAATAGACTGGACCAGAAAAGAAATACCTCCCGACACATAATAATCAGAACAACAAATGCTCTAAATAAAGATAGAATACTAAAAGCAGTAAGAGAAAAAGGCCAAGTAACATATAAAGGCAAGCCTATCAGAATTACACCAGATTTTTCACCAGAGACTATGAAAGCCAGAAGATCCTGGACGGATGTTATACAGACACTAAAAGAACACAAATTCCAGCCCAGGCTACTATACCCAGCCAAACTCTCAATTAACATAGATGGAGAAACCAAAGTATTCCACGACAAAACCAAATTCACACATTATCTCTCCACGAATCCAGCCCTTCAAAGGATAATAACAGAAAAAAACCAATACAAGGACAGGAACCACGCCCTAGAAACAACAAGAAGGTAATCCCTCAACAAACCTAAAAGAAGACAGCCACAAGAACAGAATGCCAACTTTAACAACAAAAATAACAGGAAACAACAATTACTTTTCCTTAATATCTCTTAATATCAATGGACTCAACTCCCCGATAAAAAGACATAGACTAACAAACCGGCTACACAAACAAGACCCAACATTTTGCGGCTTACAGGAAACTCATCTCAGAGAAAAAGATAGACACTACCTCAGAATGAAAGGCTGGAAAACAATTTTCCAAGCAAATGGTATGAAGAAACAAGCTGGAGTAGCCATTCTAATATCTGATAAGATTGACTTCCAACCCAAAGTCATCAAAAAAGACAGGGAGGGACACTTCATACTCATCAAAGGTAAAATCCTCCAAGAGGAACTATCAATCCTGAATATCTATGCTCCAAATACAAAGGCAGCCACATTCATTAAAGAAACTTTAGTAAATCTCAAAGCACACATTGCACCTCATACAATAATAGTGGGAGACTTCAACACACCACTTTCACCAATGGACAGATCATGGAAACAGAAACTAAACAGGGACACAGAGAAACTAAGAGAAATTATGAATCAAATGGATCTGGCAGATATCTACAGAACATTCTATCCTAAAACAAAAGGATATACCTTCTTCTCAGCACCTCATGGTACCTTCTCCAAAATTGACCACATAATTGGTCACAAAACAGGCCTCAACAGTTACAAAAATATTGAAATTGTCCCATGCATCCTATCAGATCACCATGGACTAAGGCTGATCTTCAATAACAAAATAAATAATAGAAAGCCAACCTTCACGTGGAAACTGAACAACACTCTTCTCAATGATACCTTGGTCAAGGAAGGAATAAAGAAAGAAATTAAGGACTTTTTAGAGTTCAATGAAAATGAAGCCACAACATACCCAAACTTATGGGACGCAATGAAAGCATTTCTAAGAGGAAAACTCATAGCTCTGAGTGCCTCCAAAAGGAAATTAGAGAGAGCACACATTAGCTGCTTGACAAAACACCTAAAAACACTAGAACAAAAGGAAGCAAATTCACCCAAGAGGAGTAGATGGCAGGAAATAATCAAACTCAGGGGCGAAATCAACCAAGTGGAAACAAGAAGAACTATTCAAAGAATCAACCAATCAAGGAGCTGGTTCTTCGAGAAAATCAACAAGATAGATAAACCCTTAGCCAGACTCACTAGAGGGCACAGGGAAAGCATCCTAATTAACAAAATCAGAAATGAAAAAGGAGACATAACAACAGATCATGAAGACATCCAAAACACCATCAGATCCTTCTACCAAAGGCTATACTCAACAAAACTGGAGAACCTGGATGAAATGGAGAAGTTCCTAGACAGATACCAGGTACCAAAGTTGAATCAAGATCAGGTTAATGATCTAAACAGCCCTATATCCCCCAAAGAAATAGAAGCAGTCATTAATAGTCTCCCAACTAAAAAAAGCCCAGGACCAGATGGGTTTAGTGCAGAGTTCTATCAGACCTTCAAAGAAGATCTAATCCCAGTTCTTCACAAACTATTCCACAAAATAGAAACAGAAGGTACTCTACCCAACTCATTCTATGAAGCCACAATTACTCTGATACCTAAACCACAAAAAGACCCAACAAAGATAGAAAACTTCAGACCAATATCCCTTATGAATATTGATGCAAAAATACCGAATGGCAGAGAAGCACCTGAAAAAATGTTCAACATCCTTAATCATCAGGGAAATGCAAATCAAAACAACCCTGAGATTCCACCTCACACCAGTCAGAATGGCTAAGATCAAAAATTCAGGTGACAGCAGATGCTGGCGAGGATGTGGAGAAAGAGGAACACTCCTCCATTGTTGGTGGGATTGCAAGCTTGTACAACCACTCTGGAAATCAGTCTGGCGGTTCCTCAGAAAATTGGACATAGTACTACCGGAGGATCCAGCAATACCTCTCCTGGGCATATATCCAGAAGATGTCCCAACCGGTAAAAAGGACACATGCTCCACTATGTTCATAGCAGCCCTATTTATAATAGCCAGAAGCTGGAAAGAACCCAGATGTCCCTCAACAGAGGAATGGATACAGAAATTATGGTACATTTACACAATGGAGTACTACTCAGCTATTAAAAAGAATGAATTTATGAAATTCCTAGCCAAATGGATGTACCTGGAGGGCATCATCTTGAGTGAGGTAACACAATCACAAAAGAACTCACACAATATGTATTCCCTGATAAGTGGATATTAGCCCAAAACTTAGGATACCCAAAATATAAGATACAATTTGCTAAACGCATGAAACTCAAGAAGAATGAAGACCAAAGTGTGGACACTGTGCCCCTTCTTAGAATTGGGAACAAAACACCCAGGGAAGGAGTTACAGAGACAAAGTTCGTATCTGTGATGAAAGGATGGACCATTTAGAGACTGCCGTATCCAGGGATCCTTCCCATAAGCAGCTTCTAAACGCTGACACCATTGCATACACTAGCAAGATTTTGCTGAAATGACCCAAATATAGCTGTCTCTTGTGAGATGATGCCGGGGCCTAGCAAACACAGGAGTGGATGTTCACAGTCAGCTATTGGATGTATCACAGGGCTCCCAATGGAGAAGCTAGAGAAAGTACCCAAGGAGCTAAAGGGATCTGCAACCCTATTGTTGGAACAACATGATGTACTAACCAGAACCCCGGAGCTCTTGTCCCTAGTGGCATATGTATCGAAAGATGACCTAGTCGGCTATCAATGGAAAGAGAGGCCCATTGGACTTGCAAACTTTATATGCCCCAATATAGGGGAATGCCAGGGCCAAAAGAATGGGAATGGGTGGGTAGGGAAGTGGGGGGCGCTATGGGGGACTTTTGGGATAGCATTGGAAATGTAATTGAGGAAAATATGTAATAAAAATATTAAAAATTAAAAAAAAGAGTGTGTGAAGGGACAGTTAGTGACAATTATCTACTTGTTCTTAGTAATTGCAGAGTTAATAATACTTATCTGTACAGTAAGACAATATGTTATATAATATAGAGTGCAACATAATAAATTCTGAGAATCCAGCTCCTGGAGGATTACTGAACTAAAGCTATGTCTTAATCTTCCTCTAACGTCAGCCTAAGAGTTGCAGGATGGGCAGGTTCCCCAAAGGCACCAGTGTCACAGTGCAAACCCTTTGTCTTCTATCAATGTTTTGGGGTGCACTGATGTGTGAATGTGCTACCCAGGGACAGTGCAGACAAAGCCAGAGTGCCTGCAGCTAGCAGAGGACAGAGGAAGGCACTTGGCACCACCCTGCAGCTCCGCATTCAGACCCATCTAGTGCTTGGCCTGTCTCTACTATGGAGTTCTGCAAAAATCTGCATCCTTATTTTAAAAAACAAAACAAAAAAACCAAGCAAACAAACAAAAAAACAAAACAAACAAACAAAAAAAAAAACACCTTTTGACTGTGCTGAACTGTTTTCAATCCCAGACTTGGATACCTGGATGAAACAGACAAAGTTCTGAAACAATAATCAGTCTACTACCAAACACAAAGCAATAATAAATATGGAGAAATCTCTGTGTTTCTTTTTTTTTAATTTTTAATATTTTTATTACATATTTTCCTCAGTTACTTTTCCAATGCTATCCCAAAAGTCCCCCATAGTGCCCCCCACTTCCCTACCCACCCATTCCCATTCTTTTGGCCCTGGCATTCCCCTATATTGGGGCATATAAAGTTTGCAAGTCCAATGGGCCTCTCTTTCCATTGATAGCCGACTAGGTCATCTTTCGATACATATGCCACTAGAGACAAGAGCTCCGGGGTTCTGGTTAGTACATCATGTTGTTCCAACAATAGGGTTGCAGATCCCTTTAGCTCCTTGGGTACTTTCTCTAGCTTCTCCATTGGGAGCCCTGTGATACATCCAATAGCTGACTATGAACATCCACTCCTGTGTTTGCTAGGCCCCGGCATCATCTCACAAGAGACAGCTATATTTGGGTCATTTCAGCAAAATCTTGCTAGTGTATGCAATGGTGTCAGCGTTTAGAAGCTGCTTATGGGAAGGATCCCTGGATACGGCAGTCTCTAAATGGTCCATCCTTTCATCACAGATACGAACTTTGTCTCTGTAACTCCTTCCCTGGGTGTTTTGTTCCCAATTCTAAGAAGGGGCACAGTGTCCACACTTTGGTCTTCATTCTTCTTGAGTTTCATGCGTTTAGCAAATTGTATCTTATATTTTGGGTATCCTAAGTTTTGGGCTAATATCCACTTATCAGGGAATACATATTGTGTGAGTTCTTTTGTGATTGTGTTACCTCACTCAAGATGATGCCCTCCAGGTACATCCATTTGGCTAGGAATTTCATAAATTCATTCTTTTTAATAGCTGAGTAGTACTCCATTGTGTAAATGTACCATAATTTCTGTATCCATTCCTCTGTTGAGGGACATCTGGGTTCTTTCCAGCTTCTGGCTATTATAAATAGGGCTGCTATGAACATAGTGGAGCATGTGTCCTTTTTACCGGTTGGGACATCTTCTGGATATATGCCCAGGAGAGGTATTGCTGGATCCTCCGGTAGTACTATGTCCAATTTTCTGAGGAACCGCCAGACTGATTTCCAGAGTGGTTGTACAAGCTTGCAATCCCACCAACAATGGAGGAGTGTTCCTCTTTCTCCACATCCTCGCCAGCATCTGCTGTCACCTGAATTTTTGATCTTAGCCATTCTGACTGGTGTGAGGTGGAATCTCAGGGTTGTTTTGATTTGCATTTCCCTGATGATTAAGGATGTTGAACATTTTTTCAGGTGCTTCTCTGCCATTTGGTATTCCTCAGGTGAGAATTCTTTGTTCAGTTCTGAGTCCCATTTTTTAATGGGGTTATTTGACTTTCTGGTGTCCACCTTCTTGAGTTCTTTATATATATTGGATATTAGTCCCTTATCTGATTTAGGATAGGTGAAGATCCTTTCCCAATCTGTTGGTGGTTTTTTTGTCTTATTGGTGGTGTCTTTAGCCTTGCAGAAGCTTTGCAGTTTCATGAGGTCCCACTTGTCAATTCTCCATCTTACAGCACAGGCCATTACTGTTCTATTCAAGAATTTTTCCCCTGTGCCCATATCTTCAAGGCTTTTCCCCACTTTCTCCTCTATAAGTTTCAGTGTCTCTGGTTTTATGTGAAGTTCCTTGATCCACTTAGACTTGACCTTAGTACAAGGAGATAGGAATGGATCGATTCGCATTCTTCTACATGTTAACAACCAGTTGTGCCAGCACCATTTGTTGAAAATGTTGTCTTTCTTCCACTGGATGTTTTTAGCTCCCTTGTCGAAGATCAAGTGACCATAGGTGTGTGGGTTCATTTCTGGGTCTTCAATTCTATTCCATTGGTCTATTTTTCTGTCACTATACCAGTACCATGCAGTTTTTATCACAATTGCTCTGTAGTAGAGCTTTAGGTCCGGCATGGTGATTCCACCAGAGCTTCTTTTATCCTTGAGAAGAGTTTTTAGTATCCTAGGTTTTTTGTTATTCCAGATGAATTTGCAGATTGCACTTTCTAATTCGTTGAAGAATTGATTTGGAATTTTGATGGGGATTGCATTGAATCTGTAGATTGCTTTTGGCAAGATAGCCATCTTTACAATGTTGATCCTGCCAATCCATGAGCATGGGAGATCTTTCCATCTTCTGAGATCTTCTATAATTTCTTTCTTCAGAGACTTGAAGTTTTTATTATACAGACCTTTCACTTCCTTAGTTAGAGTCACGCCAAGATATTTTATATTATTTGTGACTATTGAGAAGGGTGTTGTTTCCCTAATTTCTTTCTCAGCCTGTTTATTCTTTGTGTAGAGAAAGGCCATTGATTTGTTTGAGTTAATTTTATATCCAGCTACTTCACCGAAGCTGTTTATCAGGCTTAGGAGTTCTCTGGTGGAATTTTTAGGGTCACTTATATATATTATCATATCATCTGCAAAAAGTGATATTTTGACTTCATCTTTTCCAATTTGTATCCCTTTGATCTCCTTTTGTTGTCGAATTGCTCTGGCTAGGACTTCAAGTACTATGTTGAATAGGTATGGAGAAAGTGGACAGCCTTGTCTAGTCAATCTCTGTGTTTCTTAAGAAAATCAATGAGTAATCAAATGCCCATCCCTGAGCCTCTATCATCACCTTTACCATGGCCATCATTGTGACCACTGGGCTTGGAGATGCTCCTGGGAGTCTTGAGGAGAGAGTTATGTGCACATACTCTGTTGATTTTAGCACTGTTCTGGCAGCCTTAGACGTTCCCTATGAGCAGTCTAGCAGACACAACTGGGTGCTGCCTGATGTAACAATTTGTTTTTAGGAATACATTAATAAGAAGTTCCATGATGGGCTACAGAGATGGCTCAGCAGTTAAAAGCACTGCCTGCTCTTCCCGAGGACCTGAGTTCAATTCCCAACACCCACATGGCAGCTCATAACTGTCTGTAACTCCAGTTCCAGGGAATCAAAAACCCTCACACGAATATACATGCAGGCAAAAAGACAATGCACGTATAATAAACATAAATACAATTTTTTAAAAAGTTCCATGATTGTGTAGACTTTCCCTTCATTAACTTAGATTCTACAGCCTGCTATGACTTCAGCTGCATAATACATGCAGGTAGGGTAACCTGTTTCTCCTGGGGAAAATACAGAACAGGAGAATGGTCCAACCTAAGACCTAGTCCTCCTGAGATGTGCGAGACCATTGTCAAAGCACCGAAACACAATGTGTAACAGTAGGGTTTTCCATTTCTTATGTAAAAGCATGGACCTTCCTTTTGTACTTTTTGTGGTGCTGGGGGTCAAACCCAGGGCTTAAAGAGTACTATGTTGGTGTTCTACACTTGAGCAAACTTGAGCACCCCAGCACAGAACGTAAGAATATACTTCAAAATAATGATGGGAAGTGCCCAATAGAAAATACAAGCCAGGAGTACAGGTGCACTATGCTAGCAAGGTGTGACACAGTGTGCTGTTAATAAGACTGGAAGTGAGTCAAGTTACAAAGACAAGAATAGGAGAAATGTATTGCAGTGAGGTGTTAGGGAACCACAACACACTACGCCACAAGGACTTGGAGCTCCATTGTAATTTTACCGGACAAATTTCATTTTTTTTTCTGAGACAGGGTTTCTCTGTGTACCCCTAGCTGTCCTGGAACTCACTCTGTAGACCAGGCTGGCCTCGAACCTAGAAATCCACCTGCCTCTGCCCACCAAGTGCTGGGATTAAAGGCGTGCGCCACCACTGTCTGGAATACGGGGCAAATTTATGTCATAGTTTTCCTTGACTACAGGTGTCACTATATTACCAGCTGCCTTATTTTTTTTAACACATTTAGTTCTCTCTGCTTGTCTCACGCACTTCAGCAGCTATAGTTTTCTGTGCTGACAAGGCCAAGTCCCAAGTCCCACAGCAGACACAACTAGTCCTGAAAATATCACAGAAAGAGCATCAGGAAAGCCAGGTCACAGAAAGATGACCTTTGAAGACTATCAACCCCAAGTCCCTGAGGAACATGTGTTTTGGCAAGAAGCACCAGAAGTACAAACATAAGATGCAGGCCCATGATGCAAAAGCCATGGCAATGGGTCAGTAAAAGCCATTGTGAAGACCAAGAGGTTCACACCAAGATGGCTAAGAACCCCAACCATGACTCTGATGACGCCCTCATTACCCATCCCAAGTTTGGGAAGCAAATTCCTGACTATACAGCCAAGAGCTGCAGGCTCTGCCAGGGAAAGGCTGAGGCTCAAACCAAGATTGAAACTTCAGCTCCTGCCCTGGCTCCAAGTCTGCCTCAGGACCCTCAAGTAAAAGCCTCTGTCTGTCCCTGTGGAGATAAAGTGACTGGTGTGATCTCCTTGCACACATGGCTATAGTGAGCCTCCCAATCACTCTTGCACACTTGGTCAATGCACTTTACTATTGCCACAAATAAACTCAAGGCTGTTAAAAATAAGAATGTTCTATGCAATCATTGTTTGACATAGAATCTATATCACAACGTCATGCTCAGTTTGATGTGTATGTACTGTGCCCACTCAAAATTTAGCAAAACTCTACTCAACACAAACATGTCAGTATTTGGAGTGACAGTTCACTGCTCTGTATGGACTTAGACTTGGTGCTAGAGGGACAGGTGCTAGGAAGACAGGGGAAGGGCAGGAAGGACAGACAAGTCAAGAAGGGACAGGCCAGACTACAGTGCAGGCAACATTCTGGGAATTCCATACAAATGATCAAGTAGTAATGTCAATAGACTGGTTGAAAACCTCTATTGGAAACTGTCTGTGAATTAAGAAGTGCAAACTCTTGTTGACTCGGAGGTTTCTAGAATCTAGTCAGCAGGAATAAAACAAAGGAAGAGATGTACCTATAAGATAGAACCGGTAGTAGATGGCTGGAAATGAGAAAGGGATTCCCTTCAATTAGGAAAATGGATGAGTGGGTTGTTCTGGCTATTTTCATTCCCCAGAGTATAAAGCAACCACAGAAATACAACAAATGAAACCATGTGTTGTGGATGGACAGGGTAGAAAATCAGCATAAAGCATAACAGGTGCTCCGAGGAATAACCAGACATCAGAGACCAATGGCCAAGCACCCTGTGTGCTACCATAGCATATTGGGAGTTTCCGAAAGAGAGAAGACGTAAAGTACATTGAATAAAAATACACGTTATCCAACACCGAATGGTCATTCTTGAAAACATACAAGCAAGTAACATTATACAGACTAAATAGGTTGTAGTTATGTATTTAGGAACGTTTATGCATAAGTAATAACAATGAAAATAAGAGCCACAAAAAGGGGCAAAGAGGAATGGATAACAGGTTTGGGGTGAGGAAAGGGAAGAAATTATAATGTTAATAATAACAGTTTTTAAAATGCTGAATGTTTTATCAATCAGATGACAGCTCATGAATACACAAATAAAAGTCATTGAAGTTCAGCAGCAATCAGCACACAGAAACTTCTTTGCAGCCATCACGGGTGGGAAATCCGCCCCCCCCACAGAAACCAAAGATCACAGTGTGTACAGACATCATGTGAGGAATTATAAAACCCAGAACCATGAGGAAATCTATAAAGTGCTGCAAGTGAACAAAGCAACCTGGAACTCTAGATCCAAGCAAACTTTCAGTTAAGTAAGACAAAATAAAGGTTTTTCTCAAGTAGATAAGTCTTAGTGGATTTTTTTGCCAGTGGACAATACCACAAGAAATGTTAATAGAGGAAGTCTTTGGTGCTGAAGTCAAGTGTCTTCAGAGAGGAGCTAGAGTATACAAAAAAAAAAAAAGAAAGAAACAAAGAACTCTGGCAGGTGATGATGTGAATGATACAGACATTTTTGTCACTTAAACTCTAGAAGATCATTGGCCATTGGAATCAGAATGGGCACAACACACTATGAGGCTTGTATCTCAAGTGTACACTAGCAGCAAGAGAGCTGGGAAAGACTCTCACATGGCACCCCAAGGTGTAGCCTGTTGAGTAAAGGTAACCTTCGAGGGACCCTGAAAGAAGAGTTTTAATAGAAGAGTTTTAATAAATATACTGGTAATGGAGACAAATGCGACTAGTAAAAATTCCAGACCAATTTCTGGACTAGCCAGGAAAGCTGAACATTATTATGAGTATGATTGCAGACCACTTGGGTTCCATCTGCTGAGAACTGACTATTGACTGATTAAGTGTTTGATTTCTTCTCATTTAGGGGTTTTGTTTTATACCTTGCAGATACTTTAATTCCTGCCTTTTTATTCATTTTTAATTGTTGCACAGAAGGTTTTAAGATTCCATGAAATTCCATCTGTTGATAATTGCCCTTATTTCCTAAGTACACTGGGACTGTAGGGGTTTCACGCTTCGTTTTTATCAACTTGATGCAAACTTACAGACACCTGGAAAGAGGCAATCTCAACTGAGAAATCTCCTCTATCAGACGGGGACTGTGGCTATGTCTATGGGGCATTTCCTTAACTGTTGATTGATCCTGGAGGGCCTAGCCCGAGGCCCAAAGTAGGTGACGTCACCCTTTGACAGGTTGACCCAGGGTGTATGAGGAATCAGGCTGAGGAAGCCATGAAGGTCAAGCCAGTAAGCAGTGTCCTCCATGGCCTCTGTTTCAGTTTCTGATTCAGATTCCTGCCTCAGCTCCCACCCTGTCTTCTCTCAGTGATATACAGTGACCCAGAAAGAATCCTTTCCTCTCTCAAGTTGTTGTTGTCGTCATTGTTTCATCACATCAACAGAAAGCAAATTAAGAGAGGGGCAAGGAGGAGGATGCTTTTGTATTGAAACTTAATAAACATTAGAATTTTAAATATCAGTTTCCCTAAAGAACAAGAAGATAAAACAAGGGAATAGAAAAGACTGAACAATTAGTAATGTAGTTGATTTAAACTAAGTGAATAATAGTTGTACTAAGTGTAAATGAGCTAAAAATCCCCAATTAAAAAGGCAGAAGTTATTAGATTTAATAGAAAAACAAAAGACAGCTGCAACCTATCAATAAACACAGGCTTCCCATGAAGGTATGACTAGGTTAAAATAAGAGAACAGAAAGAGTCATGTCAGAATGTGTCCAAGAGAATGATGCAAGGTGAACAATGCCTTGGGGAACTGTGAGAGGCTCCAGGAAAAAGGGCTGAGGGCCTTTTACCTCAAGTGCATTTTGTTCCCTGAATTGTTCTTGGACATGATTTCAGGCCTCCTGTGACAAACATTTGCATTCAATCTATGAAATGTGTTTATTCTTGTTGATGTTAGAACATAGCTGTAGAATCCAATCTGGTGAAAGGATATGCTCAGTGCTGTCAATGTACCCTGAATCTGCATCTGGCCTCCTCCCTTGTTTTCATGCTTTCCCGGATATAATCTATAATACATGCCAGACAACGGTGTTTAAATTGGTCTGACCTGGGACAGTTCTCGGAAAGGACTGCTCTGTTAATATTTAGTATGTGCTTTCTGGCATTTATTTCCATGTTTTTCTGAACTCAAGCAACCTTCCCTGCATCATTGCTTTCTATCTTAAATGTGTGTATTTAAGTAGATAGAAACTAAAGTAAAGTTGTCTGCAGCATCAGACCACAGCCTGTTCCATTCTGTAAGGTCTTCAAATCTCAGACCTCCAGACAGATCTGCATAGGTTGACGAAAATCAACAGAGTCACAATGCCAAAACTAACTTCAAAGAGATGGAGTGAACGTCTCAGGATCCAAGTGGCTCTTCAACTGGGAACTAAAGCCTTAAAGACAGGAGATAACATTTAGTAAGGACAAAAGGGTCAATGAATCAAGGATATTAAGCAATCCTAAGGTGTCATGTTCATAATAAAAGTGTGGTAAGATACATGTCTATCAACAGAGGAATGAGCATGGTACAGACACATACAATGAAATTATGCTCATCTAGAGAGAAACATGCAACCATACATTTGTGAGGAAACAAAACTGGAAATTATCCTATTAAGCAAATCGGCACTCAGAATGACAAATACTACACACACGCTTCTATCAGAGAGATTCTAGATTTTAATATATATGTATATGTGTATGTGTATATATATATATACGTGAATTTATATATGCATTAATTTTATATAGGCAAGTATATATGTAGATCATAAAACCAGAAAGAAGAATGAGGAGGAGGGTGTTAAAGAAAGGGGTAATACTGTGGTTCACAGTCTCCCTAATGCTGTGACCCTTTAGTACAGCTCCTCATGCTGGGCTAGCCCCAAACCATAAAATTATTCCATTGCTACTTCATAACCGTAATTTTCTATTGTTACGAATTGTAATGTAAGTATCTGATGTGCTGCGTATCTGATATGAGATCCCCAAGGGGGTGGAACCCAAAGACTGAAATTCACTGGTATTGTAGATTGTATGTGTCCTGAAAGTAGAGTAGAGATATTGGAGTGGGGGAGGGGACCAGCAGGAGGGAGTCACAGGGTGACAAGGGGTAAAGGACATAACTTTGTAAGCTAATTTAAGGAAACTATGAGTGTGGCAGGTGCAAATGTCCCCTGTCCACTGGAGAAGGCAAATCACAGCCCAGACCAACCTCACAATGGGCAGTGGGATGGGTTCAGTGAACCGAGGACTAGGACAGTTCAGAGCTCAGACTCAGACAGGACAGCACTGAGATAGCAAAAAGGAACATGCATACAGTCATGAAGCTGACACGCTTCTGAAATGAAGCTGAGCTCATTTAAGTGATCCTGTGAGAGTCAAATAACAGATACAGATCAGTGGAAAAGGCAGAGAATATGAAAATGGGGCTTAGACTTTTCAGGCTCAGAAAGAAAGGTGTGAAACTCTGTGTGAGGAATTCGTATCTCCATGAACAAGATTGTGGGGTCCATCTCAAGGCAGAGAGAGAGAGAGAAAATCAATAGCCTGTGGTCATAATGCATCTCATGCCCTATAAACTCAGCCCTCAGAAGGCTTGGGAAGAATGATTGCCACAAGTTTGAAGTCAACTTAGACCTCATACTGAGTTCAGGGCCAGCCTGTGCTACAGAGTGAGATGCTGACAGTTAATCAAATAATTTTTTAAAAGTTTAAACATGAGAATGGAGGAGGGAGGAAGGAAGGAAATAAATAAAATAAAACCAGATTAGGAGGAAGAAAAAATAAAGAACAAAAAGGAAAAGAAAAGAAAAAGGAAAGAACAGAGCTGCAGTCAATACTATGGAAAAATCAATAACTGAATGGAAAAAAAAATTCATGAACTTCTGTTGACTGAAGAAGAAAAACCACAAGAGAGGAGGAAAACTAACAATATGAAGCAGAGAGGATGGAGGCATCACTACAGACTCCAGAGAGGCTGAAGTATGAAGTCATTGTATAGCACTTGTCACAGTTCGTTAAACACATAGATAAAAATATATCAGATTCCTATCTAGCCATCTAAAAATGACTATATAATCAAAGTCGTCATAAAAAATAATTTCCAGGCCTAAATAAGCTCAGCACATTTTTCTTTTCAAAATTATTTTAAAAATGAAATCCTAATGATTTTTCTCCCAAATCCTTTTGTGCCTGGGACAGAAACCCAGTTGAGAATTGTCAACTAATATCCATCTCAGAAGTTAGCTTTGCAGATGGTTGTAAATCAAATTTCATAACATATGAATGTACGCCATTACAATAAAGGAGTTTCTACCGAAATTTACTTGTTAGTCTAATAAATCAAAATAAATTAGCATAAATCACTATGTGACTAAAAGAAATAAGAAAACTCGTGATTATTACAGCTGGAAGTAAACTGATTGACCATGTTTGTTTCCATTATTAGCCCCAAACCCTCTGCCAACTGTACTGGAAAGCATCATCTTCAGCACATAAATGCATTTATGTTCGACCTATAATTAGCATCGAATTTCATAATAAACACTGGCTGTTCCTTCAACCCTGGCCACAGACATAGTGACAACCTGTATTCATACTGCTTCTAGTGAACACTCAGCTAGGGCTCTAACTAGTACAAAAAGATGAAAAATGAAAGCCCATTGAGGTTAAAAATGAAGAAGTAAAATTCCCTTTTTAGAAAATCTAATCATGTGTAAAAAAATTCTAATAAAGCTAGGGAAGTTGCCCAGAACCAAGGAATGAAGTCAATCGGAGCATATGCTGAAAGGCAAACACAGGGCAACTCGGGTGTTCTGTGCCCACCGTGAACAGTAGGAAAATGAAAAACGTTTAAGCATCTGTATCAACAGCATCAAACCTTAAGCATGTCATAACCAAGATTTCAAATGGACCATGCATGTGTGCACACTGAAAACCACAGAACATTACTGAGCAAAAGCAAAAGACCCTGCATGCATTAATTACTTCTCTGTTGTGGAAAAAAACACCATGGCTGAAGGCAATCTGAGGAAGCGTGTATTTTGACCTATAGCTCCAGCAAGAAGAGTCCGTGGTGGCAGGGACAGAAGGCATGGCCAGGCAACAGAGAACACATCTTAAATGGCAAGTATGAAGAAGAGAGGGCTAGTTAGAAGTGGCTAGGATTCTTTAAATTCACATCCTTCCTCCAACAAGATCACAGCTCCCAAAGTTCCTCAAATAGCGCCACCAAGTGGGGACCATGTATTCAAACATCCGAGCCTATGAAGGGCCTTCTCACTGAGACCACTGTAGACCCTAAACTCATGGTAAGGACATCGCTTTCATTCACCAGTCTTGGTGTTATTATGTTTTGTGTTTCTTCCAATTAACTAATAAACTGTCTGTGAACTTGAACAAAGTCCCAATAGCTCTACCTATAGGAAAAAGTATCAGTCCACGGCAATATTGGAAAGTACAAAACAAAGTTTACGAGTGAAACACAAGAGTAAGGTTGGAATGGATGATAGGTGGAAGACAAAATGACAGATATGGAATGAAGCCTGTGTCAGGGATAACAAAACCATCTCTAACATAGACGCATGCAGAAATGTCCTCCCTGGGATGCAAAGTGAGCAGAGTGCCACAGAAAAGCAGGAGAGTGAGTTTCCATGTGCCTTCTGCTCTCTGAGAGTCCTTGTTTTTTTTTTTTTAATTTGCAAATGTTCATTTTAAGTGGACTGCCACATGTAAGAGAAGGATCTAAACATCCAACAAGGGGTGTATCTAAAACACAAAAGGAAGCTGGAAACATATAACATATAACATGATTCCTCTGTCACAGCAACAAATGTTCTTAATTGCTGATCTATCTCTCTAGCCCTCCTTTGGACAGTTTTCGATAGCATCTCACTAGGGAAACCAGACCGGCTGGAAATCACAAAGATCTAACTGTCTCTCCTCTCCTAGCAATATAAAGATGGCATTTATAAACAAAGGACACATGATTGGTAAAAAGCACATGAAGAGGTGTTTACTGTGGTGTCAGATAAGCACGCATTAAAACTTCAAGAAGTCCCAGGTACAAGCCTACACAGAGAGGGGGGAAAGAGAGAAAGAGAGAGAGAGAGAGAGCTAATGCAACAAAGCCTGAGAAAGCTGCACTGGAAAGAAGGCGGAGCAGGTGCAGCTCCTGCTGCCCAGAGACCTGGCCAGAGCCAAATATACCAGGGCAGCCCTGGGAAAGGCTCCCCAGATGCAGGACACAGTCGTTCCTGAAGACCCAGGTCTCACAGTTCTCACAACCTACCCAAGGGAAATGAAGGCACATTCCACACAAAGACATGGAGGCTCACGGCCTCTTGTTACCGATTCTCTAGTGAGTCCACTTAAAATCATATCCCAGGCCAGGAAGATGGCTCAGTGGATAAAGGCACTTGCTGCCAAACCTGATGACCTGAGTTCAATCCTCAGAACCTACATAGTTACAGGAGAGAAGTGATGGACACTAATTATCCTCTGATCTCCATGTGAAGCCATATATACACATACTCAAAATAAATAAAGGGCATTTAAAAACCATGTCTGGATAAGAATGTTTCAAGAACTATATTTATAAATACAATATGAGAGAGGTCAGGACTTTACTAAGAGGGCATGACCAGTTCAACACAGCCATGCTCACAGGGTGAAGCTGGAAAATCCAGCCTCAGGAGTGAGAGGAGGAAATATTACAGGTGTGTATGTGTGTGTTTGTGTGTGTGTGTGTGTGTGTGTGTGGAGAGAGAGAGAGAGCACGAGTGTGTGAATGGTGTGTGTGTATAGTGTGTATGTGTGGTGTGTGTTTTGTGTGGTGTGAGTGTGTGTATGTGTAGATGGTATGTGTGTGTGTGAGTGTATGTATGTGAGGTTTGTGAATGTGTGTATGTATATGTGTGTGTTGTATGCGTGTACCTGTGTGTGTGTGTGTGTGTGTGTGTGTGTGTGTGTGTGTGTGTGTTGACACACAGGCCCATGACAAAGGAGGAACTCAACAAAGAACACCATAAAGTGAAGCTGAGGGCAGAGGTCATGAAGCCACCCGCGCAAGACCTGAGGAGCCAGGGGAGAGGGAACGATTCTCGCTAGGGTCTCGAGATGGCGCCAGACCCATCTGCACCCTTACTTGACCTCCCACCTCTAGGACAAAGAGGGCAGCCTGTAGCCTTAAGCCACAATTTGCAGTAAATTCTTACAGAAGCCAGGGGAATCTTAACTTGATCAATAATCTTGAAGTCATTTACGGTAACAGTATAATTATGTGTGATTTATGTAAATGAGTGTTTGATTCCTATCGCAGCACAGCCCTGACTGACTGACTTGTCCTGCAGCCTCTTAGCTTCCTCCTTCCCCCTTCTCCTCCCCCTCTTCCCTCTTCTTTCTTTTTCTCCCCACCCCCACCCCTTCTCTTTCTTCCTCCTTCTTTTTGCCTCCATTCTCCTCCTTTCTCCTCTCTCCTCCTCCATCTTCCTCTCACAGCCTGGAAAGTGCCCTTTTTCTGACCAAATAGGTATCCTAGTCCAGGGGACCTGACTGCCTCACGCCTTGCGTCCATCCACTTCCTTGTGCTGTTTCTGCTTCCTACCCCGCCCTCCCGCCCGCCTTCAGTCTCACACACTTTCACTCAGAAGGTGCGTTCAGTTTTGCTGATGACCTCTAGTTCCCATGCAGCTGATTTCCGACTCGCGTCATTATTGATTCCGTGCTGTGATAGCCTTGCTTACCGTTTGAACTTTTGGAATTAGAAAATAATTTTACAAACTAATTAGGTATCGTTGTATGGCTTTCAATGTTTCTTAAACATCAATCAGCTTTCTTTGATGAACACACACGAGCACGTGCACTAGAAGTGATGTTGATGATCATGTAAGCTGCATGATGTTGGTGGTAGGAACCAAGCTATGGCCCTCTGTCACAGCAACAAATGTTCTTAATTGCTGATCTATCTCTCTAGCCCTCCTTTGGACCGTTTTCGATAGCATCTCACTAGGGAAACCAGACCGGCTGGAAATCAAAGATCTAACTGTCGCTCCTCTCCTAAGTGCTGGGGTTACAGGCCTGGGTACCATGCCTAGCCCTGATTTCAAAACCGGCTTTAAAAAAACTGAAGACTAACAGTTTATGTGTTGGCACAAATGTCTTCATCAAGACCTTGGCCAGTGACTGACCTGTTCTTCAGAACTAAATGGAATCTACGTTTCTTATTCTGATAGGAAGAAAGAAGCAAACTGGAGACCCCCTGTGGCAAGAGCAGTCCACTTGGGTTCAGGAGTGGTCTGGGAGAATGACCAACTCAAAGGAATGTGAAGTACTCAACGTTAAGCGTTTGTTTCCTTGGTGCAAGCCCTACCTACCCATCTTTCTGTACTTTCCATAAGTCAGCAAAGCCCAAGGGACTTTAGTTGGAGCCACAGAAAGCCAGGCAGGTGGGCAGAAGGACAAACTAACGCCCCTAGGGACCAGGTGCACTCTGGCTGCCCCACCCAACCACCTCTGCCCTGGACCCTAAGGCTGAAGGACTTAGGAATGAACACCAAGCCCACTAAGGATGATCTCTTCCTCTGAATCTGGTTAAGAACAGGTTAGACTAGCTGTGCTCTGCAGCACCTCTCACCTGCATCTGAGGTGTGGAGACCGGAGGGCACATTCCAGCAGTGTGGAGGCAGGGGTCGGGATGAACTGAGTGCAGTCAGTCAGGTCTTGCACAATAGGCTAAGGCAACCGGGCACACAAGCTCTGACACCAGGAAAACTCAGGCTAGTGTGTAGGCTGGCTGCAGAAGGCTGGCATGAGCCCCCAGATCCCTGTGGTACCCCTAACCTGCTCCCCATTCCCCCATAATAGGACGAGATCTAATGGAGCCCTTAGGGTGGACCCTCCCTCACTCCTGATGCATCTTCATAAATGGGATGATCAGGATTCACATAACCCTGTGAGGTCACTGGAAACCAAAGAGCAGAAATATAGAGCTACCCTCCTGCTTCAGGAGACTCCAACCCTGCTGAAGCCCCAGCCTTGGTCCTGCAGTTTCCACAGCTGAGAAAAAAAATTAATGCCATCACTGAAGCCATCCTGAAAATGGGGGCTGTCCTGGCAGCTGTGGCTGACTTGAGGCAGTATCAAGAGTGCACTGTTAAACTAGTAGAATGGGGCATTGTGCTTCCTGTCCTGAGCATACCTCTGCTCTAGGACTAGTGACTGGGGGCAGATACAGGAAAAAACTTCCACCTGGAACATAGGGAAACAGGAAGGTGAGGGGTAAGGCTGGAGTTTGGGCAACCCTGGGAACACCATGGGGATAAGAAGAGAATAAACTCCCTAGAAGTCATGGAGAAAACATAGAAGATGGCAGATAGCAAAGATTGGCCTGTTGCGAGTATCCTACCTGGAGACAAGACACCTATGTCCAGGGGTCTTGCTGCTTAGTCTCTTGCTGGCAGCAGCTTCTTGCCTGGCATGCACCATCTTGCTCCTCTCAGGTCTCAGAGTTCCTGCATGGGGTCAGCACCTAAGGGCATGTGCTAGCTGCATTCCTCTTAGAGAATGGCTTTCAGCCCTGGAGGCTGAAGTGTGCCCCACCCCAACCCCAACTCAACTGGGGTTGTGGAGATTCCCTAATAATCTGACAATCTGTGAGCTGGAAGAGGTAGGAAATGTCATTGCTTCTGGCCTCCCAACTTCGTTCTGAGGACATCTACATTGTGGACTTCTACTCTCTGAGACTGTGAGAAGAGATAGATAGATGATAGATAGAAAGATAGATGATAGATAGATAGATAGATAGATAGATAGATAGATAGATAGATACGATATACATAGATATAGGCATAGATTTTTTTTTTCTGTATTAAGCCAGCCATGTGTGGCCATTTCACATCAGCCACAGAAACTAACCCTCCCTGACTTCTGCCCTGTAATTGTAAGATGTGGGTGGCCACTGTCCACCTTTCCTGGACAGCATCCCTCCAGATACCCTCCAGAAGCTCATTGTCGCTCACAAAGGCTGATGTTCCGTGTCACTCATTGGGGTGACCTTCTCCTGGGGCTGCTTTCAAACTCCCTTTTTTAATTGCTTGTAGTGTTTCCCGGTTCTTTTTGCTCCTGCTCACTTGCTATCTGGTAGACAAGGTAGGCAGGCACATGTACCAGAAGATCCGAAACCAGGAACCTCGCTGTAGCCTCACAAACCAGGCTCTATGCAACACCCCACTGAATCTCCATGAAGATGTTCAGTACAAAAGTGTCCCACTGAGTGAGCTCAATCCCATTGAGGTGGCACTGACCCTCTCTGCATATCCAATATCTGACTATACTCACCCCTGCCACAAGGGTATAAGGCTTGACACACAGCCCAGTCAGGCAAGGTGCACTCTGGAAACAGAGACTTCAGGCATGCATCCGAGCACATGCTTCAACACACAGGCTGGTCAAGAAAACAAGACACTGCATTCTCAATTGTTGAAATGTTATTGCAACCAGTAGTGAGCCTGCCATGATGCTGAGAACAGAGCCCATTTCCCTTCCCCAGAGGATGTGAATACCAGTCAAGGGATCTGGTGCCATTTTTAATAGAGGAAAACCAGAGCATACTGTGTGCCAGGAATGTGGGGGTCATTCAATGAACACCATTAAGCAGGAGCAGGAGCCAGAATGAACTATGGGAATAGGAAACAAAGCCACAGAGCTTCTGACTAGGTACTTGTGCACAGTCTATAGTCATCTTCTGCCTTGGTGCTTGTGCACAGTCTATAGTCATCTCCTATCTCCATGCTTGTGTGCAGCCTAGAGTCATCTTCCGTCTCTGTGCTTGTAAGCAGTCTGTGGTCATCACAGCTCAGCTATATGACATGCAAATGATGCTGAACATAAGGTTTATCATGATGGTACATGCCTTTCATCCCAGAAATTGTGAAGCAAGAGGATCTCTTAAGAATTAAAAGTCAGCATGGTCTGTCTACATAGTGAGTCCCAGGCCATCCAAAGCTATGTCGAGAGACCCCTGTCCCCAAACCAACCAACCAAAACCAAAAACCCAACCAAAAAAAACTGTTAAAGATACAGAATAGAAAACGTGAGGGAAATTTTTCCAATTTTAACCTTGGATTAGGATGGTCATGCCAGGAACAAGCAGAGGAAGGAGTAACGGAATGTGTTCCTAAGCAGACCAGGAACAGATGGTCTTATGTGGGTATAAATACAACTGGGGACAGGGCCTGGAACACTGCACTTCCAGAAACCATGAGGAGGAAGCCCCCTGTTTGCTCCAAGTGAGAGAGAGATGTGTTCAGGGATAATCTAAAGCAAATACGTGCAGAAGTCACAGCAAAGGACCCCATGGGAACAGCCCAGAGAATAAAGTGTTAATGATGAGCACCTGGAGTCTGGACAACTTACATTAGAAAGATTAAGCATTTCATGACACGAATTAACTGTTTAGAGAGGCCTTCTGTAGCCTAAATAGATAGATTTGGATGCTGAGAATAGATCCTGCCTACAAGGGGGACTTGTAAACCTAGGCCACATGTAATCAACACGGTGATGGTGATGTAAGAACTGAGTGTAGGCAAGCTGGAAAGGCCATTTGGAGCTCAGTAAGATCTCTGCAATTTTCTGTAAATCTGAAATTACTTTCAAATTAAAAGCTCCTTTCCTCCCACCCCCCAAACCC
Organism: Mus caroli; assembly: GCF_978045245.1. NCBI lineage: Eukaryota > Metazoa > Chordata > Mammalia > Rodentia > Muridae > Mus > Mus caroli. The sequence continues at coordinate 48,862,971 of NW_028227270.1, read as the reverse complement.
ATGAGCATGATTTGAACATGAGATATAAGACTATAATACTTGGGAACATTTAATACGAAGCGGGATGATTTCAAACAAATAACTAAAGTAACTGAACGGAGGCTTCGAGAAACTTGCTCTTTATTTAATAAGCATTACCTTGTATGGCTAAAAGTTTAAATTTCAGGCAAATAAAAATATTAGTTGGGCCGGGCAGTGGTGGCGCATGCCTGTAATCCCAGGACTTGGGAGGCAAAGGCAGGTGGATTTCTGAGTTCGAGGCCAGCCTGGTCTACAGAGTGAGTTCCAGGACAGCCAGGACTGCACAGAGAAACCCTATCTTGAAAAACGAAAAAGAAAGAAAGAAAGAAAGAAAGAAAGAAAGAAAGAAAGAAAGAAAGAAAGAAAGAGAGAGAGAGAGAGAGAGAGAGAGAGAGAGAGAGAGAGAGAGAGAGAAAGAGAGAAAGAGAGAAAGAGAGAGAGAGAAGGAAGGAAGGAAGGAAGGAAGGAAGGAAGGAAGGAAGGAAGGAAGGAAGGAAAGAGAGAGAGAAAGAAAGAGAGAGAGAAAGAAAGAAAGAAAGAAAGGAAGGAAGGAAGGAAGGAAGGAAGGAAGGAAGGAAGGAAGAAAGAAAGAAAGAAAGAAAGAAAGAAAGAAAGAAAGAAAGAAAGAGAAAGGGAAAAGAAAAGAAAAGAAAAGAAAAGAAAAGAAAAGAAAAGAAAAGAAAAGAAAAGAAAAGAAAAGAAAAATTAGTTGGGAGAGTCAATAGATGAAAGAAAAATATGGATGTTTTTAAATGTCAAGTTCTCGGAAAGAAATGTTTCTGGTCAGTCAAAAAGCCACAATTTATTCGGGGAAAAAAATCAAGATTTTATTTCAATTCAAAGACTGTTTCTTTATTTTTGACATTATAATTTAAACATTTCTCCCTTCCGTTTCCTGAGTCTAAACCCTAACATATACCCCTCCCTGTTCTTCAATGGCCTCCTTTTTATTAATTGATATTGCATGAATGTATTTTAATTTACATATATGTTTCTTTTGTTATGTATAATGCCACATAATGTTATGTGTCCATGTTTTTAGGGATGATTGGCACTGAACGACAAATCGATGTAACTCCTCCTTGGAGAGAACCACCTGTCCCTTGCCTAGCTCTTTTTATTCCCTATAGCATCCAAAGACAATGTAAGGAAAGACAAAGTCTAAGAGGAACATAGTGTCAACTATGAAAGAGCTCTTCAAAACCACAGAATGAGAAGAAACACACACACAGCAAAACAGCAAAGATGTTGTCTTAGGGTTTCTATTGTTGGGATGAAACATTGTGAGCAAATTTTAAAAAGCAAGAGGAAAGGTTTTGAGAGGAAAGGTTTAGTTGGCTTACACATCCACAACACTGTTCATTGCTGAAGGAAGTCAGGACAGGAACTCAAACAAGGGCAGGAACCTAGAGGCAGGACCTGATGCAGAGGCCATGGAGGGATGCTGCTTACTGGACTACTCATTATGACTTGCTCAGATTGCTGGCTTACAGAATGTAGTAACTGTCAGCCCAGGAGTGGCACCACCCACAATGTGCTAGGCCCTCCCCCATCAATCACTAATTTTAAAAATGCCTTACAATTGGACCTTATGGAGGCATTTTTCTCAATTGAGTTTCTCTCCTTTCGGACGACTCTAGATTGTGTCAAGTTGGCATAAAACTAGCAAGCATGGGTACGAAGGAGTTATATCTCAGGAATGGGAAGAAGGCCAGGTAACAAATGCAAGAAAAGCAAGGACTGGGGAGGGGGCTCCATTGTCAAGAGCACCTGGTCTTCTTCCAACAGACCCACACTGGCTAGATCCATACTGCCTGCAACTCCAGCTCCAGGAAAATCCAGGGACTTTATCTGGCTTCTACAAACACCTACACTCATGTGGTGTGCACATAAACACACACACATACACATATGCATCCAGAGACAGAAATACATGCAGACAGACACACATACACACACACTGAAGCAGACAGACACACACCCATACAGAGGCACACAAACACATATACACAGGCACACATATATACACACCGAGATACATGACACACACACACAGACAAAAATACATATCACATGCACACACAAAGACACACTCACATATGCACGGAGACAAGCACATACATGGACAAACTCATATATACTCAGAGACACTCATACACACACAGAGACACACTGGCATACACACACAAATATATGCACACACATATACAAAAATACAAGAACAAATACAAAAAATATGAGAATAAAAAATTATCTAAAAATGTAGTTAGAATAAAACCAAAATATTCCCCATCTACCATCAGATAAGCGTGGCTGGGAACAACTGCTTTTGGCAAGAGTTTTATAGACTCTGTTATGCAAATATGAATTCTTCAGTGAGTATTTAAATATTAATTCATCATTTCAGCAAAAGCATAAGCAGTCTGTTTTGTTAATGGAGATGAAATTTACATACCATGTGAAGCCCAACCACTACATTTAATTTTTTTATATGTTGTGAATCCATGTCAATCCCTTTCTTATAAAAATACCTGCCTCTTTCCTACCTCTGCCCCTCCGTCCCAGGTGACCTCCATATCTATGGACACTGCCTGAAAGCCTGTTGTGAAGAAAGGATGAACAGGAAGTCAGATCGCACATCTGTCTGTCTGCCACTAGCTCACTGCTTCAGGATTGATCCCTACCACGTGTCACTTACACATTTTAAAACCTGCATGTCTGAATAGACCCAAATTTAGTGGTCCATTCATTTGCTGGATATCAGTCTGCAGCTATTATGTGATTACCATGACCATGGGACAGAAGGTATCTTTGATTTGTGTGTGGGGGTGTGGATGATGGGTTAAAAATTCCCCATATTAGTGACAGCTCACAGTTACATGCAGAGCCAGTGTTCTGCTTTGCAGCTACCCAGGACACTCAACTGTTTCTGTATTGCATTCTTATCCACCTTTGATATTCTGTGTTTTAAATTTATTCATTCTAGTGGACTTGTCCTGGGTTTATCAATAGGGTTCAAACTGATGCTCCTTTAGGACTGGTGATGTTAAATGTTTTCAAAACACTTACTAACAGTTTTTATATCTTCTTTAAGGAATGTTTAAGAGCTGAAAATTTTAAGTTGATTTATCCTACTAAATGCATTTGCCAATATAAATATCTCAGTAAAGAATAAACTGTGATATTAATTAATAATTACATATAGTTTATACAGAGATTTCCTATGGCTTGCTTTTTTCATCCTTAAAATATATATTTATTTTTGGTGTGTATGTGTGTCTGTGTCTCTGTGTGTGTACGTGCAAGCCTGCCTGCGTGTGGATATGTACACATGAATGCAGGTGCCTACAGAGGCCACAAAATGGCATCAGATCCCCTGTGGCTGGGGTTGAACCTGTGGCATGGATAGGAGGATGGTGAGAACTGAACTCAAGTCCTCTTCAAGAGCAATATGAATTCTTAACCACTGAGTCAGCTCTCCAGTCCTCATTTTATTATATTTTCCACCCAAAGTGATTTTTTAACCAATATATGCCTTTTTCTATTATAAGCAGTTTTGCTTGGGTCCTAAGGAAACCTGGAATTTGTAACATTTTATCCTTTTTTGTTTTTCTCCAAAATGTTTTGTGTTTCGTCCCATGAGTTTCAAAATGACTCTGCTACATTTGTGAGGTAAGAGGCATTGCTAATTTTCTCCTTTCCCTGAATATGGACTTGTTCTGTCAGAACATTGACTTCAGAGTTAACAGGCAAGATCTGTGTAAGCCTCTCCTGCGTCCTCCATTGGTTCTGTCAGTTTCTGTGTCTCCTCTCTACATTTCACCAGAAAGAGCTAATTCTGTGACCTCACAGCAAGGGAAGAAATGATGTCATCAGTCCTTCTAAACTGTGTTGACGTTGACATTGTAAAGACAGTTCTTGGGATGTTAACTGAGACTTCACTGACTCCCTTTCCAGTCTGACCAATGAGCTGCTTAGCAGAGCTGCACTTCTGGCTACAGCTGTGGTGACTCCTGTTACATTGTAACTCCTTCACTGACTTTCCACCTGTTGTTCTCCGTGTTTTGTCTGACTTCATTTTATCCATGCTATTTTAATATTTTGATAATACTATGAGTGACATTTTAAAATTTAAACATACTTAGTGTTTCTTGTTATAATTCAGAAACACAATGGATTTTTAAAACAAGGACTTTTGTACTAGTTAACTTTGTTGCTGTGATTAAAAAAAAAAAATACCATGACCAAAAGCAACTTGTGGAAGAAAACGTTTATTTTGGCTTCCAGTTCCAGAGGGATAAAAGTCCATAATGGTGAAATGGCATGCCAGCAGGCAGTCAAAGCAGACCGCTGAGAGACCACATTTCAATCCACACATACTAAAAGCAGAGTAAACTACAAGTGAGGCAAGGTTATAAACTCTCAAAATCCACACCCCTCCAGTGACATACTTCCTCATTCAAGGTGCCAATACCTCCCCAGACAGTGGTACCCCATGGGGACCAAGTCTTCAGACATAGGAGCCGTGGGGGATATTACTCATGTAAACCACTGCCAGCTTTGATCCTATAACTGTGTTAAAGTCTAGTGTGAAGTTAACATCGTGAAGACAGCTTGGGATTTTTTGTAGACACTTTGTAAGTAGCTCACTTGTCCGTCTATGCCTCTGTCCACCTTCTCAAACTGAGGTGTGTGAGTAGAAGGGGGTATGCCTATCTTGATCCCCAGCTTCACTCCGCAGGTTAAAGGTCTTATCTTGCCTGCAGTCTCCTGGATAGCCTTGACTAAGAAATTGCTTTTATTTGTTTGTTTGTTTGTTTGTTTGTTCTGCAGTGCTGGGGTTGGAATTACAGTGTTGATAAGCAAGCACTCTACCACAGAGCTACAACCCGAACACCAAGAAGTGGAAAATGTTGAAATGGTCACCTGTGTTTTGTTTTGTTTTGTTTTCTGCTAATACGGCAAGTTCCTACAGAGAACTTATCTCCCTGTGTCATGCTGACCGTCAAAGCTGAGCTTCGTTCATGAACACGTTTGAAGATGTGTGATGCACTACTGAGCTTCACCCATGAGCATGCTTGAGGATTTGGGTTCTATGCTCAGGAAAGACCCTGGTCTGTAAAACAGTCAAATCCAATGAAGGAAGCCTCAATAATGCAACTTCAGTTCAACACTTGAAAATCAATGAGTGAAACACATACTAGTAGATTTTAATGGATTTTTTTCATTATATGTGGAAAAATCAGGTCCAGGAAGTACAACTACTATTCACACAAAGCCTGTCCAGCTTAAACACACTGGGAAGTTTCTTTGGTCTGACCAAAGAAAGACTCAGCCAAGACCACTGCCCATGCTGCATTCAGTGCTAAGAGACTCACCTCCCAGGACAAGGAGGAGGCAAGGTTCCCTCCACACTGTCCACCAAATTCTAGGGCCTAAGCACACGAGTTCATCAATAGAAATAAGTGTTGGGCACAGACACAGTTGGGATTTAATAGAGCCATAAGGAAGAATGAAATCTTTATATTCGCAGGAAAGTACATGGGGCTGGACATTTAGCCACCATGTTAAGTAAAATAAGCTAGACCCAGAAAAAAAATCTAAAAAGAAAAAGACAGGAGTGTGGAAGGGAAACCTCTAAAGCATAGGAGGGGTCGGGGGGAAGGAAGGGCTGGAGATCAGTGATGGGCACAGGGGAGCCCACATGCTCAAAGTACCCTATATGCAGTATGAACGTGTCATAATGAAGCTCACTCTATCATACAACTAACATGCCATAACTAATGAAAAAGAAAGCAAGAAAATCAGAACAAGAAAGAGAAATTATTGTGGACAACCAACAAAATAGTTTACAGAGATTTTTTTTTCTACTAACAGGTAATGTAATAAACTGTCACATTCTGGCAAAGTTGTAAAATATAAAGTCAGTACACAAAGCTCAGAATTTACCAGGTGTAGTGGTGCATACTATTAATACCAGCACCCAGGACATAGAGAAAAGTATTCTATTTGAGGCCAGCCTGGTATACAAAGTGAATCCAGGACAACCAGGACTCTGTTATACAAAGAAATTCTGTCTAGAGAAACAACAAGAAACAAACAAACAAACAAAAACAAACAAAATAACAAAAACAAAAGCAAATCCCTCACTTTTACTCCTCTATAATTATGATTTTAAAAAATTATATTTCAATAGCAAATACATAAATGAATAAAATGTTGAAGAATAATGTTAATAAATATAATCAAAGTTTGCACACCAAAAGCCATATAGCAATCTCAAGAAAACAATTTTAAAATCTGACTAAAAGGAAAGATTTGTAATATTTACAGATTGAATGAGTCAATACGCTTTTAAGAAAGCAATCTCCACAAATTGATCTCTCTTGTCAATTAAATTCAACTCAACCCTCAGCAGGCACTTTGTAGAGGTTTCAAAGATAATTCGGAATTTACATGCAATGAGAAGGGTGTGGCATTTCCAAGAACAACTTTATGAAAGTGGAAGGAACTGGTGTTGCACCTAGGTGGAAAACACATAGCTGGGACTGACATAGTTACTGCCAAACTGAAACACAATAGATCTACATGTGAGAGTGATGCTCTCGACTAGACACATACTTCTAAAATGGAGCATGCATACACACACACACGTGCATGCACACACACACGTGCACACACATACACGTTCACACTCATGCTCACACACACAGATACAGGCTCACACATACACACATGCATGCACACACACACACACACAAACACACACACTTGCCCATGTACACTCAGAGAAATATACACAACATCACCACCTAAGTACATGATACATATATATATGTGTGTGCGTGTATGTACATACTCATGCCCACATGCACATACATATGCCCATATACAAACATGCGTGGTTATGTGAATGTACACATGTACCCATATACATGTACTCACACACATGCACATAACCACCACCTAGTCACAATATACACATACAAATATGCACACAGAGATGAACAAGTGATATATATATATGCATGCATATATATACAGACATAGCAAAAAGAAAAGATTTTACATCAATGTTTAAAATCTTGTTTATAAAAAAATTCCACAAATAAAATATAAATATTTGGAGGCCCAACTCAGTAACTCAGACTAGGTGAAAATGTTTGTGAACTGTGCATGTATTAAAGGATATGGCCATAATATATCAAAACCAAAACTCTTGTGAGGGAGTAGTTAGAAGGATATAACCAAAAGAGTAGGAAGTTGGCAAATTAGAAGCCCAGCAACATCTGACCTCCAGAAAATAAGAACATCTGTATTCACTCATTCATTTACTAGCTGCTGTGGGAGTTGGGTCTAAGACCTTCCAGGAGACAGCCAAGATTTCCACCACCAATCTATATTTCCAACCCTTGAAAACAAATGTCCTGCCACAATGATATGCTGGTTTGTTTCAAAGTGTGCCCCTGGGATGTTAACATTCAAGGTAGCCTTAAATTTACAGAGATCTGTCTGCCTCTGCACCCTGAGTGCTAAGATTAAAGGTATGAGTCAAATTGATCTATTCCACACATGGAGGTCAATGACGCTAAACCAAGATCCGGGGGCAGGGGTTACTACAGTAGAGTGGAACCCAGGGCTCTGTGTTCACAGGAATAAATGCATACAAAACCTTCCCAGAGCTGAAGGTGGTTGTGCACAGCTATAATCCCAGGACTGGGAAAGTGAGCGCAGAAGGGCCAATAAGGGCTTCAAGGTCATCCTTGGCTACATAGTGAGTGAAAGACCCACCAGCCTGAGACACATGATAATCTATCTCAAAAAACAAAACAAAACAAAACAAAACAGTCCGGAATTACACAAAATACTTTTAATGCTGCCATAAGAAGCAGTGAAAGCAGAGGGCTGAGAATCTTCTTTTCACACTTTATTTTAAAATACATTTTAAAAAATTAAGTTAGGAAAGCTAAGAAACAGTCTTCTCCAAGGAACTCCACATCAGTTGGTTAACCAGTGCCAAATGATCAGTGCTGAAAACATACATAGAAGTAACATTGTACAGACTGATCAGGTTGTATTTATGTACGAGAGAGAGAGAGAGAGAGAGAGAGAGAGAGAGAGAGAGAGAGAGAGATAACAACAATTAAATGAAAAGGCAGCCTGAATTTAAAAGAGAGGAAGAAGGGGTAGATGGGAGGGTATGGAAGGAGGAAAAAAGAAAAATGATGTACTTATTTTATAAACTTAAATAAATATTAAAAAAAAAGAAAGAAAAATGTTGGCATAGGGTCTAGAGAGATGGACCAGCAGTTAAGAACACTTGCTGTTCTTTCAAAGGACACAGGTTCCATCTTCAGCACCTACATAATGACTCATGACCATCTGTGACTTCAGATCTAGGGAATCTATGTCCTTTTCTTGACCTCCTCTGACACTGTACACATGTGACACATATACATACCTGAAAGGAAAAAAACACACATATAAATAATGAAATTAGGTAAGTATTTAAATAAGGTTTTTATAACCTGCTTCCATTATATACTTTTTATTAAAAATATCAAAGTTCAATTTGCTTTTATTTAACTTTCTTTTTTATCAAAGTGTCAATATTCATTCATTCGGCTGCTGTGATATCTGCCCTTTCAGGGACATCTGCAGGTAATCTGAGATAGAAAATGAAACCATATGTACACTTCACTCAAGGAATACAAAGTCTGGGGATGACTGCTAACTCACAAATGTATTTTTAAAATGAAATGCTAATACAGGTATGGTGATCCACGTCTTTAATCTCAGCAGAGGCAGGTGGATCCTTATGAGTTCAAAGCCAGCCTGATCTACACAGTGATATCCAAGACAGCCAGGCATACATAGAGAAACTGTGTTTCAAAAACAAACAAAAAGCTATTTGAAATAGTCTTATCTATTGGATTCTTCATTGGTTGCTTGTGGCAATGACAAAAATCACCTAACAAAACCCATTTAAGGAAAGAAGGATTTGTCTGGACTTACAGTACAAGGGGAAACAGTTACATCATGGAGGGGGAAGGGCTTGGCAGCAAGAGGTACAACAGGTCACACTGTATCTACACTCAGGAATGTAAGACTGAAGAGGAAGTGGAACCAGGCTACAAAATGCCAAGACCCAGCCCAAGTGACCCACTTCCATAGGCTCCACCTCTTACTGTTTCCACAACCACCCAATGTTGTCCACAGCAACACATCTGGGACCAAGGATTTAAACAATGAGCCTATGGTGACAGGCAAAGAACGAGAGACCTTAAAATGTAACTTTCCAGGCTGATCTTACTTTATCTTCAGAAGCCCAAGCTGCTATGGGGGAGTCTGATTGGACTTAGACTGGCTACACATTCAAATGCAGGTGGGGCTGGAAGTCAGCACCTAAAAGAAACATCTACATCATGGTTGTTGCTTTCCTCCATGCCCCATACCAACCCTAATGCCTCCCAGAAACAACCAGCCAAGAGCCAGACATTTATCTTTCATGTGTGCATTCATTGCATTAATGCTTCTCTAGTGTCTAGGCAGGCTAGGCAGGCTGGCATGGAGGCAGTGGCAGAAAGTAAGGAGAGCAGGAAGCCCTGTTGATGGTAATATTGCTCCTGGAAACTCCTGAGACATGGAAGGCTTTACTGAAGGCAGCAGCCAGTAGAAGAAGCCCTGCTGTGGACAGACAGTTGTGGCAGTAACCCAAGGCTTCGGGCTTTCTCAGGTTTGAACCACAGAATAAAGCAAAGCCTTGGAAACATATTGCTCTCCTCTCTGCCTCTGCGGCAGGTTATATGGAAAGACCATAGTAAATGACTTCTCTCAAAGTGCAAGGGCTTTATGGGGACTTAGGTTTGCAAATACCCCATTCCTCTGGCTGCAGTCAGGACAAGTGGACAGAGTCTACAGCCATGGTTTCTAGAAAAGCTCTCTGTGTTATAGTCTTGGAGAGAGAGGTAGCCTGGGAATGTCTGCAGTAGGAGGATAACCCTCTCCCTCTCTGCTTCTGCCCCTCTTTCCCTGTCTGGCTTCTTGCTTTATCCACAGGCTCTTCCTCCAGTTTCCTATATCCTGATGTCCCCTCTCTAATTGTTATTTGAATTATCTAATGTACATTCACTGTTCCCCGGGATGCTGGAGCTAGTATCCCATACAGGGCAGAAGCAAGGCACTTCCCACAGGAATGTGCAGGTGTCCTGCCTGCATTTAGACCTCTTCGTGCAGAATCTATGGTCTGCAGAATTCCTGTATATACAGTTCTGATCAGAGCAGGGCCACATCTCACACTTCATGTAAGGAAAACACCCTGCTCAGGTTCCTCCCATGCCTCAAACAACCCCATCCAACACAGAGATGTCATTTGTTTTAAAGGTTAAACTGCAAAATCAATACATCTGTATTTATTATAAAGAGAGACACAGAATTAAAATGTTAAAGAGAGAGTTTTTTTTTTAAAGTCAAGCATCCCCCTCCCCCAAGAAGCACATTATACTTCCACACCTAGGGTGCTCCTTTGTAAGGCTAGTGCCTAATTGTAAACATTTTAGAAACATAAAATAGCTCACACAAAGGAAAAGTGCAGAGCAATATATTCTCATGCAGCAACCCCTTCCCAGCTAAGGGTTGTTAGGGTCCTTCAGTGTTTACTTACCCACTCTACCAGTATCTTTTGGGACACACCCCTACTGACAGAGATGAGCCCTGCACAGGTATCTCATGCCTGAAGTAGGATACAGATAGTCCTCCAAAGTCCCCTTGCTCTGTCTGAAAGCACAAAAGACTGGCACTCATTTTTAAATTCCATCTTCATCACTGTCCCTCTCTGTCTTCTTCCCCCATTCTCCAGTCTCCTGCTGACCTGAGTGGTTTCTCCAGGGGCAACATTTTGTGCTACCCCCTGGGAGGTCTCAGGTCTGCTACTCTGTGCCACAGTCTCCCCCAGCGCCCGTGTGGCATTTCCTGTGTCGTGTGCAGTGATGTGGGCAGACAGCAGCTCTTACCTCCCGCTTTTTCAGGTGTCACTAGATGCCCCTCCCAATTCTTTGAAGCAATTTGAGCTGTCACAGTCCAGATGGTTGGGATACCTTCTGCCCTGGGTCTTGCTGGGAGTTCTGAGGTTGAGGTATGAAGTGCAACCCTTTGTCTGGAGGCCTTCCCTGGCACAGTGGGTCCAGTCATTTTCAAGTTCTTCTAGGTGTGGAGGTGAGCACATTTTCTCCCAGGGTTACTCCAGAATTCGTGACTCTGCATCCTTGCCCACCCTGTACCAGCACAAACATTCTTCTCCCAGTGCGGTTTGTTTTTAATTCAGATTTATCCATTTTAAAAGAATCTGCATTCCCTGCCGTGTTTTCTATTTCCCTACCTTCCCACATTCCTCCTTTTTCTTAAAAATTATAATAGTCCTTACGGTACGGTACGGTGCGTTGCCGGGTATGTAAGAGCAGTCTGAGAGAGCCTGAGAAAACGGTGTGTTCATGGTTACCTGCCGCCTAGACTATGTCCTGGAGCGTTGTTTGGACATACCAGTGAGAAATGGCAGATGGAAATTAAGCCCTGCCCCAGCAGACCTGCTTTCTTGGGAAAGACTTAGAGAAGTGCAGTTTTCTTGCCTGGCTTTCCTTCCAGCAAAGACTCCTCCCAGGCTCAGGCAGGTTTTCATTTGCTCATGGGGCCAAGCTTGAAAGGCAGGCTCTGATGGCTGCAAACCTGACCGCAGAGCCCAGAACCTCTACGGAGAGTTCAGGAAATGTGTCTTCCAAGACCAAGAGTAAGCAAGCCGGACTCAGCTCCTATTTGTCGTCGGGAGCTCTGTCTGCAGTGCGGGGGCCCAGGGGAGCCGGCTGTGAAGTTGCTTAGCGGCTCTCAGCCCGGCCTGAAAAGGGTTCCCTTTTAACTCCCTCACTGGTTCTGGGACCGCAAACTAGCACAGTCCCGGGGAAGGCAACGTCCCCTAGTCCAGTCTTTGCCGGGCTCTCAGGCTGCGCGCGCTGCGCTCCCTCCTGGCGGCGCCTCGGACTCCCGGATCTGGCCAGCTCGGCCACCTCCTGGCGGGCGCAAAACCCTGGACCGGGTCTCTCGTGGACGCCTTTCCCAGGACACGGGTGGACCGCGGGGGGCAGGATCGCAGTTGGGAGACAGACAAGAGGGGAGAAAAGGAGCGACAGAAGCACGACACCAGCAGACAAGGGTGAGAACAGCGACCGAATGGCCAGGTGTGGAGAATTGTCCGGAGAGAAACTTCAGGAAGCCTGTCTAAAGCTGGGCTTCTACCGGAGAATGTGAACTCATTCTTCCCACTAAAGAAAACCATGAGAAGAGAGACTATTTAGCCGAGTTGAGGGCTGATCAGGATCTGAAGCAAGGGAGCGAGGATAGTTAAAGGAGAAAGCACTGGTTAGTGGAATTCTCGATCTTCGAGAGGGAAACAAGAAAAAAAAAGTGCGTTCTCACCCCCCCCCCCCCCGCCCCCAAGCTCAGGACGGAAAGCAGATCTGGGCTCCACAGGGGCAGCCACCTCCTGTACCGGCCAAGAAGGCTAGGCCTCTCAGGCAGGTTTGAGAACCCCAGTAGGGGCCCAGACTTCTCTTTCCAGGAAGCGGGCATCAAAGAGCCCCTCACCTTCGGGGGACTGTCCTGCGTGCGCGCTTTCCAGGAAAGCGCGTCGGAAAGCGCGTCGCCTTTAGAAACTAGAAATACCGATGCATCCCCAATATATTGTAAGCCTGAGGGAGACTTCCTCTGCATGTGGAATTAAAGTTGGTGCACTGAAAATCTTTAAAACCAAACAAAAACGAAACTGAAAGAATAAAAAAGCAAAGATTGGCTTCATTTCTCCTTTCTGTCTTGCTGACCAAGGACATGCACATGCCAGAAAGTCCTGGCTGCTAATAGAATAGGATATGACTTGATACATCGAAACTTACTTACATTTTAAATTTTCCTTCATTAAAGTAAACCCACTTTAAAAGTGAATGTTTCGTTTTATTTAAGATAAAAAAGAAATCTGCACGCACCTAAATGGCAGCTTATTTTTGGGCTCCAAACTTAGGCCACGGAAGACATAGTTGAAATAGAAAATAGTCATGGGAGCTCTATTTTGTTGAAATGCCCTTGTATTATTGCTTTCCTTCTTTCCCGAATAAAGCAGGCATGGTAAGAGACAGATCTGGTCGCTGGCGGGGCGTCAGCCACGCGTCGGTGGCACGGTGGCAGCGCCAGGTTTCCGCAGCTGGGCCTAAGCCGGCAGGCGCGGGCCACAGCGCCCCCTCGCCGCCTGCCGCGCGACTTTAGATCTTTTCGCCTCCTGAAAACCACGGGACAGGACAGTATCAGGCCAGCGCCTGGGCCTTCAAAACCAGTTTAGTACCCAGAAAGTTCTTCCATTCCTAACCTTAATATTTGGCCCGCAAGTGGCCTCCACGGAAAACGGGGGCAACTTCAAAGAGTCGCTAGCCAGGGCTAACTCTAAATATTTCCACCTCTGTTTGTGTGAGAACCATAGTAAAGTGGTTTGTTTTTAACTCCACTACATACGTGAGGGAGCATACACAGCATGTACCCACAGCCTGGGCAATCACCACAAGAGACCGCTTTCTAAGCAGTCACCCGATTTTGCTACATTTCATACATTGTTCACTCCATGTATGTAGATGGAGAAAGAGGAGCCAAGGACCTGGATTCCCAAGAGACATCTGAACTCTCCTCCTACCCTGAAGCACAGAATCCAGGCCTCTTTTGAAGTTGGAAACCAAGAGCAGTTTGAAGTAACCCTGTCACCCCAGTAGCAGTGATGATTGTCTGACCAGGCTCTATACTTGGAAAGTAAATTTTCCTCATTGATTTGTTGTTGTTGTTGTTCTTGTTGTTGTTCTTGTTGTTGGTGGTGTGGGTTTTTTGTTGTTGTTGTTGTTTTGTTTTGTTTTTAAGATTAATGCAACTGTAACCTAAGAGAAGAAAAATAGGGCTTTCCAGAGTTTGGGAGCATTCGTGCAAACCAGAGTTTTAATGCGCCAATAACAATGGGAACTCACGGGCTAATGTCCCTGTCTAGGCATTTTAATTTGCCACAGTCACTACCAATAAAATCGGCATGTAGTCAGATTCAACTGTTTAATTACACAAGGTAGGCTGTTTTTATTAGTAACAGACAGCAGTATGGACATTTTAGATTTTGGTGAAAGATAATTCGTGGAGGAAATACAGGGGGGTCTTGATCTTGATAGGTTGTACTGAGCAATAATAGGGCTGTACTTTCTCAATATCTGTGGGCAGGACGAGGCCCTCCAAAGTCAAGCACATTTGTCTGCTTATGTAATTAATGTCTGAATCAGCTGCATATGGGCATAAGAACCTGCTCCATTCTACTGATATATATAGAGAGATGGGTGTGTGTGTATACACACATGTATATGTATATACATACTTATACATATGTATATACATGTACATATGTATATATACATATACACACATATATGTATACACACACACACACTGCTTTCTCCTCCACACATACCTGGCATAAGTCACAAGGAAACGGTAGGGTAAACGCCACTGAAATTGAAACCAGGACAGGAAACTAATCTTTAGAAAAGATTAAGATCTGGATCCAGGTAAAAATCAGATACTTCATATAAAAGACTGAAACCAACCTAATTGGAAGCTAAGAGCCTCAGTGTGACTTGTGGTTGCTGCCAGTACAGGACATCTCACCTAGGGCCCCTTCCCAAAAGAATCCCGTCCTGCGAAAGCAACAACGTCTGAATAAACTGATCTGGCTCCACCCAGATGCCCTGTTCTGGGATGCTAGCTTAGTGACTTCTTCCTTCCCTTCCCTTCCCTTCCCTTCCCTTCCCTTCCCTTCCCTTCCCTTCCCTTCCCTTCCCTTCCCTTCCCTTCCCTTCCCTTCCCTTCCCTTCCCTTCCCTTCCCTTCCCTTCCCTCCCTCCCTCCCTCCCCCTCCCTTGAATGAGTATGCCCCACCCAAGGTCTTCTCTGTAGATGCTAGACAGTAAATAATTCAGGGTATAAAGGGGAGTGGGCTCTGCACAGGCAGAAAGACTGCTGAAGGGGCTCAGAAGGTCTGCGGGGAAGGGGGGGTGGCGGGGGGGGGGGGGGAGTAAGGGGAGGGTGTATGGTGGTGGCAGTGTTTGAGTAGAGTGCCTGGAAAGTTCCTACCGAAAGTGATAAATTTGCTTGCCTGCCTGCCAGCGAAAGGCCCGGGAAAAATTATCTCCAGTCCATCACTACAGTTGATCCCTGGTTCCCTGGGACCTGGACAAGACAAAAAGCAGCCTAGTTGACTACAGCATTCATTTGGTGCCACGGATCTGGCTGCTGCAGGAGCTGGAGCGCCACAACCCAGGCAGGCCTAAGCAGAAGCCAGGCGCTCACAGGCAGGAGAACTCTGCTGCCCTCTACTAGCTTCAGAGCCCACCGGGAATAGAGTGGCAGCAGATCTGAGCTCAGGCCCGCGCGCCAGGCTTCAGAGTCCTCATGCTCTACCTAGCAAGCTTCAAGGAGACACCTGTTGGGCGGGCGCCCCCTCCCGGGCCAGCTCACACCTGACCCCTACGAATCCCAAGCGCCCCCCATTGACGCTCCTTTACATCCAGCGTACTAGTGCCCTCCCTGGCCATCGACTCCCCTCACTTGGGGAAAGGGAGCAGGTACGGTCGAGAAAGTTTAGGGGCTGGGACCTAAGGGCTCGAGGGTCCCGCGAGTCAACTCTTGGACCTCACGACTGCGACACTTCACAAGCTGGCCCATGTCCTGGCAGTGGATACTCTAGCAAAGTCAGTCAGCTCTCCTGACAGGAACCTCCCCCCTCCCCCAAATTCGAACAGGCATTCAAGTTAACAAAAGAAAACAAAACTCTTTTGGGGCCAGAGTGGCGTTTGTTGAGGCGAGTCACTCACTGGCGTGTTCCAGACGTTAACAGGCATGATGTTCCTAACACGGCCTGAAATCTTCTCTGTGGACCTGGACAGAAGCCTCACCTCAGGGCCTCCCACAGCTTCAAACCGAAACGCTCAGATTCCGGGTGGATGCTTGGCAGCCCAGGCGCCAGGAGCAGGAGACCAGACGGGAGACCACACGGGCAGCCTCAGCCTGGAGTACAGGCGGACAGAGGACTGTAGAAGTGGGATGCCCCGGCAACTCTGCAGGTGTCTCCACACTGCCCTCCATCTCCCTGCCGTGTCTGCCCTGGACGCCGCATGCGACCTGGGCCGCTATCTTCAGAGTGACGAGGGGTGCCCGATCCGTATGTTATCCAGGTGGATCGGACCTGGCCCGACTGCAGGAGGCCTTTGCTGACCAGTGCTAGGCGAGCAAGAGCGCCGGCAGTGCCCGGATGGGGCCCCGGGAAGGAGAAAGGTGGCTGGGCCAAGGCGGGAGTCGGCGGCGGGGTGCGCGGACGTGGCTGAGAGGATGTGCCAGTGGGAGGGGGTGAGCGCTACGCCCAGTTTGGCCAGGCTGGGCTTCACCGCTGCAGGCTGCTGGCCCGGGCGGGAGTGGAGAGAGGCGGCTGCGCGACAAAAGCCTGCACGTCCCTCCCTCCAGCCTCTGGCTGCCACTCCTCCGCCTTCCCCTCCGCTTCCCTCCCCTCCGCTCTCTGCCCCTCCCCCGGCCTCCGCGGGGCCTCGGCGGCGGGCGGGGCAGGGGAGGGGCGGGCACCAGAATATGCAGATGAGAGTGTGACGGACAGCTCGGCGTTCCAATGTCCCTCGGAAACTCGAGCGCTCCTTCCTCAACTCCTCACTCCTGACTGCAGACTCCCCCAAATCCCGACCGCCGGCCTGGCGCGCGGCTGCGCCCACCGGCTCCGCGCTGCCCGCTACCGCCGCCCCGCCGATCAGCCAACCCCGCGCCCAGCCTAGCGCCCACCAGCCCAGCCTGCTCCGGCCCGCGGCCTCGGTGCGCCCCGGCCGGGCGTGGATGGAGGGCGCCGCGCGCGCTGCCCGCTGCTCCGTGTGACGCGGGCCCCGCGCCCCGCGCCCACCATGTCCTACCCGCAGGGCTACCTGTACCAAGCGCCCGGCTCGCTGGCGCTCTACTCGTGCCCCGCGTACGGCGCGTCCGCGCTGGCGGCGCCGCGCAGCGAGGAGCTGGCGCGTTCGGCGTCGGGCTCCGCGTTCAGCCCGTACCCCGGCTCGGCGGCCTTCACAGCGCAGGCGGCAACCGGCTTCGGCAGCCCGCTGCAGTACTCGGCGGACGCCGCTGCCGCCGCGGCTGCCGGCTTCCCGTCCTACATGGTAACCGCTTTGGGATGGGGGCTGGGGAGACCCGGACCGGGGAGTGAGTTGAGCTGAGCGCTGGGAACGCGACGCGGGTGGCGGCTCCAAAGTCACCAGCACCCGTTGCTGCACTAAACAAGGGACGGGACTGACCTGCAGTGCTCGTAGGCTGATTTCCCTTGAGCTCGTGCGAAGTGCTACTCCACCCGTGCCTGGACCAAGAGTAATCTCTAATCCGCGCGTGCGGATTGCTGGGGCTGCGAAATCTGTCGGCAGCTCTCCGCGTGGTTCCAGGCTGAGGGCCCCGGCTGCCCAGGCCTCTAGGGCCAATGCCGCAAGCGTTGGGTTTCTTGGCCAGACTGGTAGCGGCGAGGTCACAGGGAGGGGGGGGGGAGGGGGTGGGTTTGGAGGGGGGCTGGGGATGGGCTGAGCCTGTGGTTCTCGCCCTAGACCCAGGCCGAAGCGCTTTAGTCTTGGTCGTTTTCTGTCTCGCTGACCGTGCTTTCAGGGAAAAAATAATGTGTTAACGGCTTTGGGACCCGCTAAGTGCTGCCAGAGTTCGTAGTAGGCCTATGGGTTCCAGCTCCTTAGATCCGGGATCTGTCTGAGCATCTCTGAGTTCTGAGAACAGGCCCAGCCAGAGCGGGTCTTGGCAGTTTTGGGGTGTGTGAAGACATTGTGTATGGGGGGAGGGGTTTGCTCTAGGTGGAATTCCCTGGGTAGGAACCAGGCCTTGGGAGAAGGTTACAAACCTCTCCTAGTTAAACGTTAAAGGATGAATTAAAATGCTAATTACTACGTAGTTGAAGAATTGGAAACGCTGACTGGCTTCTGAGTTGCAAATTGGATTTACTCTGCTTTAGAGGGTGAATAGCGGAGTGGGGTTCCGAAGTATTTTTTTAAGCTACATAAAGGAGGGAAGGGAAGGAAGGAGCAGTGCGGGAAGCCTATGATGAAATTTAGATATAAAGAAACTACTTGCTGTAGTGCGGGACTATCCAAATATGTTTGCAGACACTGTTCGCGCTACTCGGGAAACTGTCGTTTTAGAAAAAGTAAAGTGTTAAAACAAAATTCTAGAATCAAATGGCAATAGTTTTGTTTTCCAGCAGCTAGCCTTGTATTTTTCTGGTTCTCTGGCTAAAGAGAGGTTTCCAACCCAGAGAAGCCTAGCAGGAAAGGCAGCAGGGGGCTGACGGAGGGTCGCTTGGGGGTGACGCCTGAGGGGCCCATGCACCTACCACTCACAGGCTGTTGTGGGTTCCAGGGCTCGCCATACGACACGCACACCACCGGAATGACTGGCGCCATCAGCTACCATCCATATGGCAGTGCGGCCTATCCATACCAGCTCAACGACCCCGCGTACCGCAAGAACGCCACGCGGGACGCCACTGCCACACTGAAAGCCTGGCTCAACGAACACCGAAAGAACCCGTACCCCACCAAGGGAGAGAAGATCATGTTGGCCATCATCACCAAGATGACCCTCACGCAGGTCTCCACCTGGTTCGCCAACGCGCGCCGACGCCTCAAGAAGGAGAACAAAATGACCTGGGCCCCGAGAAACAAAAGCGAGGATGAGGACGAGGATGAGGGAGATGCTTCCAGAAGCAAGGAAGAGAGTTCGGACAAGGCACAGGATGGCACAGAGACCTCTGCGGAGGACGAAGGTGAGCGGGGCAGCGGTCAGTGCGAAGGCTCAGGGAGCTTTCTTCCCAGGCGGGCAGTGGTAAGGGCGGACACTACGCACCTGTCACGCGGGGTCCCGGGCCTAGAAAATGGATTTGGGTTGGAGAGTCCCCGGGGCTCTGTAGAGATGCTGGGCCGCAGTTAATGCTGCCTCCGGGTGAGGTGCGGGGTCGTGGGAAGGTCGGTGCTGAACGCTGGGAGGATGGGGGTGCGGGTGCCCCTGCTGGTCCAGCTTTCTGCCCACCGTACTCGCGTCCCCTCAGGGATCAGTCTACACGTCGACTCGCTCACGGACCACTCGTGCTCAGCGGAGTCAGATGGGGAAAAATTGCCCTGCCGCGCCGGGGATGCCTTGTGCGAATCAGGCTCAGAGTGTAAGGACAAGTTTGAGGACCTGGAGGACGAGGAGGACGAGGAAGACGAGTGCGAGCGGGACCTGGCGCCACCCAAGCCCGTAACCTCCTCGCCTCTCACCGGCGTGGAGGCACCCCTGCTGAGCCCGGCGCCCGAAGCCGCGCCGCGCGGTGGCAGCGGTGGCAAGACGCCCCTAGGCAGCCGGACGTCGCCAGGAGCGCCGCCGCCCGCCAGCAAACCCAAGCTGTGGTCGCTGGCCGAAATAGCCACGTCGGACCTCAAGCAACCAAGCTTGGGCCCGGGTTGCGGGCCTCCGGGGCTGCCCGCTGCCGCCGCGCCTGCCTCGACTGGGGCCCCTCCGGGAGGCTCGCCCTACTCTGCTTCGCCGCTGCTGGGCCGCCACCTCTATTACACGTCCCCTTTCTATGGCAACTACACAAACTACGGGAACTTAAACGCAGCGCTGCAAGGCCAGGGCCTTCTGCGGTACAATACCGCGGCCTCCTCACCAGCCGAGACACTGCACGCCGTGCCCAAGGCGGCCAGCGACACGGGCAAGGCGGGCTCGCATTCACTGGAGTCCCACTACAGGCCTCCGGGCGGCGGCTACGAGCCCAAGAAAGGTAGGCTGCCTGAGGCCCGCGGGGAGGGATTCTGGTGAGTCAGAACTAGCCAGAAACCTGGGAAAGGGCGCCGGGACCAACTTAGCCTCTTGTCAGACCCAGAATTTGGGAGGCCAGTGTGGGGAGACCCGTTGAAGAGTGAAGGCAAAAGGGGCTAGCCCTCCTTTTTGGTCTATCCTGCTTTATTTACTCTTTATTTAATTTACTGTTAATATTATCAAGTAACTATTTTGTTTTGGCAAACTTATTGGCAGGAAATGTGATCTGTGCTTGTCTCCCTGGTGGGTGAAGTCTTTCTTCTGTGGTGTTGGTTAAAAATGGAGCTTAGTGGGATTCTATCTGCCTTTGGCTCAAGAAAAGCACAGGTTCCTGGGAACTCTCGGAGGCCTAATTTTCTTACACTACCTCCATTGTTTCTAACTCTGCATCCCTGAGACTGGGGCTCCAGGAGAGGAAGAAAAGAAGGAAAAAGGAGGGAGCATAAATAACGTGGATCTTAGATGTCCCGGGAGTGTGTGTCCCTTGCAGGGATAAGAGCTGGTAGGTGCTTAGCTGCCAGGGACTGTAGCCTGTCCTCACTAACTGCCCCTCCCCTGACAGATACCAGTGAGGGCTGTGCAGTTGTTGGTGCAGGCGTCCAGACCTACCTATAGGAGGGCCAAGGTCAGCAGTGCAAGTAAGTTGGTTCCCTCTGCATCCTCCAGCCCCCAAGCCCTTGTCCTGTGCAGTGTGGTGTGGTTTCGCTGGAGAATAGAGTATTGGCTTTCTTCTAGCCTCTTTGCCTTCTGTGTTATAGATTTTTTTTTTCTTTTCTGCTCAAGTCCTGCTTTGTAGAATCACTTCTCTAAACAGAACACACACACACACACACAAAACCACTGTGTTGTTGGTTGATGATGGTGGTTTCAAAGATTTGGGCATTTCTGTGTGCTTCAAAACTCTTTTCGACACATAAAGGACACCTTGTCTGATGAGTGAGTTGTGCAGAAAACTGGGTATTTTGCCTGACATGGATATTGTTTTCAGAATAAGACTAAAGAGACACCAGCAGGCCTGGTCTTTTATGGGCCTGCGACTTGGTGTTCAGTATCCACATGGACACTGTGGACTCTAGTTCTCCCCCAGAGCTGTTACAAAAATTTACAACTAGACAACATTACTAGTTCTAGCCACTAAAGATGGCAAAGAGGCAGAGCCAGTAGACACAAGCTTGAATGTTGTCGATGTGTTGACGTGGAACTGAAGAATTTGAGATAATTTGGTCTTTTCCTTGGTCCACAGGTAGGTGTCACAATTGCTTTGGAAAAAAAGTCAGGAGGCTATTCTCCCTTCCCAAGCTCATAAATACACAGATACAAACCCCAGATGTGGAAACCCGGACCACATTTTGTGCCACTGTCTAAGAGGATGCACAGTGCACTGCCAACCCACAGACTCTAAGGACTGGACACACGTTGTCTGGGCACATGAGAACTTGTTGTCATAGTATAGCTTCCCTATGTTTGTGTGACTTTTGGAAACAATCTGTTTTTTCTCAGGATATCTTCATCACTTCATTGCCACGGTATATATTCTATAGGTGTGATAGGACTTGCTGTAAAATTTATTTGTAAAAAAAAAAATGTACACGGTAGAACTAACGTGATTGAAGAACTTGAGTCCTTCAGAAGTGGAAACAAATTTGATATTTATTTTTATAATGATATAAAGCTTCTAGTAATTTATGCAAGTTGTATTGCAATGAAATCTAAAACTTTTGTAAATAAATTCTGCCTGGTTTTTATTTGAACATTGCTGGTTATACAATCTCTGTTGGTTGTTTAACATCAATTCTCTACTAATTTATATCTAAAACTGTAAATAAAAACAGATGCGCCTACAAGAAAATGGTGTTTGGGGCTCATTATTACTGGAGACCCATTTGGGTAGAAGCTCCAGTGGTAGCCCTGGTTCCTGCCCCAAAGGTGATCCTACCTCACCTTTAAGTGAAGAGCCAGTGAGATAAATGTCCTTCTTGAGCTTATTTGAAAAATTGCAGAGAAATTAATGTACAACAGGGAGATACCTATAGTTCCAGTTTATTCACATACACATGTGTTTCAAGAAAGTAATTCAGGTTTTTTGTTCTCTGAATATGCAAATCCCTGCTTAGTGTAAATTTCTAAAACATGGAAGAAAAAAAAATAAAAGGATATGCCACCTCTCTGCATTTCATCTTCTTTTGTGGTGCTGGATCGGGGTCCTCCCACTGATACTGGAGAGTCCTCCCCCAAGGAGTGACTGATGGGAACGCTTGTTCTCCTCGGCCTGCAGTATCTCCCTTGACACAGATGAAGCACATTCAGGGAAGAAGCCTTTACTTTTTCTTTCTTTTCAGCTCCCACTAACAGGAGGGGGCGGGAAGTGGATTCTTTACTGTGGCACTCTGCTTACCCTTAACCCTCAGGGAAAAGAAAAGTTTAAACATCCTCAGACATTGTCTCTTTATTGTCTACTCACCTCCTAATTACAGGACCAGCCTGGAATTTGCAGCCAAATAGCCCAACCCCTTTGATTAGTATCATAAAAGCAACCACTCTGTCACTTCAGCTTTTCTCAAATTATGTAGATACCCATATAATAAAATTTCGGTGAAGAAACGAACAATCATTTATTTCCTCTGCAAAGATAAATTGAGTGAATATAACTTACGTTTATAAAGCAAGAATAATGGCTCCTTAGATTGCCCTTTAATCAATCATACACTTATTTTTCAAGAGGCTCACCTATTTCATCCCATGATTAATAACAGTGCGGCAGGGGAGCGTTATTGGAGCCCAGCGGGGGAGGTCTCTGGTGCTTTGGGCTGCTCTGGAATGGTCAGTTGGGGTTCATTATGGGCTGAGATTGAACGATTTATAAAATCTTGTCTAAACATCTGCCAGCTCCGATAGGCTGATGTGGCTGAGGATGGGAAATTGTAGGCCAGTTGCTATTGACAAAAGGATCTCTCTCCAGTGGCTTTTTGTGCCATAGAAATTAGTGGCCTCTTGCTGGGGTCTTGTTAGAAAGGGTATTGGAAAGTCATCTGAGGTACTTGAAGCAAAGCCCCAGCAGGCTG
Organism: Mus caroli; assembly: GCF_978045245.1. Lineage (NCBI taxonomy): Eukaryota > Metazoa > Chordata > Mammalia > Rodentia > Muridae > Mus > Mus caroli. The sequence continues at coordinate 48,839,930 of NW_028227270.1, read as the reverse complement.
GCCTGGAGAGGCACTAAGTCGGGTGCCTATGGAGGGGAAAATGAAGGCTGCTTGGGATTTAGGGATTGGTTTGAAATGCATGGGCACTCAGGGTTCAGACTATATATATATATATATATATATATATATATATATATATATATATATGTATGTATATATAAATCAGCAGAGACCCTTGCTAGTCTGGGAGATTTCTGGGTTGGGAAGTCAGAGGGTAGTCTCGTTGTCTTTTTGCTTTTGTTGTTTGTTTCAGTTTCTTAGGATTTGCAGAGATAACCGTATCTCCTTCCAGATCCACTTTATGCTGCAGTAACAAATGGCCTGGCCCTCCCGGCCCTTCTCTATTGGTGTGGACCATGTTCACAAATCAGCAGAGAACTAAAAGGGCAGAGTGGCAGTATCTCTGTCACCTGTAACGTTGTGACTTGAGTCTTTTGAAAATTTTAGGAGGGAAGTATGAAAATTAACAAGATCTAAGGAACAAAATGCCCAAGATAACTCTAATGATCAGGCATCATTTAAGGCAGAAGTTTGGCTACAGTGTGACTGGGAAAAAAATCCCAAGCCCAAATGTCCTTCCTGCATGTGCCCAGAATTAGAAAGCTGGTAGTGTGGCCAAAGTGGATCTCAGGAAATTTTTCTTACCTGGACTTACTGGGTCCCTTTTGCAGCAAAAGGGCTCCAGACCTTCACCCCGTTCCAGAGGGCTGGCTTGTTTTGTTTCTCTCTGTGACATCTCAGAGGCCTCAGGAGATTAGCCAAAGCTAATGAAGCTGCTTTGATGTTTATACGCCCAACAAATTATCAGAGATTTCCATAGCTTACCCACCTCCCTCCCGACCTGAATATCTTACTGGAGAACTTGATTTTTAAATAATCGCGAGGAACACAAAATTGCAGGTGTGTTTAGGGAGACTAAAGAGAGGGAGGGAGGGAGGGAGAGAGAAGAGAAGAGAAGAGAAGAGAAGAGAAGAGAAGAGAAGAGAAGAGAAGAGAAGAGAAGAGAAGAGAAGAGAAGAGAAGAGAAGAGAAGAGAAGAGAAGAAGAGTAGGAGAACCCCATGTAGGGAAGTGACTTCCGTGGAGAAATGAGCCCCACGGAACTCTGGCAGGGCAGCCACACTGAATTACAGACTGCCTGCATGCCCGGGCGCGCTGCTGACTATCGGGGCCCTCGCCTTCGCATAGTCTGGCCGCTACAGCCAGAAGGGCAGAAGGCCCTCCACAGGCCGGATTTCATTAGAGCCGATTTATCAGAATTCGCGCTTTAATCTCAGGTGGGCCCGGAGGCCCGGGCATTGGCGAGAGCACGGGGGGGGGGGGGTGCGCTTGCTGGGCGGCTGGCTTGGGTGCTGCCTCCTGCGCCCGTCAAATGTCAACATTTGTTCCCAATAAAAGAGTTATTGTCTCAGCAGAGCTGCCTAGCAACTGCCTTTGAAACTTGAAAAGAACCTCACCCACCTTTGTCTGAAAGTCAGAAGGGGCGGGCAACAGAGAATAAGGGGGCAGGAACAATCAGCTGTCTAGCAGGGGTTGGGGTGAGTCTCCCAAGCACCCTCTTTTGGCCTCCGTCTGCACTCCTGGATGTGGGAGAAAGGCTAGAACTGCATAGGGAGAGAGGTCTGCAGAGGTGTGTGTACCTGAATGCTGCAGACTCCATCAAATTTCCACCTGGTCCAGACTTACTGGATGGCACCAAAGCCCCAAGCCTTCTTGGGTCAAGTACAGTGACGTTGGAATATTTACGAAGGAGGCTAAAGGCAAAGTGTGCCCTCTTGAAATTAGGAAACTAGCACCATGACGGAGTAGTTTCACAGACATTAGTCCTTTTTTAAAAAATCATTTTAAACCAATTTAAGGAGTCAGAAAAGCCTTTTTAAAATTTTTAAATGCACCGAATTGTTAAAAAGTTCACTCCAATTAGCCACATACTAATCATTGTCGCCATTTAAAATTTTTAGTTAACTAGTCCATCAAGATCTGAAGAAAATATTCACTTAGACCCCCTAATTAAATCTATAGATATATTAAATATATTTTAAAGTAGCTTTTATGAAAATAGTATTTCAAGGATGTTAACACAAATGGATTCTGGAAACAACACACAGCTGTGTGCCCCATGCGAATGTTATGTTAACATCATTTAAATTTCCACAGATCCCAAGGGGGACATGGCCCTTTGATGTAGTCTCAAACCTTTATGCAAGTGACAAATCCCTACCAATATTTTAAAGGCTTATTTTAAGGAGAATTAATCTACGACAATATAATTTCCCCCTTCCTATTGGTCATTATGAAAATGCTTCCAGCCTACTGACTACCACAGACCTCAGCCACTGCTAAGTGAAGGAGAAAACCCAGCTAACCCCAACATGTAGGGGTCAAATGGCACCATTTGTAGGTTTACCATGTGCCTTCGCCAGTACTTCTTGCAGTCTCTCCGAACAGCTCTTTCTCCTCCAAACTCCCAGCAGAGAACTGGCTCTCAATACTGGGAGTGGGTAGAGTGCTGTCTTTTCTAAGAAAAATGAAGACATTATTTGGGAAGACAATACTGGTAATACTGCTAAAACAGTTATGAAACACCCTGTCTGTTTTCTTGGAATCCCAGGTAGAAGGAGGAGGAAGAATGCTTGTTTGTTTAAATCTGGCCCAGAGCTCATAAGGAAAGGGCTTTCAAAAGGTGCCCCAACATAATTTTGTTCTATTTGGAGCTGAAAAGAAGTTAAGTCTAACATTCTTCTAGGATTGACTGTGGGATCCAGGCAGCATGTACACGCGGAGTGGATCTTCGAAGGACATGCCCAGGGGAGGAAACCCAGCTACACTAGCAAGCATATTTTATGAGGAGATAAATTGACAATTTATTGTGTGTAACTCCTGATCAATTATTAATCGTTAGTGTCAACAACAGGGTTATAATTACCTTCGGTTATTTTTAAAAAAATATTTGCTTTTTCGTGAGAAAAAGCTGGCTCTGATCTAGCGGTTAGTTAATGCTCTCCCGTAATGAGTTCCAGGAAGCACTGATCAGACCCTCATCCTCCCCTCCTCCCCTACACTTCCCCTTCCCCTCCCCTCCTTTTTGGTGACCTTTAAAAGGAAACATATTCACTCTCTTGTTTCTCAGAAATTTACTCCTTGCCTCGGTTCTTTCCAGGGAGCACCTTTTGTTTTTCTGCCATAAATAATGATTCTGGAGGAAAAGGGGAAAATGACAGACAAATAGGGCGCAGCTGGAATGAATAAGGAGGATCAAAGGATGTGGGGCTGGGCTGCCAAGGCCGCGCAGGTCTGAGCTCTCAGCTTGCCCGCCGCCCTGGTCTCAGCCCTGCAAGATCAAGGGCAAGTGACTGCATTCGGTTACCCGAAGGCGGCTGGAGGAGATGGTCTGGCCTGAGGACATTTCCTTGGAGACCTTGCCCATTCTGCATACCCTGGGCCTGTCGCTGCACTTTCGCTCTGCATGGGTGCAGGTTCTCGGTTCCCCACTCAACCAGAGAGAAGGGCGAGCTAGGAAGGGCTTCAAACCCGAACAGGAGTTCAATGATCAGATTAGGAGTGACGAATAGGGCGGCAGCAAGAATTGCGTCCGTCCGCACTCTAGGCTCTGGACTTCTGCTGAGCTGCAGTGTCAAAGGACAGCGGGCGAGGTGGCTCGAGACCTATTTACCATCCTGCACTAGAGACCGCCCTGCACTGACCAGAACAGTCCGCAGCTAAAGGCCTGAGCTGGACTGGTCTGGTACACCTATTTCTCTCTTCCCAGAGCTGGGGTTGCTCCTCGATCCCGGATGCTTCGTTCACTACAGGGATCCTGGTTTATGGGCGCCTTTTGAGTGTGTGAAGGGGTTGGGGCGGGGTGTTCTGAAGTGAGTTCTTGTCCTGAAAATGATACCCAGGGTCTGTCCCAACCGCAGGTTTTGCCCTATCTACTACAATCATTTTGTTACAAAGCTCTCCATCCACCCGCACCCACCCCTAGAATTGTCCCAGCCGAGAAGGTGTCCTTTGGCCAACTTCTCAGGCCCCTTTCTATTCCTCTATCTACTAGAACAGAGCCTTAGCCACGTGTGTCCTTAATTATCATATCGGGGTCCTGTAAGGCCACTGCCAGCATAAAAGAGTTCCCAGAGCAAAAGCTGCCTGGTAGAGTCACCTCCGGACAGTTTTTCAGGGCTTTGGGTGGAGTCAGGGTCGAGAGTACCCGGAAATGGAGGGGCTTGGAGGGAAAAGGTTCCCCAGACCCTCAGAATCAGCCTGCATGCCCTGCAGAATGGGGTCAGGCACCCACGGCCTGAGCAACACAACCTGCCCTGGTGCCAGGACTCATGTTCTCCCGGGAAGACAGTTATAGTATAAAGCTTTGAAGGACGCCACAGCCACAGGACCCATCCGGCTCACGGAGAGGCTCTATTCCTAGGGTACCCTGGCTTCCTCCACGGAGAACTCCTTCCCTTCCAGTCTTTCTGTTCTCCCTCCCAGGTCTCAGCCCTCAATCTCCTCATCCCCGGGAAGCAGCCAACCGGCCCAGCGTGTCGGGATCGCGCTGTTGAGGGTGCTGTGCTGCTGAGCTCTGGGCAAAAGCTGCGCAAATCGAAAGCGACTCCGGTTAAGAGCGATCCCGAGCGCTCAGCTCCCTCAAGCCCACAGCTGCGTCCTCGCTGGTTGGAACAGGTTCCAGCAGACACCCCTACTCTCTTGGCATTTCTTCGATTCCTTCCTAACACAGGTCCCCTGTCCGCTGTGCACAGAACTAGATCTTCCCATACTCTATGGGGATCCAGCGCTGCTCGATGCGCCAAAGGGTGGGGCTCGGGGTAGAACAGCCGCGTACTGGAGTCCAAGGCAGGGAGCCACAACTGGGAGATAACCAGTGGGGCCCCACGTACGCCTCTGGCCCTCAGGACGCACCCTCCACACTCTACACTCCAAGAGCTTAGAGAGGGCGGGAGCGCGCAACTTGTAGTAATCTGCTCCATTGCCTGCCTGCAGGCATGAGTCTGAGAAATGTTTAGAATGCAAAGAAATAGGGGAGCCAGTGGCCCGGTGCTGAGATTTAGTCGCCCAGAAATGCTCAGCACTGTTCTCTTGCTCCTCCTTAGGAACCCAGTAGGAGGCTTCCCTGCAAATGGTATTGGTCGAGATGGGGGCGCCAGAGAGCAATTTAGGTATTCAGGTGCCTTCCAGCTAATTCTAACTGGGAGTTCTGAGCCCCTGTGTTTACCTTTCCTTAGCAGAAGCCTTTCTTTGGGGGACCTGACAGTGACTAGCTCAGTTTCCAGCGACTTCAGAAACTGTGTATCAGCACCCCCTCCCCCCCCCCGCCCAAGGATGGGGAGAGGGCCCTCAAGACTTACTGGAATTAAAAAAATATAGCCAGAAGACCTTGGTGTGTATGTGTGCCAGACAATGAGGTGGAGGTTAGAGCTAGACAGCAGAAAGCTGTATTTGTAGTCTTTCTTGTAGTCCGGGGGAGAGAGTGGTGCCTGCCATGGGACTTTCCCTTAATCCTCCCCCATAGCCAGGGAAACTGCGCCCTGGAAGTCCTCACAGCCCCCATTGGGGTAGTGGACTGCACTGCTGCTGCTGTCCCGGCCCACCCCCACAACAGGGAGACCAAGCCGGACAGCTTAGCCATAGCCTCTGTAGAGGTGGGTGGCAGAGCTGGCTCCTTTTGGCCTCTAGAGTGACATTAGTTTGTTTAAATAAGAGTGGGTGGCAGGTCTTGGTTTCTTCTCCCTGGCTCTCACACAGTGGAAAAGCAATTTGTTTTATAATGATTATATGATACTCAACCCCTCAACTAAAGTGCCCTCCCTGATAATGGGCCCAGACATAAACAGGAGGAACCAAGGCCCATCCAGCTCCTTAAGGCTGTGCTAAGGGAGGGAAATGGAAGTAGGGAAGGAGGGTTATTTTACAGTTTCTTGCTATTTCTGTGTGGCTAGCTGCGAAGGAAGGAGTTACATAAGGCAGTGCTGTGGGTAGACAGACATTGTCAGGGCAAAGACCCTCGGATGTGGAACAGAATCACCTCTGTTCTCCTAACTTCAGCACCTTTAAGCAGATTCATACACCGAAACTTTAATTACACAGCCTTGCTTTCTCTCTTTCACACACTATTAAGACCAGGCACAACACACTGCACTCCAATATCTGGTAAGTAGATGGCCCCCCCTGTGGCCAGTCACCCTTAGTCTGGATGTTGTTCATTGAAGTTGGGAACCCCATGTTAAGAACCTACCAGGGTAGAGAAGTTTAGTAGCCCTAAATTACCCTAGGTGTTGAGGGAACCTTTGAAGAGCTGGCGGCAACTGCTGGCTCCTGCAGTCATTCCTGGAGTGTGTTTGACTTGAGACTGAGCCTGAGTATCTCCTTATACCAAGAGGGTGTCTCTTTTGCACAGTCCGTGTCCCTGTGTTTTGACATTGCCCTGTAGAATTGCAAGAGAGGTCCTCTGAGGTCGGGGCACTGCTGAGCAGGACCTTGGAAGGGAGGCTAGCACTCAAGGCGACTTCTGACCACAGCCTCTCTTTTCCCAGTTTGGTTCCTGCAGGTGCTCTGCTGGTCACACCAGTGGGCACACTGGGGCATTTGCCATGCTCACTGGTCTGCTTCTCTTCCTTGTGAAATTCAAGGTGGCCATCAATACAGCTCAGTAGGGTGCTTGCCTAGTGTGCACGAAGCCATGGATTCCCGGCACTCATTCAAATAGAACACGAGAGTGCATACCTGTAATGCCACCACTCAGGCAGTTCAAGGCCATCCTCAGCCACATAGCAAGTTAGAGGGTAGCCTGGGCTACATGAGCATTTATCTCAAAAACAAAGCAAAATAAAGGAACAGTCACCAGGCTCACCCTGGAAGGGAGCCCTCAGGGGCCACAGAGAACTTCTCAGTCCAGGTTGATTGGTTCTTGGGGTTCCCTAACTTGCACAGTGAGTTGTCTACCTGCCTACCCTGGTCCACACAGATATTACTAAGAGTGCCCAACAACCAGTGATGCCCATGAGGACAGGAAAAATGCAGCTCAGACTATGCATAAGTTGAGGTCAGACTTTTAGGGAGTGGGCTTGGGTAACTCAGCATAGCATGCTTTGTCCTGAAGCCAGGAGCCATGGAGCTGTCCCAGGAGATGGGCTCCTGTGTCACTTGTTTGGTGGGGCCATCTAATAAAGTCATTGTGCTTGCCTGTGTGATCAAAGGAAGAAAGCAAAATCCCTGACTTTGGTTCCTGTAGCCATCCTGTCTGCTCTTCCTTTTTCTCTTTTCCTTTTTTTCTTTTCTTATTTCTTCTCTTTTGAGGTGGATGAGAAGTTAGGAGATCTCATTATGTAACCCTTAGCCATCCTAGAACTCTCTATATAGACCAGGGTGACCTTGAACCATAGCAATCCACTTGCCTCTCTGCCTTTTGAGTGCTCGGATTAGACATGTGCTACCTTGCCCTGTCTGCTTTTGGTTTCACTACAATGTACTTACACTTCTAACTTGGCAGTAATCAAGTGTTTTGACATAATTCATGTTTTGTTTGCAAGAGTGCTCTAAAATTAATGGAATCATAGTCAAGATCCTTCAGATACATTTTCCTTTATAATAGGTCTGGCAAGATATCTCAGTAGGTAAAATCCACTTCGAGCAGAGGGGCAAAACAGTTGAGGAAAGAGCATACGTTTAGGATACCTGGGTTCAGATCTCAGTCTGGCAGCCTCCAGACAGAAGTTGAACTGTCATTATGGGGCCTTGTTCTATGCATCTATGTGTGCTGGGGACACAGCAACCTTTAAAGAATTTAGAGAATATTAAATGATAGATTGGTGTGCAGGCTCTGGGCTAGGAGGACTGAGGACATGGACTTCAATAACCCTAGGAATAAGTGGGCCAGACCTGATGTGTGACAAGATAGTTCAGATGGTAGGAGGCAGCTGTGGTTTGGATATGAGGGGTCTCCCCCAATGCTTGTGTGTTAAAACCTTGTTCTCAGCCTGGTGTGGCTGGAAGGCAGTAGATCCCTGGTTCAGTGGGGCATGCGCTTGAAGACAGAAGAACAGTTCTTTCTTCCCCAGGCTATGTGTGAGTGGTCACAGGGGAACAGTTTCTCCATCATGTGTTCTCTGCCACAATGCAACCCCAGAGTAACAGGCTACTTAATCATTCACTGAAAGCTCCAAAACTACGGGTCTAAGTTATCCCTTTTTCCTTATCAATAGAGGATTTCAGGTGTCTTGTCCAGAGAACTGATTAACATAGGGACCAAGGAGCAGAAAGACTAAAATAATAATCCTCGAGGAAAATGGGTAGAGTCAGGGCTAGAGTTAGGGTCAGGATCAGGGTCCGGGTGAGGGTTTGGGTGGAAAAGGGCATTGTCCTGTAATGCTTTTTGTTGCTGTGAAAAACACTATAACCAAAAGTTACTTGGGGAGGGAAGGGTTTATTTCATCTTACAGGTTACAGTTCATCATTGAGGGAAATCATGACAAGAGCTCAAGACAGCATCTTGAAGCAGAAACCACAGGAAAAAAGCTGCTTATGGGGCCCCACCCCCACCCCAGCTCATCTACTGTTCTTAAACTTCCCAGAACTCCTGCCTAAGGATGAGACCACTCACAGTGGACTTGGCCCATCTACATTAATTAGTAACCAGGAAAATACCCCATAGACATGGCCATGGGTCAATCTGACAGAGGCAATTCTTCAACTACAGCTCTCTCTTCTCAGGTGACTCTAGGTTTGTGTCAAGTTAACATCTCACACTATGACAAACATAGAGGGACTTCTCCTTGAAGGCCAGCATTCCCCACTCCCACTTCCTTAAAGCCACATGCAATGCAGCTAGATTTAGAAGCTCCTTCTACAGCAGTCAAAACTTCTGAGTTCTGGGTTTGAATCTCAATTTATGAGCACTGGTACTTGCCCCCATCTCACCAGGGGCTTATTATCATTATGTGCTGCTATGCACGGTTGCCCAGCTGTCATCCCTGCTCTGCTTCTTTCTGGCTTCACACACAGGATTCTGTTGATAAAAATAAAAAATCAGATGGTTTCGTGTGTGTGTGTGTGTGTGTGTGTGTGTCTGTTGTATGCTTGTTTTCTAAAATGGGTTCTCATTGTTTTGAGACTTTCTGGAGATTTAGCACCACGGACGCTAATCTCTGGTGCATCTTTCTGTTGCCTCGGTTTCCATTTTATTACTCTCTTGCAAGAAGGGGGACATAACTTTCAATGAGGAAGATTGTACATAGATACATTATTACCAGTTAAAATATCTGCATCAAATTAGAGTTCATTTTCAATTTCTCAAGCATAAAACAGATGACTTTCCAAGTTCACAGCACTTCACAGGTGCATGTAATAAAAGTACACCTGGATAACAACAGGAATAACAAAATATTCAAACAGAAATCTATAAAGATCAATAAACAACAAAGTTACAGAGGACAATAGGGATGTAGTTACATTTACCCTTAGATGTACAATGGATGCTTTTGGAGCATCAGTGTATAAGTATGTGTTTATCACAGATTCTAAAATGCTCTGTGAGCTCAGAAACTTACAGTTTAACAGGACATCCTCTATTTTTATCTACAAACTCAGGTAGCTTGTTCCTCAGTTTCTCATCATCTGGACAAAATACCCAAGGAAAGCATGTTCAAGGCTCACCATTTCAAAGCTTTCATTCAATCCAAGGTCAGCTGGCACCATGGCTTGGAGCCTGAGAAGAGTCAGAACATCCTAAGAGTGAGTGCAAGAAAGGAGGCAAACTGTCATGGCTGCCAGGTCTGGGGGGGAGGGAGTATCCTGTTGCAGTTTGTATGAAGATGTCCTTCACAGATTCCAGCTTTGAATGCTTGGTCCATGGTTGGTGGTGTTGTCTGGAGAGGTTTCAAAAGCACCTCCTTGCTGAAGGAATTATGGAGCTGGAGATGGGCAGTGGGAATTAAAAGCTCTGGCTCCATTTCTAGTTCTCTCCCTCTGCTTTTTCTTGTGGTGGAAGATGTGAGTCCTTGGGTTCCTGCTCCTGCAGCCACGCCTGCTACTTGCTGCCATGTTTCCCCACTATGATGGACACTTGTCCCCTAGAACCATAAGCCCTAGCAAACCTGTCTATAAGTTGCCTTGGTCATGTGTTTTATAGAAAGTAACTAATACTGATCACCTTCATAGATACATTGCCAGTAGCCTATGAGTATACCCAAACTCCCATTCAGCTGTCAACAAATCAATAGCTTAATCTATTGATGACATTGATGCCCTCAGGACCCAGTCACTTCTAAAGAGCTGCACCAGCTAGAGATCAAGTATTCAGTATGTGAGCCTCTGGACAAGTAACCCTAATACTGATAAGAAGTATTGAATAAACACTTGTCAATCGAGATTTTCTTTTTACTCATATGCCTTAGAGCACAGTCGTACAGTGGGGGAGAACTGAGATTCACACAACTAAACTCACTTGACTGAGCTTGCCCAAAAGAAATTATTAAGGATGCAGATGGAAGCTATTGTGATGCTTGGTTAGGCATAATCACTTGTGATGTGCTGAGCAGTAGGCCAACACTATTCTAGAAAGCCTATGAGCCTTCCTTTGTGCTAGTTCTCCAACCTTCTATCTCTCTTCTGTCTATGAAGGCTTTCCTTAAACCACATCTCTGTTCCTAGATCCACTCTTCCTCAACAATGGTTTCTCCATGAGCACTACTGGTAGGTAGTCCTTGCACCTTATTCCATTCACAGCAAATTGTCTCATGTCTTAACCAAAGGGTACTGTAGCCTCTTAGACTCCAGAGTCACCAGACTGAGAAATGTTAGTTCTGAACTAAGTGTGAGTAGCCTGCTGGTTAATCTTCACTGGGACCACCTGGGGTAAAGCCCTAGGGATGTCTGTAAGGGTGTTTTTAGAGAGATGTAGCTGAAGAAAGAGGGCACATCCTGAATCTGGGTGGCATCTTCCAAGGGTTGGGGTTCAAGACTGAGTAAAAAGGGAAATGAGAAGAGGGGATAAGCATCACAATTCATGTCTTCCTGTTTCCTGACTATGGATGCAAGTTGACCAGTTACTTCTTATCTGCTACCACGTCTGCCGAGTCTTTATGTTTTACACTGACAGTACATGTGGCAGGCAGGCATAGATGCACTGGGTCATGAGTAGAGTGTTTTTTAAGTGTTCAGAGACCTAAGTTGGGAAGCAATATGACACTATCAAAGTGACAGATGTGGACATGGGGTTTTCATCAGGACCTGGAGTCTGGATCTGCTGCCTTCCATGGGGGTGAAGTGGGGAGAAATGGGGTATGCTATGCTGCTGGAATAGAGGCTCTTTCATTGCCCACCTTGAGTTTAGCTGCAGCCTCCAGTGGAGAATAATGACTGGGATCCTTATGAGGTTCTACTGTGTTGCAACACTAGTTTCATTTCGGTTGTTGTGACTAACAATGACAAAAAGCAATCATTAAGGGAGGGAAAGGCTTATTTGCCTTACGATTTCAAGTCATAGTCCATCATTTCTAGGAAGTCAAGATGTGAACTAAGGCAACTTGTCACATTATATCTGTAGTCACAGGCAGAAAGAGAACAAACGCATCCTTGCTTGTCCTCAGCCAGATTTCTCTTTTACACTGTTTAGGATCCCCCTTACTAGGGAATGGTGCTGCTCACAATGGGGTCTTTATCAATTAATAAATAAGACAGTCCCCACAGACATGCTCCCAGGCCAACAAGCTCTAGATAATTCTTTATTAGTATACTCTTCCTGGGTGTCTTTGTGTTGTATCAAATTGATGGTTGTCACCATTAGCACAGCTCAGCCCATGCTTGTGCCCAACACTGTGTGATGGCAGTCTGATAACAGCTGCCCCACTGTAGAGCTACAGGAAGATACCAGATTAGTTCAGGGAATGTCATCCTCTGAAGAGGCAGTAAAATTTCTATGTAGAAGGAGCAATGTGGTGGGTAGATTTCATGGACAGCACACCTCTGTTTTGAGTATTGATCACAAAACCCACAGCTCTTCAGCGCTCTTGTTAACTCTTTCTGTGCTGCCATGATTTTCCCTGAAGTGTCTTCAAAAGCTATGTTGTACCCAGATCCCAAATATCATTCCAAGCACACCACAGACCACAAACTTGCCCCACCCAGGGGTTGCCAGATGATCTAACCATCTGCTGATGAACTCAAGCCTAAGACTTGAGTCCCTACCAGCCTCTGAATCCTTCCTCTGTTAGAGCCCAAACCACTCCTGTTTGCAGTGAGGGGTCCTAAAGTACTCTCTGTGCCAGGGCTCAGTGTATACTAACAGCTACAGGAGTCCTGTGTGGATTATCACCTGCAGGCTGTGGAGAGGTAGAATTGGAGGCTTGCAGACAGAGCTGGAGACTGCTCCTGCCTCAGAGATCTGGGGCCTCTTGCCCTGGGAGCAGAACTCAGTGCTGGCATAAGAGAAAGGGTAGGCATAAACTTTTTGCAACCTATTTTAAATAAGGGTTCAACCTCTACTCTTGCCCACCACCCAGGAAAAGTAGTGGAAGAGAAAAGTTATTAAGATATGGGGGGAGAGGACCTGTTCAGCCATAGTTCTTTGGGGGCAAGCTTGATCTTCTTGGGCAGCAGTTCCATCCTGTAGCAAACACCAAATAGGACTCAGCAGCTGCAGACCAGTCCTCTACACAGGCAGACACCAGGCATGAAATTGCAGCTACAGGTCAGTCCTTTCAAAAAGCAGACATCAGGCATGAACCTGCAACGATAATTCAATCCTGAAGAAACCCTCAGGCTCACCAACCGGCCTGTGGCAAGGTGGCAGAAGCAGCAAGCTGCCTCAGGAACCTCAGAGAGCAGTTCTTGGGTGAGTTTCTCTCAATGGCTGCGTTACAAGTTGAGATCAACACTATGTGAGGTGAACCAATACATGCATGTCGTTAATAAAGAATAGTGAGGCAGAGCAAACCAAAGCTCAGTGCTCACCTCCCACTGTCTGTGAGGTCATATTTATATTCCTTCATCAAGCATCTTTTCACCTGTGTGCCCCAGGAAACCATCATTTGACATAACTAGCTGTACTGGCTATTTTTGTGTCAACTTGACACAGCTGGAGTTATCACAGAGAAAGGAGCTTCAGTTGAGGAAATGCCTCCATGAGATCCAACTGTAAGGCATTTTCTCAATTAGTGATCAAGGGGGAAAGGCCCCTTGTGGGTGGGACCATCCCTGGGCTGGTAGTCTTGAGTTCTATAAGAGAGTAGGCTGAGCAAGCCAGGGAAGGCAAGCCAGTAAAGAACATCCCTCCATGGCCTCTGTATCAGCTCCTGCTCCCTGACCAGTCTGAGTTCCAGTCCTGACTTCCTTTGGTGATGAACAGCAGCATGGAAGTGTAAGCCGAATAAACCCTTTCCTCCCCAACTTGCTTCTTGGTCATGATGTTTGTGCAGGAATAGAAACCCTGACTAAGACAAATTGGTACCAGGAGTGGGGTATTCCTGTGACAACCTGACCATGTTTTGGGGAGGACTGTGGAAGGACTTTGGAACTTTGGGCTTGAAGACCCATTCGTTGTTAAGAGCTCTGTCAGATGTTGTGTAGGAGCTTGGAAGATAATGCTGAGAACAGTGCAAAAGATGGAGGCCTGGTTTGTGAAATTTCAGAGGGAAAATTAAAGACTCTCTTCAGGGCCATTGCTGTTTTTATTGTGAAGATTTTGTAGTTCTGGTTAGCTGGGGCTGAAGAATCAGCTGTGATTAACAAGATACCAGAACTACTAAAGCAAAAACTTTGCATTACTGGGACTATTGATGCTGGTTAGCTGGAGCTAAGAAATTAGCGGTGATTAAGAAGAGACCAGCATCGTTGAGGTGACATCTTCTGGGAAGTGTTTTCTGAAAGCACAAAGAGGCTGTGTTCCAGAGATATGCAAGGTTGTACTCCTTCTGCAGTGGGACTTGGTAATGTGTAAGGGTCACCCAGGTGGTACTGGTTTTGAAGGCATTAAGGGGTCACACAGCAGCTCAGGCTCGGCACTGTGAGAGGCCATGGAAGGCCATTGGTGAAGGTGCGGCCCCAGTTGTAATTGAAGGCCCAGGACTGAAGGGGTCACGCAGTGTTTTGGAGATGCCAGTACCATGAGATGACCACCAAGAGCAGCAGCAGCAGTGGAGTACAGGCATCTGGAGCCCAGAGGACGACGTGTGTGCTACAAAGGGCATGGCTGGAGAAGTGACCCAAGCCCTTGGAGGAGCCCAGAAGATCGTGAGTTGGATCCCAGATGTTGGACGGTTAGAGATTGATTTTTGCTTTGATTGTGACTGTGCCCTGATATTTTCCCTCTTGAAGGAAGAAACTGTTTTAGTGGAGCCCACAGTTAAGAGACTTTTAATTGTAAAAAGACTTTGGATTTTAAAAGAGATGGATATTTTAAAGAGATTCAAATTTTAAGAATATGTAAAGACTGTGGGACTTTTAAAGTTATTTAGATCTTGGGGATGAATAAGAAAGTAAGGGTTGAGGCTTACTAGTGATGTGTTTGTGTGTCAAGTTGACAAGGGGTCAATTGTACTGGCTATTTTTGTGTCAACTTGACACAGCTGGAGTTATCACAGAGAAAGGAGCTTCAGTTGAGGAAATGCCTCCATGAGATCCAACTGTAAGGCATTTTCTCAATTAGTGATCAAGGGGGAAAGGCCCCTTGTGGGTGGGACCATCCCTGGGCTGGTAGTCTTGAGTTCTATAAGAGAGTAGGCTGAGCAAGCCAGGGAAGGCAAGCCAGTAAAGAACATCCCTCCATGGCCTCTGTATCAGCTCCTGCTCCCTGACCAGTCTGAGTTCCAGTCCTGACTTCCTTTGGTGATGAACAGCAGCATGGAAGTGTAAGCCGAATAAACCCTTTCCTCCCCAACTTGCTTCTTGGTCATGATGTTTGTGCAGGAATAGAAACCCTGACTAAGACACTAGCTTTCTAAAGAAAGCAGAAGTTGCCACTTCAAGAAACAGCAGCTTACTTGGAGCAGGGAGCATTGGCTTCATCACTAACATTCCATTGCCTCACCCCCAGTTCTAAGCTCTCTCAGGGGGCATCCATTTCTCTGCAGATCTTCAGTATGGGTGATGCCTGTTCCCAGGAATGACTCCGCATGCTTCTTCACCCTAAGGCAAATGCTGATAATTAGCATTTACCTTAACTCTGTATCCTTGCTGTACACTCATTAAACAACCCCAAGGCTTAGAAGGGTCATAGATGAAGAAAGCACTTGTGCAGCGAGGGGAGGGCGTGGATATCTTTGGAGAGCACACAGAGAGACAGCAGTGAGGTCTCATTCTTCACTTGATGAACTTACCTTTCTACTGTGCAGAAGGGGCAGTCAAAGGCATGCTCCCTCCATGGAGACAGCTTCCAGGAGGAACTTGTAGGTGAAGAACAGACTCGTTGTGAGATGCGGCTCACGTGTTGAGGAAGTTCAGGCTGCTGGTTCAAGTGTCATTATTATTTCCCTGAATTTTTGCCACCTGCAGGAGAACCTGGCTTTCAGCAAAGGTATCAAGTAAGTTCACAGTACAACTTACAGATACATGCTTGATACATTGTAACCAAAGATTACCCGTGCACCTGTGAGCAAACACACAAGCACATTCCTGTGTTATCAAGAGTGTCAAAGGTAGTTCCTTCCAAGACCTCTTTACTGTCAAGCCTCTCTCCCCAGTCATAAGCCTCGGCACATGATGTTTTGATGAAGTAGTAAGCGCAGAGGTGAAAAAAGAATCTCATGAAATTCTGAACCATTTTATTAATGCTGACTGCTATTAATTTTAATGAGTGCCCCTGATAGGAGAAGTTAACTAGGCAAACACACAGGAAATGTTCCTCCCCACCTAATATTTTATTTCTGTAATTAGTGGCTCCAGAGAGCATCAAATCAAAACATCGCACATTTTTCTGGAGATTTGAGAAAGGAATAGATAATGCCTGTTCTCTTTCAGGGACGAACAGTGGGAACTGTGTGGGGATGATGGAAAAAAATGTACCTATGAAGGCACATAAGTAATGTAGAACTTAGCCCTCATGGGTGCTACATCTTAGGGCTGACCCTAGACCCTTTGATTTAGGATATAAGGGGAGGAGTCGTCCACAACTGGATTGACTAACAGCTGTTGGGGAAGGCGGCAAGATTTGTGTAGTCACGAGTTTTTGTGAAGCTGGGCACAGGTGGTCCCACTGGGGGTTATAATTTCTGGAACCGGAAGAGTTCCACTCAATATGAATGTGTCTTTGTGGACAGAGTAGAGCCAGCAAATTCTGTCACTTCCAGGTAAACTGTAGATTTGGGTTGGCATGCAGCATTATGGAAGAGAAAGTGCAGTTCCGTGTGCAGCTGGCCCTTGGGAAGGCAGTAGCCACATGTTTGTGTGATGGGACTGACTGGACTTGGTATAGGGTTTCCTCAGAGGTCAACTGTGAGCTTCTGTCCTGCACCTCAGCAGCAATATTTTATTTAAATATTGTGTGAACACTCAGGTGTTTGTGCGGCAGGCTATTCTTTTCACATTCTACATAGGAGGGTGCTAAGTGTTAAGTGAGGGTGCTGAGTGCTAAGTGATGTTGCAGAGTGCTGACTGAGTGATGGTACAGAGTGATGGTGCTGAGTGATAGTGCTGAGTGACAGTGTGGGGGACTCTACTGCTGCTCAGTGGGAGAGGAAGTGCCTAGCCTCGCAGAGACTTAAAGTGCCAGGGTGGGTTGGGGGTTCCCAACGGACCCCCATCAACTCAGAGGAGAAGTGGAGGGGGAGTGACCAGAAGAGGGGGATGTTAAGCGAATAAGTGGTTAAAAAAATAAATTTAAAAAACAGGAAAGAAAACCATTGTTCTAACCCTAACTCTAACCCAAATCCTTCCTTGTCCTATCTTTGCTGAAATTTCTCTGAGTTTAAACATTATTTAAAATTTTTGCCTTAAAAATACGAATCTTTGATTTTTGATAATCCCATCTCTCCTCCTCACAGACACTCACAGATACACACAATCATGGACACACACACATGAGGAGACACTGTACACTAACACTGGGACAAACACACTCATGGATGCACCTACATCCACACTGGGACATTGCCCCCTCACTCTGCCCACAGCCACACAATCAAGTATATACATACACTCTATACACATACCTGGGGATGCACTGTATAAAAACACTGACATGCACACTTACATATGTATGTACACACACACACATACACATGTACACACAGTCCAAACCAATCTTCTACTCCATAGAGATCACAATCTTCCCAATCACACTTCACATTCAAGCCTTCAGCCTTCTGCTCACCTGCATATCTCATTTTGGAGCCAGAGTTGTGTCTACATAACTTAACCTGGGCACAGAAAGTTGGCTGAGCACCTCAAGAGAGTTTGGGGCTTGTCAATCATTGCCATCAGTAGCCTGGTGCTCTCTCTCCCACAACAGTGAGACTGCAGGCACACCCAGCACTTCCCTTCTTTCAGAAGCAGTTGCTTTCAAATATATCATGGACTGAGCAAGGGCTTTTCTGGTTTGCACGCACACACACTGATAGTCACAAACAAGCATTTCAAAATCCTAGAGTGTGCTCAGGTGCAGGGAAGAAATGGTTCTATCGGAGGATGTGAGGCATGAAAGCAGTTTTCTAGGCCTTCCCTCTCCTCTTCTAGTCTGTGGTATGAGCATCTACACAAAGCTGGACTCCTCAGTGGGGTGCCTGGGCCTCCAGAAAGTCCCAGTGGTCACTGTGAGTACTTCTGCAGGTCTGTTGTCACTGTTGCCAGGTGAAAGTCTGGGACAGAACTGCCTTTTTCTAGCTATATGGTTCCTCATATAACTCCTGGTATATGCTTCAAATGTGGATCTTTATTATTATTATTATTATTTATTATATTTTCTTTATTTACATTTCAAATTTTATCCCCTTTCCTCATTTCCCCTCCAAAACCACTCCATCCCATTCCCCCTCCCCCTGCTCACTAGCCCACCCACTCTGCTTCCCTGTCCTGGCATTCCCTTACACTGGGACATCAAACCTTCACAAGACCAAGGGCCTCTTCTCTCATTTTATGTCCCACAAGGTCATCCTCTGCTACATATGTGGCTGGAGCCTTGAGTCCCTCCATGTGTACTCTTTGGTTGGTGGTTTAGTCCCTGGGAGCTCTGGAGGTACTGGATGGTTCATATTATTGTTCCTCCTATGGGGCTGCAAACCCCTTCAGATCCTTGGGTCCTTTCTTTACCTCCTCCATTGGGGATCCTGTACTCAGTCTAATGAATGGTTGTGGGCATTCACTTCTGTATTTCTCAGGTACTGGCATAGCCTTTCAGGAGACAGCTGTATTGGGCTCCTGTCAGTAAGCACTTGTGGGCATCTACAATAGTGTCTGGGTTTGGTAACTGTATATGGTGTGGATACCCAAGTGGGACAGTCACTGGATGGCCTTTCCTTCAGTTTCTGCTCCACACTTTGTCTCTGTTTCTCCTCCCATTGGTATTTTGATCCCCCTTCTAAAAAGGACTGAAGTATCCACACTATGATCTTCCTTCTTCTTGAGCATCATGTGGTCTGTGAATTGTATCTTGGGTATTCTGAACTACTGGCCTAATATTCACTTATCGGTGAGTGCATACCATGTGTGTTCTTTTATTATTGGGTTACTTCACTCAGGATGATATTTTCTAGTTCCATCCATTTGCCTAAGGATTTCATGAATTCATCATTTTTAATAGCTGAGTAGTACTCCTTTGTGTAAATGTACCACATTTTCTGTATCCATTCCTCTGTTGAAGGTCATCTGGGTTCTTTACAGCTTCTGGCTATTATAAATCAGGCTGCTATAAACATCGCAGAGCATGTGTTCTTATTACATGCTGGAGCATCTTCTGGGTATATGCCTAGGAGTGGTATAGCTGGGTCCTCAGGTAGTACTATGTCCAGTTTCCTTAGGACTGCCAAATTATTTTCCAGAGTGGTTGTACCAGCTTCCAATCTCACTAGCAATGGAGGAATGTTCCTCTTTCTCCGCTTCCTCGACAGCATCTGCTGTCACCTGGGTTTTTGGTCTTAGCCATTCTGACTGGTGTGAGGTGGAATCTCAGGATTGTTTTGATTTGGATTTCCTTGATGACTAAGAATGTTGAACATTTCTTTAGGTGCTTCACAACCATTTGATATTCCTCAGTTGACAATTCTTTGTTTAGCTCTGCACTCCATTTTTAATAGGGTTATTTGGTTCTCGGGAGTCTAACTTCTTGAGTTCTTTGTATATATTGGATATTAGCTCTCTATCAGATATAGGGTTGGTAAAGATCTTTTCTGAATCTGTTTGTTGCTGTTCTGTCCTATTGACAGTGTCCTTTTCCTTACAGAAGCTTTGCAATTTTATGAGGTCCTGTTTGTCAATTCTTGATCTTAGAGCATAAGATATTGATGTTCTCTTCAGGAATTTTTCCCCTATGACCATGTGTTCGAGACTTTTCTCCACTTTCTCCACTATAAGCTTCAATGTATCTGGTTTTATGTGGAGATCCTTGATCAGTTTGGACTTGAGCTTTGTGCAAGGAGATAAGAATGGATCAGTTCTCATTCTTATACATGCTAACTGCCAGTTGAGCCAGCACCATTTGTTGAAAATGCCTTTTTTCCACTGGCTAGTTTTAGCTCCTTTGTCAAAGATCAAGTGACCATAGGTGTGTGGGTTCATTTCTGGCTCTTCAATTCTGTTCCATTGATCTACCTGCCTGTCACTGAACCAATACCATGCAATTTTTGTCATTATTGCTCTGTACTACAGCTTGAGATCAGGGATAGTGTTTCCCCCAAAAGTTCTTTTATTGTTGAGAATAGTTTTCACTATCCTGGGTGTTTTGTTATTCCTGATGAATTTGGAAATTTCTCTTTCTAACTTTATGAAAATTTGATTTGGAATTTTGATGGGGATTGCATTGAATCTGTAGATTGCTTTCGGCATGATGGCCACTATATTAATTCTACCAATCCAAGAGCATGAGAGATCTTTCCATCCTCTGAGATCTTCTTGGATTTCTTTTTTCAGAGACTTGAAGTTCTTGTCATACAGATCTTTCACTTGCTTAGTTAGAGTCACACCAAGATATTTTATATTGTTTGTGACTATTGTGAAAGATGTTGTTTCCTTAAGGTGTTAATTTCTCTCTCAGGCTGTTTATCCTTTAAGTAAAGGAAGGCCACTGATTTGTTTGAATTATTTTTTTATCCAGCAACTTTGCTGAAGTTGTTTTTTAGCTGCGGGAGTTATCTGGTGGAAATTTTTGGATCACTTAAGTATTTCTATCATATCATCTGCAAACAGTGATATTTTGACTTCTTCCTTTCCAATTTGTATCCCTTTGACCTCCTTTTGTAATCTAATTGCTCTGGCTAGGACTTTGAGTACTATATTGAACAGGTAGAGACAGAGAGTGGGCAGCCTTGTCTAGACCCTGATCTTAGTGGGATTGCTTCAAGTTTCTCTCCATTTAGTTTGATGTTGGGTACTGGTTTGCTGTATATTGTATGTTTATATATGGGCCTTGAATTCCTGATCATTCCAAGACTGCATCCCTGGGATGAAGCCTACTTGATCATGATGGATGATTGTTTTGATATGTTCTTGGATTCAGTTTGTCAGAATTTTATTGAGTATTTTTGCATTGATATTAATAAGTGAAATTGGTCTGAAGTTCTTTTTCTTTGTAAAGTTTTTTGTCAAATGTGGATCTTAACATATTCTTATTATACATCAAATAGCCTGAGATGAGGAGGAAGGAACCCAGGCATTTGCACCCAGCTTCCTCTGAAGGACTGAGTCTCCAGTGGCCCCGGTCTTCACTGCCTCTTTTGTACTGATGAGCAGTGTCCAAAATCTCTTGTAAGTCTGTACACACAGACACCAGGGCTCAGTTTCTTTCATCAGACAAGATCACTAGGTACTTTCACCAAACCTTTGACGTATCCTGCATAGTGATATGTTGATTATCTGGAAGGTTATTTGAGTTGTTCAGTAGACTTTTATAGTTTCAAAACTGATAGTAGAGGCAACAAACTTCAGATAAGTTCTTGAGGCTAAAAATTAAACACATAGACAGCACACCAGAGGTTTGAATGATGCTGCCAGAAGCTATCAAAACCCATTAAGTCTATCAGCTAATTGATCAAATGTCAGTGACTCTATTACACTTTTAAAAGAGCTTAGAATGGGTGTCGATAAGAGGTATGTATATTACACATAAAGATTACTCAAGCCCACCAAGAAGCTTAAGTGAGAGACTGAGTATGACCTGCGGGTAACTGGAAGGGGCGAGATGAGGAGAACAGCTTCTTAGAAAGGGAAGAAGGGAGTATGTGTGCTGTGGACACAGGACTTGTGTTGGTAGCAGCAAAGGTGCTCTGGACAGTTGGCTTTTGTAGTTACATCATTGTCTCAGGGGAGATATCCTGAAGTCATGAGTGCCATGTACTCAGGTGAAATCACAAGCAACAAGGACTGTGCATACACATGGTCATGCACAGGGTATTCCATCAGTTGAATTTGTATTTGCATGCCTCTTCTTCATGATCTTCCAGTGTGTAAGCAAAAGATAGCATTTTCTGACCATGGAGATCCTGGTCCATGTAGCACAAAATGGTCTCCAAATGTAAATATGTCAGTGTCTGGCCATGGTGAGAAGTGCAGGAATGGGATGACACAGGAGCCACATGCTCTATAAAGAGTCACAGAGATTATGAGATGGAGCCCATTTATCTTATCTATGATGGTGTCAGCCTGATGATATTCCATGAGAACCTGTAGTCATATGTGCACTGGGCATGCTGAACTTACATGAATTTTGCCTTCTTTCTGGGAACCATCTTGTCTCCTCGGCATTTCTCAGAACAGTTGTGAAGGAACAAACAGAGTGTGTTGGGGCACAAGTTTGCTGTGTCTATAGCACAGCAGGTCAGCTGCATTTTGCTGGAGAAAGGTGCATTGTGAACATGGGACTCTGGCACTTGGAAGAGATGAAGGAATTGGCAGCAGGCAGTGAGGCAGGGAGAGTGTAGCACGCGTAGAGTGAAAATTCTTTGCTAGAAAGCTACCAGTGCTTGGTTGTGTGACAACAGTCAGCCAACACTCTGATCCTGATTCTGTTTGAACAGGATAGTTCAAAAACTCCCATTAACAACTCTTCTCAGTCAATGGTGGTGACTACAATGACCATGAATGTCACAAAGGAAAAATGTCCTGCCACATGTGAGGGTGAGACTTGCTTCTCACATTCCTGCAGTCCTTATGGGCCTTCCCAGGCAAATTTTATTCTTAAGCCTTAGCTCAACTTCCCTAGGGCTGTTCTGGCTCTCCATTTCCAATCTAACATCATCCAACACAGAGCTTAAAAAGACAGGTTGCATGGGCTGGACTTCCCTACCAGCTTGCAACAAACTAGTGATTCTCTGAAAGTAGGACTTATTTGATGTGCTGATGCAGAGGTCTGAAGACAGGGCCAGAATCTGCAGAGTGGCCTGAGTGACACAGTACCATTGGCCTTATCACAAGGGTTCAAGGGAACCAGCTCTGATCATGTAAGCAGTCTGCCATCATGCACTGTGGAGGAAACCCCCACACATTGTCCTTAAACCTCATTTCTTGTCCCTTTAGGATAGGAGAATGGAAGGGTGAACCCCAGTGATTCCTAAGGTCAAATTCGTTCACGAAACCCAACAGGGAATATTATTTTGATACAATTTATTCACCAGATCTGCTCAAAGAACACTATTCTTCATTAAGTCACCCAGAAATTCTGGCCAGCTGTTTCCTGCCACTTGCTCCAGAAGAGGGTGTTGAAAGGGAGATATGTAATTCCTGGATACCTGTCCTGATGTTCTCTGAGGTTCAACTGCCTAATCTCACTACTGTAATGCTTTTCTTAATCCAGAGTCTGGGTCTAAGAGAGGCTGTGTGACTTTTGCTTAACATTTGACATGCTCTGGTGGGTTTTGCTCATGGCAGGTGTTCTAGAAATTGTGGACATTCCACAAGCCAAGCCTTCATTCTGTCTACTGTCCAAACCTTTTAAAGCCTGAGGGTCATGACTCAGCAACATGGTAGCTGCAGAAAGCCACAGTGATGTGTCATGGGCATGGAGGCCTAGGTGGGCTGTGTAGGCTTAGTTTTTTTTAACTTATTTTTAATAGGGGTTTAAAAATGTTTTTAAAGCACAGCAGGGCCACTGCATTTTGCTGGAGAATGGTTCATGGGGAACATGAGACTGGCACTTAGAAGTGATGACAGTATTGACAGCAGGCAGTGAAGCCGGGAAAGTTTAGCACGCTTAGAGTTAGAGCATGTTTTTTTTTAGCCTACCATCCTTTCTAGTGGAAAGGAAAGGTTAATAGAACAAAGGAGGATGTGGACCTGTTTAGAAATATTTCTTTGGAGTAAACCTAATGTGAGCTGACAAGATTTTAGTTTGCACACAGAAGTTTAGTTCACAGGAACCATTAGTGGCAGCTTGATCTACTCACAAACACCATTCATGAATCTGCAGCTGCAGATCAATCTAGAAACTGAAAGGCTGTTGCCCCAAGTCTGTAGAAGTGGCAAGAAGCCACTGGAACACTAGCAGATGTTTCTGATGCATTTCTCTCTATGAAATCATGACAAACAATGACCAATGTAGAATACTAAGGTGTATGAATACCACCCAGTGACATCAGCAAAGACCAGCATCAGCAAGGCCCAACAATGACCAGCAAAGAATCGCAAGGCACACCAATACCATCTAGCACTGTCCACTGTCTGTTGGGCTATACTTATATCTTGTGTTCTTTCAATCATCTACTCTAGCAGAAAAGTACATGTCCTGTTTCCAGGCTGCCTCCAGGAAAACACCAGGTGTCTGTTATTTAGCAAAATGTCCTCCCACATGTCTGCTTCAGCAAAATCTTCCTCTCAGAAGACAGTTTTCAGGAAAACATTACACAACACAACTGAATCTCCAAAGAAACCAGAAATTTCTACTTCAGGATTTCTCTACAACCACACACTTGGTATCCATAAGTCACTTGTAACTCTTCTTTGTTTGTTTGTTTGTTTGTTTGTTTGTTTGTTTTTGACCTTCTAGGCATCAGACTGGGGTCTCATGTATGCTAGACACAAGTGTTCTACACTAAGTCTTATCCCAACTTCTAAGTAACCAAGACCAAAACTTAGGATTCTCTGTATTAGTCTCCAGAGTTCTGGATATCATAAATGAACCAACACAACCAGCTGACACTTGTAAATCTGTCTTGCTAATTCTTACTAATTCATCATGGGGATGAAGACTTCTCAGAGATTCTTCATTCTCCACCTTTTTTTTTCTCTGTGACCACAGGTAACCCCGAAACCCCAGTTTTCCAGGCAACCTAGAAAACAATGTATAGCGAGTTCTTATTTATTTAAGTCAGTAGAGCCATTGCGATTGAGAGCCAAGTTTGGCATCCCTGGTGCATTGTGGATCTAGGAGGGGTTGGCTGTATCAGAGGATTCCATGGGGAATGTGATCCAGGTAATTTTTGACAGGTTAAGTCCACTTTAGTTCTCTTCCATTAACAGACAGGAATCACTATGAAATACTACAGAGAGTCCTGCTTGATGGTTCTCCATTAACTCCGGAGGACCCCTCTGATTCCCAGAATCACAGCAGTGTTAGTGTCCCACAGACTATTGAGCTGTGAAGTGTAGACACTACATTCCAGTATTTCCATGGAGGAGATGCAGAATGATTAAAGTAAGAAACTTCTCCCAGGAAGATTCCTCTGGGTCCCCAGAGTCTGTGGTCAGAGTCTTCAGGCTAGATAGAAAAGGGTAGTGGTGAACCTAGACTTTGTCTGTTTCCCCCCAAAATTAACAATAAATATAGGTATCCAAAGCTCCCCACTAGTAATATCAATGACTTGGATGGCCAGTGAGGACCCCAGTAGGCTCTGGCCCTGTAGAGTTTGGGGTAGAGGACATATCCAGAATCAAACAGGACACATTCAGAAGATGGGAAACCCTGTGGTGTTCTGTCTCCAGTCTTCTGCCTGATTCCTAGGCAGGGAACCTTGACTGCTATGCAGGTAACAACCTAGGCTATCTTCCTGTCCTCTGATGGTAAGGTCCTTTACAACCCCATCTCTGGCCTTTTCTTAGATACTTGTCCCACTCACTGGAGGAAGAAAGTTGAATTTATCATCTTGCTCTGCAAAATGGGCCATCCCTCAGCTCCAGAGTTCCCCCTACCCAGTGTCACTTTCACATACTGGGGAGAGTTCTTTGAGGGGTTCCAGAGAGGAGGAGAAAGAAAACACTATCCTTGCTTGGAAACGGGCCAGCATTGGTGGTAGCTTCCTTGAGACAGTCACTGTGGCCATGGGGAGACTGTACCGTACTAGATTCCAGTCTTTCTCTTTTATGACCATCTCAGACTTGGCTCTTGAACTTAGGATTCTCCCATGGATGGTCAGCCAGACCATTTATGCCAGCCACACAGGAAAGGCTCACCTGAGATATGGATATGATGGGATCCTTGCATCTGAGTGGGGAGAGGTTAGCCCATTTTAAATACAGGTGCTCTAGAGAATGGCTGGGTGTAAAGGACAAAGTTGGAGTGGAAATTAAGGGCAAAAGTGACAAAATCAGCCCTGGCCCATTCCTATCTGAAGTATCATATCCATACACAAATGTCCCCAACACACAAAGCCACCAGTGCGGAGTTCTCAGAATTCTCTGTCATCATGTGTTTAGCTGAGGGCTGAGAATTATAAGCATCAAATGAATCTGAACACATGAAGAAATGAAGTGGATGCCAATGATTTAATTAACTCTGGCTTATCTTATTTTTCCCTTAAATCACATGGACAAAACTGGACACATGATATCTGACTTAAAAGCTTTCAATATGAAAATTTACCATAATATTTTCCCAGAGCTTATGATCTTCCTGTTTAGGCACACTGTCTCTTGCCTTCCCATTCCCTACATCTGTGTCAGGTCCTGAGGAACCCCTCAGTGTAAGGATGCCCTCTTCAGGCTGGAAGAAGAGAAGTGAGGCAAATGACATCACTGCTTTGCGTGGGTCCACCTAGGGGGAATTCAGGAGCCATGCCCAAAGTAGTTCATCTGTCACACTGTCAAAGGGATTCCATGCTGACCTTAAGGGTCACGTCAGCCCTTTATGACACACAATTGTCCCAGTTCCTTCTACTCTCTTGCTTTCAATGAGGCAAAACTTAGACACTGCATAGAAGACACGAATGGCTTTTGTGTTTAAGTGTAGTATCAGACCTATCCTCAGAAGAATTCTAGCATCTTTCCACAGCTACAGGATGCTGGGATAATACCAAAGTTATAACGTGAAGTTCAGAACACATCTCATAACTGTAAAGGGATAGAAAAAGAATAATACTTCTCACACAAGTGTATTTGACTTTTCTGTATTGGCAGATGACATGCATCGCATATTCATGTAACTACAGGGGTTTTATCCTAAATTACTTACGTAGAAGGTCATCAGTGTTATTCTTCCTCTGTGAAATCACATGTGCTCTGTACTGTGAGGTCAAAGAGCAGACAGAGCTGATCTGGGGTTGTTCTCCTAACACTGCTGCTCAGGGCCAAAGCTCTCCGCTTTTCAGCCAGAAACAACAGATTTTATTTCTTCACCAAAGTAAACATATTTCCATATGGATTGCTTTTTTGCCTCCTGCAAACGAGAATCAGACAGAACAGACAAACAAAAATATTCTAAAAGTATGTTGTGGACCAGTTAAAATACTAGCTTTAAATTTTTTCTTTTAATTTTTTTTCTTTTAAAGTAACATTAATAAAACCACGGAGAAGAAACATCTGAAGTGGCCTGGGTTGTCATCTGCACAGACATCTCTATACCACAGTTCCCGGCTTGAAAACCAGGCAGAAGACTGCCTGCAATTAGAGACATGGCAGAACCTCCCTTGAGTGTGTCCCTTGCTACTAATCTACAGAGCCTACCAGTCTTTCTGGACATTGTCCTCACTGCTTTCACTAGTGGGGAGCTTTAGGTGTCTATATTTATTGTAAGATCTTTGGGGGGATGCAAACAGAAGGGCAAGCTGGGGGCTCACAGCCTCCCTTCTTAGTTCAGCCAGAAGGCTCCTATAAAACATTCTGAAGGCCCCAAGGATTCTTCCTGGAAGCAGCCCTCAGTTTAGTCACACCTGAGCTTCCTCATTGTGAGTAATTGCCAGGCTATAGGGAAAGACCTGGAACTCAGCAGAACATCTCCGGAGGGCAATAATGTGCTGCCAGAGTATTGTGTGTGAGAGTGTTCCTACCCAGTTAGGGCAGAAACACAAAGCCAAGGTCGAGTGGCAGCTTTCCTTGGTAGTTCAGTGACCTCTAACCTGTTTATGTGGGAAAGAGGGTCAAAAGAACTTAACCCATTCCTTCAATCCCTGCCCCATCTCTCTAAGGCTCTGTGTTCAGTGGCTTTCGTCCTTCTGGGTAGTGACTCAGACTTGCTGTAGACTGGTGGAAGCACCTCAGAACTGAACATGCTCAGGGAAGCACTGTCCACTACTCCCTTTCTCAAGGTGAAGAACTGGGCAATGTAGATTCCGGGGTCAGTTAGGCTATTTGCAGAAGGCATCCCTGCAGTCTAAAATTCAGTGGTTATGTAGAGGTTGGTATACATGGTAACCCCATGGGATAATGCACTTCTCAGTAGCACCAAGACCTAGGATAATTATTTATCCTGTCTGTGCCTTGGTCACCTCCAGGGTGCTCTGAGATGCCTCTTGTCCCCGTACCATTTAGTGGCTATTGTGGGCACTGGGGAAATGACCAGGCAGCTATGCAACTATCCAGGGAAGATAGGAAGCAGAGAGAAGAGGATCTTGTGGTGAGAGATAGCAATGTGGTAATGTCTGTCTGTCTGACTCAATACTCTAGGGCTGGAGGAGGTGTGGGGAACTTTGGCAGAAGAACACCATCTCACTCCAGAACTTCCTCCCTCTGATAATGGGAACAGCATCACTGTGACTGTGTTCATCTCACTGAGGTCCTATTTCTGGCCTATGACATTGGAAAGGTAACATGGGGGCTTAGTAAGGCCCATTGCTCTTTCTTGCAGGATTCTTGTCTGTCACATCCGCTCTCGACCAGCAAGAACGACATGACCACCAGTTCTTCTAACAGCAGTTTATTCAGCAAGCTTCAGTCTTCATCTCTCTCCCCTGAACCCTAGGCCTCTCACTCTTATATACTCTCAGCCCCCATCCACTCACGGCAGGCCATGTCACCTCACCAGGCATGAGGCTTCAGCCAATCAGGGCGGCAGGGGCGCGTCTCCACCAAATATGGACTTGTTTACACCACCAGCTCTGCATCTGGCAGGTACCATCTTTCAGGTGAGGCTCGTGCAGCCCAAGGAGGGCGGGGGAGGCCACAGCCTCCCACACTTGTCTTCCAACTCTGGCCGGCTATGTTTGAAAGTCCCAGCTAAGCAATAGCTTCCTCAAGGACAGGTGCTTATAGCTAGGGAGGAGCAAGGCACAGACCAGGTAAGAATCAATAACAGGGTTTAGAGATTTATTAGGCTGAGGAGAAAACATTAGGAAACACTGCAGAATGTGGGACGTTTATACTAAGGTAAATAAACCTCCAAGATAGACAGTGGATGAGAAAACATCCATGACTCTGGAAATTAAGTCTGGAGAAAGGTGGGTTTTGAACTATAAAGCCATCTATGAGAGCAGTTGGAACAGCTAGAGGAAGTCATTTATTTCTTTAAATCAATATGCCATCCATCTATCCATCCATCCATCCATCCATCCATCCATCCATCCATCTGTCCATCCATTCATCCATCCATCCACCTATCAAATCATCCACCCTTCTATACATCCCCCTACCCATCCATCCATCCCTCCATTTAATCTACCTGCCTACACATCTATCCATCCACCCATCTGTCCATATAACTGAACTTTCTTTGTTTCTCCTCCTCTTCCTCCTCCTCTTCTTCTTCCTCTCTTTCTCTCTTTTTCTCTCTCTCTCCCAGAATCAATATCATCTGTCTATCATTATCACTTATATCTATCTATCTATCTATCTATCTATCTATCTATCTACCTATCTATCTATCATCTGTCTATCAATCATCAGTATATCTACTATTTCTCTCTAATAATTTTTTATGCAGTATGGCTGCATCATTCTTATGAGGCTTATAGATCTCATACCAAGGCCTACCCTAGAGCAGGTAAAGACTTATTGGAAGCCATTGCAAAGTCTCATTAACTAATTAATTTAGTCTTTTGTCCACTGGCCTAAAAATTTACTCTTTCCACAGCAACCACAGGGGAAATACTATGAGAGAGCCTTTTCTCCTTATGACTAAAAACTTCAAGGGAAAAAAATCAGACTGAAATATTACTGGCTACCAACATGAAACATAAAAGCTTTAAAGTAACTAATTGTCCATTCCAAATCAGGAGGTATTCGAGAGTGGGATAAGGATTAGATTTCATAGCATGAAATAATGAGCAGAGCAGAAAGAAGCCTGGAGAAATGTTTTCAGAGTTCAAGACTTAAAGCCTTTAAAATCACTTTTTAAAGATAAATTTTCCCTTTATGGAAATCATAAGCCATGTTACTGCAGACCCCGTTCAACCTATTGCACACAGAACCACATCGCCTTGCCTCAAGGTAGGAAAATAAAGTTTACTGCTATTGAGTCATTCTAAAATATTCATCTGTCAGTACTTTGTCAACCATGGTTTTGATGGCATTTAAATTGAATTTAATATAAATTTAAAGGCATCTCCATTTGATGTAATGACTAATGTGAAGCCACCATCGGCCTCAATTTTAATACCTTGAATGCAGCAGGTTCCGGCTGCCTTGATGCATTTAGAATTGGAAGTGACTCGTTAGAATATATATGGATTTTTAAAAACATTTCGTTATTTTAAACTTGCAAATGACACTGAAGCTAGAAGTGGATCCTCAACTTCAGCATCATGTCCTCAAATAGGTTCCAGGAGCTCTCTTCTCACCTTTCTGCCTTCCATGGTCTTTCATTTTATTTAATCTTTGTATATGAATGTTTGTGTGTAAGTGCCCATGTATGTATGTGTGTAGTGTGTGTGCACGTGCATGTGCCCATGTGTGTGTGTGCAAGTCTGTGTGTAAGTGCCCATGTGTTGTGCATATATGATATATGTGTATGGTGTGTATATATGTGTGTGTGTGTACCTATGTATGTGTATGAGCATATATATGTGTGATGTACATACATGTGTGTATGTACCAATGTGTGTGTATATGCATGTATATATGTTGTATGCATGCATGTACATGTGTGTGTATGTGCATTTATGTGTGTAGTGTGCATGCCTTTGTGTATATGCCCATGTGTATATATGTGTGTGGTGTGCATGTGTATGTATGTGCATGTATGTTTGTGCTATGCATGCATGTGTGTATGTACCCATATTTATGTATGTGCATGTATGTGTGGTGTGCATGTGTGTGTGTGTATTGCCCATATGTGTTATGTGCATGTATGTGTATGGTGTGCATACATGTATGTATGTACCCATTTGTGTGTATATGTATGATTATGTACATATGTATGCATTCATGGGGAGGTCAGAGTTTGACACTGAACATCTTCCAAAATTGCTCAACATTTTATTCTTTTATTGAAGAGGCTCTCACTATGTTGCCCTGACTAATCTAGAACCCTTTGTGTAGACCAGACTGGCCTCTGACTCACAGGAATACTCCCTACCTCTATTTCCCCCAGTGTTCAACTTTATGGATTAAGACAGGGTCCTTCAGTAGATCCCAGAAATCAGTGATTGGTCTAGGCCTGGATAGCCAGTTTGCCAGGTGAATCCCTTGCCTCTGTTCTTGAGCAGTAGGATTGTAGGTGGGATGCCATGTGTGCCTGTCCAGAATTTGCATGGGTGCTGTGGATCCAAACTCAGGTCCTTGTGCTTTTGTAGTACATGCTTTGCCCGTTGAGACATCCCCAAACTTTCATGGTTCTTTATTCACTACAGAGTAGTGAAGGATTGCTGCTTGAATGTTCTGGACATGTTCATTCTAAATATGACAGCACTATCTTGTACCAGGCTTTCTCTAAGTGTTTAATACCTCCTCCATGGATATTTTTCTCTCCCATAATGTGTCAATGGCATTGTTGAGGCTTGGGGTTCCTGAGGCTACAGACCAAGACATGTGGGTTGTCTCACCAGGGGGGGGGGCGGGGGCGGGCACTAAACAACAGCAGAGTGACTGGGGACATAGAGGAGAAGGTGACATTTGAGGGTGAGATTGTAGACTCCCCCTTTGAAGATTTCACAGAAGCAGGAAGTTAACAGTGTCACCAGGACAGCACTGTGAGTCTCTGGTGCTAGATTCAATGACCAGAACATCTCCACCTGGGATCCCTGAGTATGGATTATTTGTTGATCAGGTGACTTGCTGTTTTAGAGCTCAGTGGAAGCCAGATAGGTAGAAGTACCTTACAGACTTGCCATGGGTGGTAGATGACATCTCTCTCAAGCAGAGGAGGAAGCCATGCAAGAAGATTAAGGAAGGGACCATGACCTGGAATGAGGGACCCATGCACAAAGGTCAAGTGGGGGGAAGGTAGGTAGTGTAAGAAGCAGGACTATCAAGGTTCACTGCCACCTCTCAGGTCATGGAGCCACATTTGGATCTGCTACCAGTATTTCCCAGATCTGACCTTCAAGCCTTGTGAGCCGTTCCTGTGTCATTCACTGGTAAATGGGAGAACTGTGTTATAGCAATCTGCAGCAAGACTAGCCAAGGAAGGACAGTGGGGAAAAGAGCGATGGCTAGGCAAGGGCAATGCCAAGGTCTAGGGAAGCATTTGCCAAGTAGTCAATGTCCATGACACCAGCTGGCTCAGTCCCTGAACCAGAGCTGAGAAGCAGTGATGTAAGATGGCACCTTGTCAAGATGAGCTCTCCAGGGACAAAAGTTTGGGCTGAGTCAGGAAGGCTACCTCTATGTCAGTCTGGGACAGAAATGATAGCCTCCAGGTGAGTAACAAGGTGGACTCATTCATGTGATGCTGAAGGAAGTTACCTCCCTGTCACTGTTAGCTCAACAGGGTGCTGGGTGGGGGTAGGGAACTCAGTCGCTCTGTAAGGGTGAATTCAGCAGAGGAAGCCAGGAGAGCTTGGGGGTTTGCTTAAGGTAGACACGAACTGACTTCACTTTCAGGAGAAAGACATGCTAAATTCTGAACATGAGTGTATTTTCCCTCTTACAACTAGTCTCAAAGGTTTTCTACTTTTAAAAAGACTTTCCTTCTCATCCTCTGATGATACAAGAGAAGCGCTTTGAATGGCGCATAGTGTATCTGCTTCCTTACCTCTGTATGTAGTACGTGTGTGCTCTATAGCAGTGGTCGTCCAGATCTCACAGAGGTACAGGCCTGCTGAGGAGGCAGTTGAGACATATACAGATTTTCTCTAGGGATTTCACCAACCAGTTGTGTTCTCAGTTCACCAAGGTCCTGTGCTGGTCCCTGCCAGCATCCTGTATAAAAGGACCAGGCTTCGGGACTTGAAGAGACATTCAGTGGAGACACAAGGGAAGAGCGGGCCCAAAACAGCTGTGTGTGTGTGTGGGGGGGGTGGCTGCCTCATATTTTTGCGGGAACCCAGCCAGGTGCTTTTCTTTGGACCAGGTGTGTGCAGTAGTGCTCATTTTCCTCCTCAGTGGGTGCTTGGGGGCCTCTGGACCTTTGCCTTACATCTGCTGTCCTGTGCAGTGCCCCACAGCAGCCCAGCCTGAGGCTGGTCATCACTTCAACACAGCACCTGCTCACCAGCAGCTGGTGACCTCTGACATAGAACCCAGGTAGTCTCTGAGTGGACCATCTTCCATAGATATGCTTGCAGGCATTCTAGAAGAGTCTTAGCCTCCTTCTCTAGCAAAATAGGACCCTGGGAGCCAGAGCTAGCACCATGGGCAAGCTAATCCTCACAGCCCCTGCTGTGTCTGCCCTCTGGGTGATGAGGTAAGAACTCAGCTGCAGTAAGGGTAACAGGAAATTCTTGGTTCCTGGTCTATATGGTGAAAGTGAGCCAGAGTGAAAGGGAGGGAGAGTCATCAGCCCTGGAGAACTATACAGCACAGATGCCTGAAAAAGTCTAGTAGGTCTCCTGAGGACAGAAAGAGGACTGTTTGTGGCAGCATCTTGTATGCATGGGGTGGGGAGATGCTTCTTAATGTATCCCTCTGCTACAGAATAGGGCTTGGGCTGATCAACTCTAGCTGCAGGGAATCTCATAGCCACCCTTTGGGGTTGGGGTAGGGACTCAGTTGACACTGATGTAGTTCCTCATTCTAGAGCAATCACAGGCCAGGTTAGTGGCTGTGTCCTCATAGAGGCCCAGAGGTTATCCCATAATGAGGTGGGCAGCTTTCCGTTCCTGAGCACAAGGTGAATTTTGCACAACCAAGGCCTGTGCTGTGCTTTGCGGTTCAGTGATCTATTATAGTCATTTGTCTTGGCTCTACCTGCTACAGACTCTGTCCAAATTCTAGGCTCAAGGTTTCTCTTTGCTTGCTTTGATGGGTGGCCATGCATGTAAACACAAGACTCTTCCTACACCATCCCTGTATGTTTGGAGTGGAAGGAAAAAAGAAGCAACATTTATTCCACTTACCCACAGGACCCTGAGGTCTAAAGAAGCTGTGTAAACAAAGAAAATGTGCCTTAAGGGACTTGTAGTGGGCTACAAAGCTCACATACAAAGTCACTGCCTTCTCGTGTGGTCATAACAAATCTTAGAAAGTATCAACAGAAAACAGCATTCCCAGGGACCTTGATGCACTGTCCAAAAAGAGAATCTATGTGAGAAACTTTAGCAGACTTCCCAAGGGTTCCTTAGTGGCCTGCTGCACACTAAAAGCCTTTGTTGATCTTGGACGGGAAGATGTCTATGGTAACTAGTCTAAGTCTCACTGAGTTAGCATAAATTTCACACAATGCAGATACCAACAAGGAGTGGAAGCTAGGACGATACAGGGATCATGATGGTCATGGATCACGATGTAAGTAAGCTCTCAGCTACTGCTCCAACAACATGCATGCTTACCTTGCCACTGTGCTCTCTGCCACAGTATTCATCTTTTGAAGCTGTAAGCAAGCCTCAATAAATTCTTTTCTTTAAGTTGCCTTGGTCACAGTGTCTCTTCGCAGCATTAAAAAAAGTAACTAAAAATTTGGCATCGGTAGGTAGGCTATGGCTGTGACCATGATGGGTTTTAGAAAAATGTGGAAGACACTGATACTGTGGAGTAGGAGGAAACCACTGAAAAACTGTAAATGAGGCTTACCAGTTCACCCTAGTAGAGGCTTGCAAGACACTAGAATTGAGAACAATGTTGAGTATAGAGACCCAGCTCAAGAGGTCCCAGAGGGAAACAATATTAACAAATGTGCTAGAGACAATTCATGTAAAATTTGGCAATGAATGTGATTCTTTTTGCCCTGAGAATCTTCCTGAGGCATGAATAAATAGTTTGGAACTAATTTTGTTGGCAGAGGAAATTTCAAGACAGTCTAATGTTGATGTTGTTGTGTGTTTATCAATGATCAGTGAAGATCTACAATGAAAAAGAGTGGGGGTAGCAAAAAGAAACATAAAAAGTAATTCAAGGAGGAAACATCAAGAAAATAATGTCAGTGTCATGGTTTTGCTGAAAGAGATAATGGAGAGATGGGATGGAGGGAGTGGTTCTCTCAGGGCAAGACCCCGCTAGTCCTTCAACTTGTGAAAAGAAAGGACCCAATGGATTACCAGTTCCTAAAGAACAACAACAAATGAAAGCTTATGCAGATCTAGCCCAAGGAGAGAACCAGCCTTCATGCCAAGCATTTCCAGCAGAACTTGGCAATATCAACCTCATGGTTCTGGCTTTCGATTCAAGAAGGGCACAGGAGTAAAGGGGCTATGGAATCTCAGGTACAGGAAAGCTGCTGAGGCTAGGCATGTGGCAGGAGAGTCTATGCATGGAGGTCCAGAAGGACTGTTGTATGAAGCCTAGGTTTTGATTGAAACTCCAAGTTGTTGGAGAAGCCAGAGCTATGGATGTATACAAGGGGAACCACATACAAGGAGTGGAATCAGAGAGAGAAGCATGTTTCAGTCAACAAAGCTGGAAGGATGAAGCAATCTTAGCCTGTTCACATCAGACATGGATCTACAGAGTTTGAAGTTTGTCATGTTGGGTTTCAGTCTTGCTTTGGTCCAGTATCCCTTCATGATATTCCCCTTATTTTCTTTTGGAAGCCCATGGCATTTTCAGTTCTCTCTCTCTCTGTCTCTCTGTCTCTGTCTCTCTCTCTCTCTGTCTCTCTGTCTCTGTCTCTCTGTCTCTGTCTCTGTCTCTGTCTCTGTCTCTCTCTCTCTCTCTCTCTCTCTCTCTCTCTCTCTCTCTCTGCCTTCTACCTGTGGATAAGGAGGTAATCTCTCAGCTCCTGCTCTAACACCATGACTGCTTGCCTGATGTCATGTGCCTTACCATAATGGTCATAGAATCTAACTCTCTCAAACTGTATGCCCTAATACATTCTGCTATAAATAGCTTCTCGTCATTTACACCTCTCTGGAAGTTGCCCTCACAGACACTCAGAGGTGTGTCTTCTTGGGGTGGGGTTTCTAAGTCCAGTCAAATTAATAGTGAAGACCCACCATCACAGGATCCATCTTGGGCTGTTTGGGCAGAGGCAAATGACATCATGAGAAATCAGTATCGTTTTTTGAAACAACAAAAATTGACTCATCTCACTTGAAATAACAGAACAAACTCGAGATGGATCTGAAGTCTGCATCTAAAATTAATTAGTTGATTAATCACTTAAATAGTGAAGCCTGACTTTATGAGGAAACACACATATTCCTCCTTATGCTATCTTGGGAAAATCGTCCAAGACAGACCCAAAGAAAGGTGCAAACAAAACGAAAACAACAAACAAGTTACAAACCTAACAGTATGCAAATATTTGTGCACCTTCCACCAGAAGTTGTCTTAAACAAAGCCAATAGCCAACTGGGACAGATAACAATTTTTATCAATTTAATGACCCAGAATTTTAATTTATGTAGATGTTCTTTGTCAGTCATGAAAAAAAAAACCGACCAAAATATTAGGAAAACAATGGGTAAAGAACAAAATAGAATTTTTCCAGAAAACCACAAATTGCCTTTACATGCCTGGATTCGCACACAACGGGGGTGGGGTTGGGATGTGTGTCAGGAGTGTAGAAAGCTTTTGTATTAAATTCTGCACATAGAAGAAAGACACTTCTCTAATAAGCCCTGAGAGCTGCACTAATCCACGGGTACAGAAGAGGACAGTCTGATATTATGTACATTTAGCAAAACAACATTAACACATTTACTACTGAAGTCTGTGGGTTTAAAAAAAAAAGAGGGCGCTCTATGGGGTTTATAGAGGTGGAACATATATGGGAAGAATTGGGGTTAAGTATAACCAAATACTTTACATAAAAATCTCAAAGAATTGAAAAAAAATATTTATTTCTAAAAAGAGGAGCTTGGAAGTGTCCTTACTTGTTGGCTTTGAGACTGATTTCAAGGAACTGGGCATCCATTTGGCTCCACAGTGATGATGGTGTGACCATAGTACCACATGTACTTGAAGAATTGCTGCTGCCCATAGCAAGATATTCAGAATGTTTGACTCTGAAGGACTTGATGGCAGCCCCCATGAAACACTCAAAATCCAACTGCCAAGCTATGTGGGTATCTCACCTGGAACCCTTTCCTTGGCATAAGCAAACAAGTAGGGAACCTTGATATGAAGTATCTGTTCTGCAGCACCTGATCCTGAATTCAAGGACAGGTATCCCTGTGAAAGTGAAGAAAAGAGGAATTAGGGAGATGGAGACACATGAGAGGTCAGAGTTGGAATGACATAGCCACTAGCCTGGGGATGCCTGGAGCACAACATGGGTATGTTTAAGTCCATGTTTCCATCACTCTCTATCCACAGTCATAATTGTGCACATACAGTTTCATACTGAGAGGTGTTTCTGGCTATTTTATTATGTACTTAGATTTACAGTTTTATGGATGATGCTTTTTACTTCGCTGGTAGCCTTGTTTGTCAATTTCAAAATCATTCCACCATTCCTGAAATTGGAGGAGCCTGGTGGGGACAGTTCAAAGCTAAGTTCCAGAGGAGAAAGTGTATGACCAGAATGTGCTGTAGGCAGGATTGTTGGAAACAGCCATTTAGATCCTGTAGAGACTCTGACCACCTCCAGGGGTATGGTAGCTGATAGTGGAGCTTTTGAGACTATAGGAGTGAAGGTCTGTAGTGCAGAGAACAGAGGGAAGGAGACACCAAAACTTCTCATATTTCAGAATGAGGGGTGCGATGAGTCACCTTGAGTGGGGGCAGACTGAAGAATATGGATTCTCAGGGGGAAATCCAGGGCCAAGGCTCTCAGTCCTGAAGAGTGTGTTTCTGTTCCCTTGAATTGGGATTTTGGGGATTCACTTTGATAACTCCTTCAAGGTCTTCACAGTCTGGATTTGAGAAAAGTACTTGGACTTAGAAAGCAGGAAAGTATGCCTGTGGATGAATCTCCATATGGGTCTTACTGCATGATGGGGACCCAAAGGTAAGATCTGTCCATGAGTAATATGAGACCTGATGTTAATGAGAAGATGGGATGAAGAGGCAGTGTCAGGGCCTCCTAGGGAAAGCTTGAGCCTTGGTCCTGTGCCTCCACAAGCATCATTAGGGGTGACAAGTTGCATTGGATGCATGGGGAGCCCCTTCAGCATCCCCTAAAATGACTCACCTAAAAGTCACAGAGCTAGAGCCCTTGATGTCAGGCAAGGCCCATGGAGCCTTGTCCTGCCCGAGAGGCCTTCTAGAACTCTTGGTTAACATGGGGTCACATAGACAGCTGCCTTACAGAGGGGCATCTCCTTGAAGTGTAGGTCACCAGAGAATTGGTTTTCTAAACAGAAGAAGAAAGTACTCCAGGTGAGAAGGAGACATGTGGAAAGATGTAGGCCCTCACTTAACAGGCCAGAGAAGTCCTCAATAGTATAATAGGTGAAGACATAGGACCACACTGGAGTAGCTGCATGCAGGAGAGAAATGCCAGGGGCAGGAGAAAGGCCAACCACCTGAAGTGTAGCCAAAGGTGGATGGAATCATCAGAGTTTGGAGTCTCCATATCTCCCTGCCTATGGACCCCTCTGAGGGGATGTCAGGGGTCATGCATAGAGATCATAGGAGCACAGAAAGTTTCCAAGCCTACATCTGAGGGACTCCAGGTGTTTTTCATCCAGCTGTTTTCCTGTGGCTTCTTGTTTCCAAATCTATAACTGGAGGACCTCATAGTAGGGTGATGATTCAGAGGCTGAATAGCTCTTTTCTAACTAATACAGCAAACTAATTAGGGGAATGTCCAGGATGGGAAACATGATCAGCAACCATGGGCTTCTTTTTGGGGAGACTTGCAGGAAGAGAAGGAGAAAGGCACTGGACCCACTTTGCAAAACTAAAGATCCAAGCTCAGCACTGCCTGAGGCCCCTACAGAAGGACTGAGATTCCTGGCTGGCTAACCCAGAATATTCCCTGGCTTAGCCTTTTCTTGTGATAATTCCTTCTTACCTATTTTCATCATATCATGTATTTTTTTTCTGGGCTCTGGATCTTACCTGCTCTTCCTCGATTACTACAGATGAATACACACCCCTACCCATCCCAACCTCCTATGTGCTCCTTAAACCACAAGTCAGTTCTAACAATGTTTTTATTTGTTTCTGACACCATAGATTGATAACAATGCTCTGTATTTCTATATTCTTGCCTTAAACTCTCTTATCTATTGCTCCAGGGTGGCTTCCGTAAAAGATTTGGAGAAAGTAGGTTTGGGAGGGAAGTGATACCAGAGGCCAGGAGGGGCAGATAGTTAGGTGCAAGCACACTAATGAACTGCAAGACCCTCTTAGAAACCCTTAGG
Organism: Mus caroli; assembly: GCF_978045245.1. Taxonomy (NCBI): domain Eukaryota; kingdom Metazoa; phylum Chordata; class Mammalia; order Rodentia; family Muridae; genus Mus; species Mus caroli. The sequence goes on along the minus strand of NW_028227270.1, from coordinate 48,800,857 downwards.
GCACCAGGACAGTCTTCGGAGCCTCCCCTGAGACTCTGGTCTAAGAAGCAGATTGGCTTCAGTTTCCACACCCGGACCCCAGGCTACCATGTATGCATTTTAACCTAATAATTAGAGGATCTTAAACTCTGGATCCTTTTTCCAAACATGCTGGGATCCTCTCCCTGCCTAAGGGTCTGTTTACACTTCTAACTATGGAGAGCTGGCTAGGAGGACACAGTGGCACAGTTGAGTGGCCTCTAAGCTACCCGCCCACTCTTCTCTGGGCTGTAAGGACCCTTAAGCTGCATATCCAATTTCTGGACCTGGGTTATCACAAACGAGATGAATGCCAAGCCTTGTCAATAGCTCTCGCACTGGTCACGGCTCAGTGACAGATGCACCAGCAACATCAGGACCTAATGACGTGCTTTGAAAATACAAATACGTTTGCTTCTGTGATGCCCAACTCTAAGCTTTTGGACAAATGAACTCCAGGCCTTGTCAGCTGCACACTTTGAGCATTCTGTCATCAGGACCTCCAGTCCTTGCTGCTGTCTGTGACACTGAAGTGATTCTCTCTAGCGACTCTGAGGGCCTCCGGTTCCACCAGTGATAAATGTAGCCAGGCACTCCTGCAATGCAGACCTCACTCCCTCCAACTCCATATGTTAGGGCGTTTTCCTGTTGGTGTGTGATGCTTGCCTCAGATCCTCTCACTGAGAGTAGTGAGAGCTATCACCAGGGCGAGGCAAATCCCAAATAGCTGCCCTTGTTGGGTATCAATGGGTTGAGACCTTCTTAACGTCTTTCGCTTGTGATCTTTTAAAGCTGTCAGACTAAAATGATTTTCAGTCACTTTGCTCCGGAGTGGATTTAAAATCATGTCCCAAAGGTGGTAGATTAATAGATTAAAAAGGCAAAGTATTAATCTAGCACATCGTCCTGTCTCCTTCCCCGTAAGATATAGTATAACTGTCATCAGGCCCTGGCAGGTCTTCAATGAAGCGTCAGCGCACTCTAAACAGACGCCTCAGAGATTCATCCGCCAGCCATTAGTTACCCTGGCTTCAGGAACCCTCTGGAGGACCATCTGGGGGAAAAGAGCATGTCCTCCACCCTGCAGAGCACACCAGGTCCCTGTGCCATCTGCCCATCTGGACCTGTGAGAATGCTGCCTCTCTCCCATGCAGGGATGTTGGTCACATGCGCACATCCTTCTCTGTTTCCTCATTACTCTTTGTTTCTTCACCCCTGAACTTCCAGGAACACTGGTGAAAGGTGGTAAGGGCTTAGATTCTGTTTGAGCCTGAGCCCTCAGGGGTCTTGGTTGAATAGGAGAGCTTGGATCTGTATTAGTCTGAGACCTCCCAGTTTATGGGGACATTATTAGAATGTCAGATTGTTGACCTGTGGCTGTACTCAGGGAAGATGTTGATATCGTAGCTTACGTTCTGCAGTTTCATGGATAATATCTGAAGCAAACTTGGGCATTCAGGATTTTAGTGGGAAAGGAGAATTTCTATTCTTCTGGGCAAGGTTTCCATAAGGTCCAAAGCTTGCCATACCAGAGAGGTCTGTGCACATGAATCTCCTGCTGGGGTGGGAAAATTACTGGGAGACTGCATGCACCTCTGTACAAAGCACTATGCCTGCTGCAGAATCTATGAGCAGGGGAGGACAGAACCTCTGTCTCTGTCTCTTTCTCTTTCTCGGAGTCTAGTATGTATCAGGCACCTAGTAGGTGCTTGACAAAGGCTCCATTCCTAGTGGCAGGTTTGATGACTACACGTTCTTATGGGGAGGCTCTATACTCATTCAGGAACAACCACCATAAGCTCCCAGTACTCATTCATGGCTATCCTTCTAGAATGTTGTCTCTTTTGCTTTGTAAAAATGACATAAGGCATAGTTTTGATGACACCTACAGAATAGACCCTGCACAGCAAGGCATTTGGCTCAGACACTCACTTTAAACTCCCCCAGTCCTCAAGACAGACACAAACAGAGCCAAGCTCATGTAAAATTCTAAGTACCACTGACTGAGGTCCAGCTCAAAGGCAGATATTTTATTTCTGATATTTCAGCAATAACAACCAAAAATACTCCCAGAAACTCCTTAGCAGTCTCGCCCCCTAAATCAGGAGGCTGTCTGAAGCTTTGTGTCACCAAGACCATATTTTCTATGGCGTTCTTTCAGAGTGTGTCCCTGGAAAAGTACTTTGGAAGGCTGAATCTGAAAGTCCCAGAAATTATTATTATTTTCACTGCTTCGGTAGGCAATGGGGTGGAACGGCCCTCACGGCTGAGTGCCAAGTATGGTCCCCAAAGGGGTGCCTGTGTACCTCATCTACAAGGACCCCACAGCTGGGAATCAGCTCCCCAGTCTGGGATGCCTTGCTTCAGAACTCTGCTGATACTAAAGCCAGGCTCTGTCTAGATGCCAGATGATGCCAGGGGTTGTAGTTGGCTTTAACAAGGACAGAGAGCTAGACTCCCAAGTCCCTGTATATGTCTGCTATACATAAAACCCTGCTATAGGGGTAGGAGACTGAGCACTGTCTTGGGAGACCCCTGGCAGCCGTGTGCCCCTCAGCTGACCTCAATAGCTGTCTCAGTCTGGAGAACCTGACAGGCCCTGATGAACATCCCAGTACCCTGAATGGCATGCAGTCAGGAGGCTGCAGAGTTTGGTTGCTCAGTGGCTGAACCACTCTTATAGCAAAAATATGCTGTTTGAGGGCCCAAGTTTGGCCAGAGAGGAGGCATTCTTGAAGACTTCCATGGTAACAGCCTGATTAGAAAGGAAAGGTGGAGAACATCTTCAGCAGTCTGAGAAGTTGGCACTGTGCAATTTTCTAATAAAGTCATTAAAGATCACCAGCTTATAAAGAGAAAAGTTTTCTTCCAGCTCTCAGTTTGGGAGGGTGTGACATGGATCTATTGGCCCTGCTTCTTTAGGCCTATGGGGTTGCACCTTGCATCCCGAATACAGAGAAGATCCAAACAGCTAACTCTCTCATCAGGAAACAATGGGGAGAATAACGGAGAGAAGAGAGACCCACAGTCTCTTTCAGAGTCCACAGAGGTCTAAGAGCTCGCACCAGGCTCCAGTTCCTGACACCTCTACCATGTCCCAGTGCCTCTACCTGGGCATGGAGTCATGACTTCAACAACATGCAGTCCATAGCTTGGACTCTGGAGAGAGAACCATGACTTAGAGACATTTAAGGGGAATAAAGAGGTTTCCCAGGACCCATTCTGGGCTCCCTTACAGACCCATCTGGCGTGATCCTGTGACCCTCTAGAAACATTTCCACTTATCTCAGAAGTGGGCATCTTTTGCGTTTCAGATAGGATGATGCTGGGGCCCATTGAGATGTATAGGTAGACTCATCTCTCCTCCCTGATGGCTACAGGACCTGGCATCTTATGGCCCAGTTCAAACCGTCTACCTGCTGTTATGCACAGAGCTGTTCAGACTCAATTGTGGGGACAAGGTCCTGTTCTCCATCTCATCCCATGGTGGCTATTGAAACAGGAATAAAGATTTTTTGGGGCCTTGTAGCTGCTGGAGCCTGCAGCAGGGGCATATGTTTGGAAGATCAGAGTGGCTGTGGATACACATAAGAGAGGATCTCCACTCCAGATTCTATTCACAAATCCTGGGCTCAGGAGCCACGCCCTGTTCTAAACTTCTGAAGTTCAGCAGATCACCACGCGTAAAAACAGCTTTTCTCCCTCAATAAGGCACGTTTCTGAGATTTACGCATTTTGACAGGGAAGACTTGAGACCTGTGTTCATCTTGAGAGTGAGCTTCGTTGTCCCATCCATGCCCTGGGTCTGAGCAGCAGGAAGTGCCTTGCCAGCCTGTCACTCTGTTCTGAGTGTCCAGGAGGGCAGATGAGGCTCAGCGCTTATCTGAAAAAGAGAAAAAAGAATAAATACATGAATAGCCACACCATAGAACAGTGTTCTGAGTTTTAGGCAACAAAAGAGCCTCTGTCAAATTTCTGTGGGCCCCGTGAGAAGCGGGATTGAGCCTGTGTTTATTAGTGGCTCATGAGGACATGAACTGAACTAGTGAGCATACAGCACTGTCTTAGTTAGGGTTTCACTGCTGTGAATTTTCACCATAACTACGGCAACTCTTATGAAGGACAACATTTAATCCGAGTGGCTTACAGGTTCAGAGGTTCAATCCATTATTATTATGGTTGGAAGCATGGCAGTACCTAGGGAGGCATGGTGCAGGAGGAGCTGAGAGTTCTACATCTGAAGTCAACAAAAGGAGACATCACACTGGGAGGACCTTAAGCATAGGAGACCTTAAAGCCTGGCCCAACAGTGACACACTTCCTCCCACAAGGTCACACCTACTCCAACAAGGGCACACCTCCGAATAGTGCTACTCCCTGGGCTAAGCATATTCAAACCACCACAAGCACTGCAGACACAATGTAGAAGGTGAGGAATGTTTGTTAGAGTCTGTGTCATGCAAAGAAGATGCAAAGGTTTCTGAGGATCAAGCAGGTATAAGAAGTCTGGGATCCAGGCTTATTCTCTTTCTGGGCTTCCTGGAGCAGATTCAAACAATAGCCCTGCCTGTCAGGGCTGAGGACCAAGGCCAGTTGGGTTTATTGTTTTGCTCCAGAGTACAAGGAACAGTGTTCTCTTCGAAATTCTTGACACGAGGATGTCTCACTTTTACCTCCAATTCAGTCTTCATACCTCACCTCCTTCCATGAGCCCTTTGCTGACTTAGATTTAGAGCCCATAGTTGCCTTTATGTTGCTCTCATAAGACACCATGACCAAGGCAATTTACAGAAGAAATTTTATTTTTGCTTACAGTTTCAGAAGGTTGGAGTCCGTAGCAGCAGGGATCACACGGCAACAGATGTCAGGCCTGGCAGCAGAAGCAAGATGCTTTGAGCTTACACCTTGAACCACACGCACTAACTAAGCAGAAAGACAATTAGAAGTATGTGAAATTTCTATTCTCAGTGCCTGCCTGCAGTGACATACCTCCCGAAGCAAGGCTGTACCACTCAAACCTCCCCAAACAGAACCACCAACTGGGAACTAAAGGTTCAAATGCCTGAGATTATGGGAGACATCTCTCATTTAAACCACCACAAGGCTCCTCTTGAGATTCTTAACTTACCTACAAAGTTCTATATTTCAGAGAAGCCACACTTGGTGTCTAAGGTGCATACATCTTCAGAAGAATCTTCATCAGCCCTCCCGGTAAGACATCACTACCTGTGCCTGGTCATGTTTGAGTATGATATGCAATGCAGGATGCCATGCACTCTCTTGGCATGTGAAGATGATCTTGCTTGTTCTCCTCCAGGGCTCCTCTGACAAACTTTTCCTGCTGACATATCAGTGACATCTAACTGTGGGTTTTTTTTGTTTTTTTTTGTTTTTTTTTTTTTATGCTTAGTACAAACTCTGCTCAGTGATCAAAACCCATGGTACAAGGCTGATCCTCCTAAGAGGAATTTTTACACGTATATCATTTCAAAATTTTCTTGGGACTTTAATTTTCTCTTGTCATGGGAACTTGAAATTCTCAGAATTTCTTGAGATAAGGGGGTATGTTTAGTGTATTAACTACTGTTATTGACTACATGTTTCCTTGTGTTGTGTAGAGAAAGCAGCTTAATTCTAACATCTTAGCAGGCCAAGGTTTGTCCTTAGTCTTTCTGTGCTTCAGTATCCTCTTCAGTATAATAAATAATAATAATAATAATAATAATAATAATAATAATGGAATCTGTATGCTGTTCTGTGATGATTTGTGGGCCTTATCTTCACTAGCAATATGTCTTGTATTTCCCCAGGAGCAGATTTGTACCAGGTCATCAGCATTAGCTAGGGTTGTCCAGAAAGGCAGGACTAACAAGGACACATATAACTTCATGTGAAAGGGTTATTATCTGCTGTGGAGTCCTGGAAGGCCTGTGCAAGCAGAAGCCCCTGTAATGCCCATGGCTGGGTTCAGGCCTAGGAATGGGGCTGACCTCAGTTGGAGTCTGAAGTCGGGGGATGGGTCCATGGGTGTGAACCCAAGATGCTTTGGGGAGAACATGAGTGTCCCAGCCGCGGCAAGAGATACCCTCACTTGCTATACCTGTCTTTCCAGGCCCTCAGGAGGCTGGGTGTTTAATCTGTTACTATAACAAAACATCTGAGGAAAGCATTTTAGTGATAGAAGAGTTTCTTTTGGTCCACAGTTAGAGGGTGCAACCCATCACGGCAGGAAAGGCTGATGGCTGAGAGAGTAGGGCAGATTGTATTGTCACATTGTATTATAAGCCAGGAGGCTAAGAGAAGGATTCTGGTCCTCAGCTTGTTTTCCCCAGAGTGTTCATTCAGTCTGAGACCCCAGCCCATGGAATGGCACTATCTACATTCAGGGTATGTCTTCGTTCTTCAGTTGTTTGGAAACACCCTCATAATCATACCCTGAGGTGTGTTTCCATGGTGATTTTAAATCCTGTCAAGTTGATAAGATTACTATTACAGACTAATTGGTCTTTGCAGATTCACCTACTGGCCTCTTTTGGAAACACACACACACACACACACACACACACACACACAATACCCTGGTCCCATTGAGTTCCTTCATGTGATTAAGTTGATACTTATAATTCACCATCAGATCACAGGAAGAGGCATCCTGACCCAGGACAACTACAGCATGGCAAGGTCGGTATCAGCTGGACGAGCTTGGTTCTACCAGGGATAGTCTGAGGCCACATTCCCTGCATCCAAGGAGAATGCTGCCTTGCAAGGCAAGGTTGCGATTTTAGTCCTTTGCTTGTGGTGTGAAGAGACCCACTTTTCTTGTTCTGTGCCTTACATGGATACTGGACTGCAAAAGCAGCCATGTTTGGGTTTGTGGGTTTATTATTAAGTCTCCTTAAATGCCAACCAGTGTGGAAATGACATCCCAAGTCTGGGAAGCTAGAACAGGCCTTCCAACTTGCTGGGCAGCACTGTAAGGAGGGATGGGTATCTAGCCCTATAACAAGACAGAGAAATAGAACAGATGACAAGACACTTGGAGGGACTCAGACAGAAATGGTGAGGCCTGAGCATACATGAAGAAGGAGGTAAGAAACCTAAAGGTGGAAGCTCTGATCCCAGACTCATACAGCTCCCCAGAAGGGTCAGCCCAAGGACAGTTTATCACTGATAAAAATGGGGAACTCTGTCACCTCTATCCTGAGCCTTTCTTGTTAGTTCAGCAACTTCTCATCCATGATTCTGCATTTATGACCCATAATATGGAGGAGAGAGCTTATGCATATCATGCCAGACAGTCATACAGGAGCAAAGCACAGCCACGTGTGCTCCTTCATGCTCATGCAGCCGGCAGATGTGTGGGGCCTTTGATAACCAGGAAGATGCAAACCATATTGCAAAGCGAAGATTGTATGTACAAACATCTAAGAAACACTGAGAGAAGCAACAACGTTCTGCCAATAAATTATCAAAAAAAAAAAAATCCCATTTCTCCTGGTCAGTCTCCTCTTCTGAAGCATGAAATAAAAGTACCAGCCACAGGATCTAAGTTTCCCAGTCTTCAAAGGTGAGACAGCAGAGTCCTAGGTGTTCCTGGCAAATGTATAGCTTCTCTGAGAGACAATTCACAAGAGAACAGCAGAGTGTACCAGGGGTATGTCACCTAGGGTGAAACAGACTTGCAGTATCTGGGAGCTGAAGGAACCTTGGTGGTGCATTGCCTTGATGGTGAGCAATGCACCAACCCCTAAAATGCATGCCTTTGACATCTAGTATTCACACATGACACAAAGCAAGAGAAAAGAGCTCTCCTTACACTGCAAGGAACACACTTAAAAGGAAACCCATCCTCGCGAGAGAGCACATTCCTCACTGCTCATTAGCGTGGAGCAGAGCTTGCTACCAGGTTCAAACCTGATATTTGGGTTAGTAGTTAAAGTGAAACGTCTGTAGTCATACCTGGCAGGCACTCAGGCTAAGCCCCAATCCTCCTGGGTCCATCAGGCTTCTGAGATTCACATGTGAACCCAGGAGTCAGGCAATTGTGGCAATGGTGAGCCCATGGGGGCAGAGCCTAGGAGCTCTGAATTGAGAATTTTCGTGTTGGAGTCTCCATAAACAGCTTCTTTAACCCCAGCGTGGGGGAAGCAAAACAACTGTAGGGCTTGACCCATGGGAAATTGCACCCATAGGTGGCAGTGCTATGGGCTGTGTGATCATCAGGGCCTCCAGTCTGTGCCTCATCTTCCCAGAAAGAAATATGTCAACTTGGTGAAGGTCTTAAGAGACAGACTGGTCCCACACCATGTTCATCTTCTCTGGAGGGTGATGGACATGGTTCTCCAACATCTATAAACGTACTCATCCTCAGGATTCTGCCAGGAAAATGGGCAAGGTGCTGGTCAGGCCAGGCAGTATGTTTACCACAGTTCTGATTTCTTACACTGAGCCCTCTGGATACTTCTGTGGCTTTCTGTAAGTGGTTTTGGTAGCAGGCAGAGCTGCCTTTGGCCATCTTATCTGACTGCATATCCTAGCAAGTATTGGTGAAAGACATTATGTGGGCAACAGATCAGGGAGTACAGTCATAGAAACACAGCAAAGACCAGACACAAAGATGAAGTCTCAGCAAGGAAGAGGTGAACGTGGCTGCCTCTTAGGAAAGTGTCTTTCATCCTGCTCTCTTGAGCTTGCAGCACACAGGTTCAGAAAGAAAGACAGAGATGCTAAGGCCTGGAGGCGCACACCTGTAATCCAGGCACTCAGAGAAGCTGAAGAAAAAGATCACCATGACTTTACTACTTTGAGCTATGTAGTAAGTTCAATGCCATTTTGAGCTAGAGTGAGAGACATCCCCAGAAAGCAAAATAGAACAGAACCAAGCTCCCAAGCATATTCAGAAAGACACGAGGGCAGACTTGATGACATGTGTCTATGAGTTGGGCTGTCTGGAGATGTAGGCAGGAGGCTAGATAGTTCTAGATTAGACTAAGTCATGTAGGAAATTGTGGGGGAGGGGGAGAAAGGATGACATAGGGATAACCAGATGTTACATTGATGGAGCTGAGAGCAACCTCATGAAGCTGAAGGTAGGTAACAGCTTAGCAGAGCTCTCCATGATACGATGTTTATTTAGCCCACCACACAGAGCAACCTGCTGATAGAGGAGCGATGCTTGCTTTTGGATGAGGTCTTTTTGCAGAAAGCACCTGCTGGTATTTATTCCCAGTGCAGGCATCTACCTGTGTGTTCGTGGCAGATAGCAGATACAGTGAAGACACAGGTCTTGCCAACTTTCTTCTTGAGTCAGATGTTAGCACAAACCTTGAGGACTCCTGCTAAGGGTTTCCTCAGACCTAGAGAGGCAGATGGCTCAGATTATGGTCAGGATCACACTCTTGGGATGGCTCCCATGACCCCCAACACCTCCCAATATATCTCTCCACATCCATGTCACATGTGTCTCAGTATGATGCTATGGAGTCCTATAGACCTAAAGCTCCAGTGATGACTGGTTTGCAAATGGTATCATCATGTCACCTGATGGCTGTGTGGAACAGTTTATCCTTATGGTTAAAACATGTATCATTATTTTCTTATTATTTGTGAGTGAGTGTGTGTGTGTGTGTGTGTGTGTGAGAGAGAGAGAGAGAGAGAGAGAGAGAGAGAGAGAGAGAGAGAGAGAGTGTCTCTGTGTGTAAGTGCACATGAGTACAGGTGCCTGAAGAGTCCAGAAGAGGGAATCAGATCCTCTGTAGCCAGAGTTACCAATGGTTATGAGTCATCTGACATGGGTGTGGTCAACCAAACAGGGATCCCCTGAAAGAGCAGCAAGCAATCTTAATCCATGAGCATCTCCTTAGCCTCTGTGCCCATCTTTCTTGGTTGAGGATGTTCCTAGTGGCTGTTGTGATAAGAGAGCAAACACTGTGCTTACAGCAGTAGGAATGTCTTGTCTTCTATACTGGAGGCAAAATTCCAATATGGACATCTGGACAGTGCTTCTTCTGCACATTGAGGGTGGGGATTTTGTATCCCCTGCCAGAAGCTTATGGTTACATATGTGGCCACAGTCACATCACTCCAGCCCCTGCCCTCTTTATAGAAGGACTTCTCTCCTACAGGACAGTGACTGTATTTAAGGCTCACTAAGACAATAAAATGTTCTCTCTCTCTCTCTCTCTCTCTGTGTGTGTGTGTGTGTATGTGTGTGTGTATGTGTATATGTATATGTGTCTCTGTCTCTGTTTCTCTCTGTCTCTCTCTCTGTGTCTCTGTGTGTGTATGTGTGTCTCTGTTTCTCTCTGTCTTTCTGTCTGTCTCTCTGTCTGTCTCTGACTCTCTCTGACTCTCTCTCTCTCTCTCTCTCTCTCTCTCTCTCTCTGTGTTTCTCTCTGTTTCTCTGTCTGTCTTTCTTTGTCCATCTCTCTCCCTCACTTCCTCTCCCTCCCTCTTTCCTTCACTCTCTCCCTCCACCTGCAGAGTTCGTTTAAACTGCATGAGGTGATGTTTAGAAGCCTGAGGTCTAAGGGGCAGACATAGTTCATGGATTCACTATTCTGTCTCCACACTCATGTCAGCTTGTTAGGAGTGCCACCTTGGGCTTCTATGATATGGAACCAGAGAGTCCATGAAACCAGGAACCCAAAACAGCACTCCGATTTCTCCTCCTCTGCTGCCTTCCTCCTAGATCCCTTTTCATACTATAGGCCTAGAGGACTTTGGAGCTCCTGCCAGATGCCTGGGCTAGAGTGTGTGAAACACCTGGTTGGTGGCCTTCTTACCCGTGGACTCTATGATTTCTCCCACACCCAATTTAACTCAGTCTCTTTAAGTGGCAGAAGGTTTAGAGAGAGTTATGATCTCTGCCCTTCCATCTGCCTCAATCTCAGACATATGCCATAATTCAGAGGCCTGTCTTATGCCTGCCTGTCAAATGCCCTCCCTACAGACCCGAAAGTAAGGGAATTGCCTGGCTCAGGCAGGAGCAGGGAAAGACAGTAACATTATGGTTTTCTGTTGGTGGATTTTCTGGCAGGTCAGCTCTGGGCCAGGGTGGAAAACCCTCTCTTCCTGTACTACTTGTTATTATACCTCCATGGTGACAATGCTCTCCCTGAAGTTGTGTACCAGCCCTGAAATAGACTCCTCAAATCCATGGGAAGAGATTTCCCAAGCATCCGTGAAGGACTTCTCTCTTCACAGGGAGGAAAACCAGCTGAACCAAGTTGTGTGTGTGATGTCATTTTGAGGTACCACTTTGGCTGGGCTGCAGAACTGGTGGCATCTTTAGACCAATCTGGGTGGATCTTTCCATCAGGACTCTAGCTTCGAGTAGCACCTTCCATCAGCTGATGTGGAGTGATCCTAACCTCATCGGTGGTGGAAAAGTCTGAAGAGAAAAACTGATGCTTCCTAGCAAGGGAGTGGACCCACCTCCAGGATCCCCATAGACAGGTGCTGGCCATCTACTGCTCCATGAGCTTCAGACTTGCAGCACCCAACTGCATAGGATTCCCTTTATATCCCAATCACAACACCCCACCCCACCCCTATCCCCACCCCCAGTTCCCCCTCACATACCATAGGCCAGTTTTTTACAGCATATTTCTTTGTCTGGTTTCCTCTCAGTGCTGGTTCACTTCTCTGTAGAACATGGCTAACAATGGGGACCAGGATGGTATGTGGCTTCCTCTTCTCTTGAAGGCCAGACAAGGGTCCTGTGACCTTTCTAGTGACCTGAGCTCTTCACACCTCAACAGCTTGGGGAAGCCGAGTTGTCCCTAGGCTAGCCCAGGGGTCCTGGGTGTGATGGTTAATGTCCATGGTCACTTCAACAGATTCTCGATCACCAAGGAAACAAATCTACAGCTGTGTCTGTGAGGGACTTTCTAGACTAGGTAAATTGAGGTGGGAAGACCCATCCTAACCATCCCTTGGGCTGGCATCCTGGACAGAATAGAAAGAGTGAGCTAGGAACCAAGCCATGTTCATCTTTTCCTGCATGCAACAGCAGAGTCCATGTAAACAGTTGCCCTGTGTTCTACTCACTCTATCTTGGATGCCATGATGGACTCTACTCTGGAACTGTGAACCAAAATCAGCTCCTCACGCCTAAGATGCCTTTGTCAAGCATTTCATCACTACAGCAAGGAAAGTGGCTAGTGCTTGGGTGAACGTTCCAGGAGTACACTTTGTGAACTGTGCCAAGAATGATAGATGCCTCTTCCTCTGCATTAGTTAAAATCACCTCAAGCCTCCAAGACAAGGGGAATGAGCAGGAGGAGAGCCCATGTCTTCCACAGTCATATCTCGGTTGGCTATGGGCTAGCCAACCAGCGACATGTTATATTTACCCATTCCTGCTACTCTATCTTAGTCTCTGTGGAAAACTAGTATAGTCACCTCAGAAAAGATCATGAGAGAGATCTGTGATCGTGGTGGGTAATAGCAGATACATCTGGACCACTGGACGGTAGGGAGTCAGACTCTGAGCAGTCTCAAGTTCCATTTCCATCAGCCATTGGTGTTGCTCACTGATGTCATTCACTGTGCCTGTTGGCACTCACCAGTGATTCACAGCAGCTTCCTTCTTTGTTATAAAAGATTGTTATTCTAGCTGAATGTGCTTTTCCTGCTACCTGGACTTACCCATCTCAGCTCCAAAAGGCTACCATCATTTTCAACAGTTTTCTCACTAGGTTGCTAGAACTATTTCCAACACACCATGTATCTCTTTTGTATTTATTACTCTATAGTCCACCAGCTGAGACAAAAGCCTACCCATAAAACTCTCATGAGACCCCTTCTGTTTGAACTCACAGAGGGCAGAGAAGGTCAAAGGATCCCAGAGTCTCCTAGAGGCAGCCCATGTGGCATCCTGAGGCAATGTTCCTCTGTCTTTTTGAGTCTTTCTATCAAGAGTTTGGAGACACAAGAAAGTCTGGTTTCAAAATCAGCATGTGCTGCTGTCAACACAACCTCTAAGTTCTGCTGGAAACAGCATTCGCTCCGTAGGTCAGGCCTCTTCATCTTTACCTTCCAATGATCAAGAAGCCAGCTGAGACTTTCAACATTCAGTTCCAAAATACCCTGAGCGGAATCAATTTCTAGAGTGCATTTTCTACATTCTCACAGGCAATGGTTTGGCTACATTTTCAGTCCCGTACAGCAAGCGTCTCCATTCCCCTAGCAAAGCATCTTAAAGACATTTCGTACACTTTCTTGGAGTTTGCAGTAACTCCTCCCACCAGCCTGTCTTCCTTCTGCTAGGGCAACTGAGGCTAAGGAGGGCACACTATTGGTGCACGCTCAGAAGCAGCAGAGGTACAAAGTATGGCCCAGTTTGAAGTTGAAGGTCACCTCTGCAATGGACACAGGCAGACTCAAGGTTGGAGTTCTAGGAGGACTACTGTCTTTCCCCTTCGCTATCTTTTTCTATGGTGATGTTCTGGTTCCTTAAAGCAGAGATGGCAACAGGGGACCATGGAACACCTGGTTCACCTGAAGCTTGCTCTGTCCCAGCAATGTGTAACTTTCCTTAAGAGGCAGAGACAGAAGCATGGGAAGGCATGTTGGGGGCTTCTGCTTTGATATCTGTCCCTCTTGTCATGGGAGTCACTGTTCATGGGTCCCCCACACCAAGTAGAACCCATGCTTGCCTAGAGCCACCTCATTCTGACAAGCTAGGGAGGGGCATGAAGACTGGAGGACTGTTTATAGAGGGCATTCTGCCCCCTCCTCGTGACATCAGCAGCAGATGTACTTAATTATTGCTACACAAGCTAAACACCCTCCACAGCCATTTCCCCTTTAGCAAGATGGGGTGTGAGTGTGTATATGTGTGAAAAACATAAACAGATTGTATAACAAAGTGTTCTCTAGCTGTCAGCAAGAGCTTTGAAAATAAAACATCTCCCCCCCCCTGCTCACAATTGGCTGCATTCGGCACATCATGAATAAATCGCTCCAGGGACTTGCGGAAAGATGTGTGGGAAAACTTTAATTAAAAGCTTGTCAGTGCAATTTTACCTGGGTGACCTCACCTGCCTGCAATGCCGCTGCCTAGCTTTGTTGTCTGTGGGACCCAGGGGCTCATGCTTGTTTTGCTGACAGCAAACCATTCAGAGAGGTCTTTAGGAGCTGACTGTGGGTGGAAGGGAGTGGGAGGGAGAGAACTGGGCTGCCCTGAAACCCCATTGTCTGGGGGGTCTTGTTTTCTAATTAGCAGCTCCCTGGTGTGCGTGGGCAGGGTAGCTCTAAGCAAGGCCTGGTGCTGGGGTGGGGGAAAGCTCCTGTGCACTTTCGGTTGGGGTCCCACCCTAGTCTCTTGGGCCCTGCCAGGCGTGGGCACAGGGAATGTATTCACCCTGAGGGCACTCCCAAGCTGGCCTGGCGATGTTGGTGGGGAGGGTAGATACCCACTCCCGGAGCAAGTTGGAATAGATTAGAACAGTCTACACTCGGGTGGCCTCAACTGAAGCTTGAGTAGTGGGGGGTGTTAGGTGAGACATGCCTGGCTTGATCTGAGTGCTCAGGTTGGCTGGAAACATCCATCCAGAACAGTTGGGGCTCCAGTCCTTCCAAGCACTTGGTTTACTAGCCCCTCCCTCCAGCCTCCCTCCTGCAAAGCAATTATTTTTAGATGAACTCTCAATTGCAGGCAGGCCTTCCTGCCAAGGAATCACTCCTATCTCCTCTAGCTGAGTCATCTGCTACCTACTAGAAGATCCCCAGCCAGTTAAAGTTTTTAAAAGACTGCGGGTTGAAAAAGAGAAATAGGGGTTCAAACCCAAGGAGATGCCTGGAGGAATCTCACCACCTCTTTGCTTCATGGTTGCAGAAGGCTGAGATTCTCATGGGCTACCCATCTGGCTACCCTGGGTTCTTAGCTGCTTTCCTTTGTGCCTGTCTAATTTGTTACAAGCCTTCATTCCTAATATTAATGGATTAATTGTGAGTTATAGCAATTAAATACTAATTAATCCATTTTCTGAACATCTTTCTTTTATCTATAGCTGTTTACTTGACAGACAAATATTTTGGTAGCAATTAAACAGCACGGCAGCGGTGGCGGCGGAGCCCCACACCTTCCACATGGTGTTTAAACAAGTAAACAAGCATTAGTGTTAACTTTTATCAGTCAGGGTGATAGCATGGTTGGCATAATGACCAGCCTGGGCTGGAGCTCGTGGCTGAAGACTTCCACACAGGTGTGTTTTGTGACTTTATCTCGGATGAGCCATATTTGTGTCTGCATATTAGCATCCAGCTCACTGGCCTGAGGCAAGCGCAGCCTTTACATCGGGTCGAGGAGTTCAAATAACCTGTGCTCAGAAGCTCAGCTCAGTGCTCTCTGAGGGGGAGATGTGGAATCTATTTGCCTCCCATGAAAGGCACCAATCCTGCCTGAGATGCCATTTGAAAAGTGTGCACATTGAATTTTGGGGGACAGTTTTCAGGTTTGCATGGTGTTCCAGTCTATGTGCTGAGGCTGCGTTTTAACTCTCAAAGAGTATTGTTTGGCTTGAAGAACACAGCACCAGCCACTTCCTGGCTCTGGTAGGGTCCTCTTGGCAGATTCAATCATGGTGGACTTGGTACAGAGGAGGCAGGTGAGGAATACAAAGGAGGATTCAGGAGAAGTGCCAGGCTCCTGAAACAACCTATTCTCAGGAGAACAGCTCTCCTGTGAGAGCTGTTTTAGTTTCTTGTAACTAACTCCATCCATAGGACCCCTTTTCCTTAGGTTCCACTTTTCAAATATTCCCCGACTTCACCCCTGCTAGTCAACCGCCAAGAGGATCAGGCAGTGAGTCTCGGAACCTGTGGAGCACATCATAGCACATTTTATTTGAGTTCCACAAAAGCAGAATGGGAAGAGGTCAGCAGTGAGAGTCCTGAAGGTTCTGGCAGACTCAGCACCACTGCCTCCCTGTTATGGATTCTTGAAGGATGCTCACTCATTCGGAGGCTCTTCCCAAGTTGGGTTCATGGCTTGCCTAACTCTAGACAAAGCCCCACCACACACATACATTGATGGAGAGTGTAATGGAAGGATCCGCAACTTGTAAGGTTGGCCTTCTTTGTGAGGTAGAAGACACAGGGATGGCTGCCTTGAGAATCATGGTGTACGTTGGGAATGGAGGGCTCCTTTCTCTTTGATCATCTTTCTTTCTCAAATTGAATCAGTGTTTACCCACAAGCCTAAAGGGAGGAGGCACTTTAGTTACGATTTTAATTCCTGTGGAGTCCTGGGAACATATTCAGATATGTGCTTCCATTTCTTTGTTCTGGCATTGTCAGCCTGTTACCATCCAGCCACCAGGTCACCTGATCAACACTGTCAGTGTTCCAGGAAACTATAGGTTTGGCGTGACATCAGGAAACGTAGTGTTTTTTTCTTCCTACCATGCTCGACTAAACCAACCCAAGCCAAGATTCGGATATCCTCAGAATATGTCAAGAAGGAGCTGTGACATATCAGAATGATAGCCTCAAGAAACTTGAGGACAAGGCTCCAGACTCAGGCACTTCCATGGCTGTGGTGCATTGAGACTTTAGCTTCCCCCTGTGAAAAACAGACTCATTCAGGAAATAGACATCTAGTTAAAAATGCAACATGCAACTGTGGTGGCACACACCTTTAATCCCAGAACTCAGGAGGCAGAGGCCCTTAGATCTGTTCTGAGGCAGTCTGGTCTGCAGAGTGAGTTCCAGGACCGCCAGGGCTACACAGAAAAACCCTTTATTAAAAAAAAACATAAAAAATTTCATCTGAAAATATCCATCTTACACAGTAAGATGTATCTATGACATGTAAACATTCAAGTATGAAAATTAATACAACAGAAATTGAGAAAGTAAATTTTAGGTAGAATTTTTTGCCACATTGGCTTGCACTTGAGAGCTTCCTAATAAAACTAATAGCTACTTTGAAAAGAACTAAATCTTTGGGAAATGAAAAACAGAAGTCTGAACCAGCATGGTGTTGTGCACCCATGATTGCAGTATTTGAGAATCAGTGGTAGGAAGATCTCAGGTTCTAGGCCAGCCTGGGCTACATAGCAAGAAATTCCCTAGAAAAGCAAAGGAAGAGAAAAAGAAAATTCACATGAATAAATAAGTAATAAAATGGAAAAATTAAGTAAGTTTCTGACAGAAAGAGTTCCACAAATAAGGAGATAAAAATAAGGAGATAGGGAAAGGGTTTAAAAACAGATAGCCCACAAGCCCATCAGAACGTGGAACCTTCCTTGAGGAAGAGAATGTTAGATACGAGAAGGAAAACCCCATAAATGTTCGCCTATTGAGTGGAGTCCTGTAGAATGCAGGATGGGGAATAGTCACATGGAAAACATGTGAAGGCCTAGAATGGGGTTGCCATCAGTTTCTTTGTTGCTGCTGCTATTATTAACTAGATTTTTTTCCTCCTGCTTAGTGTTTTGGAGTGTTGGAGATCAAAGGAGGGCTGGTTTGATTCACTTTTATAGGGTTTCTCTCTCCCTCCTTCCATATCTCTTTCTCATTCTGTTTCTGTGTGTGTGTATGTGTGTGTGTGTATCCATGTGTGTGTGTGTGAGTGTGCGTATGAGAGTGTGTGAGTGCATATGAGTGTGTGGGTGTATGAACGAGCGTGAGCAAGTGTGTAAGTGTGTGAGAGTGTGTATGAGTGTGTAAGTGTGAATATGAGTGTGTATGTGTGTAAATGCAACGTGAATGTGTAAGAGCACATGTGTGTTGCACATGTGTGTATGTGCCTGTGTGTCTGAGTGTGTGAGTGTGTATGAATGTGTATGAGTGTGTATGTGAGTGTGTATGTGTGTATTAGTGTGTATGAGTGTGCAAGGGTGAGTATGAGTATGTATGTGTGTAATGCATATGTGAGTGTGTAAGTGCACATGTACATGAGTATGTGCCTGAGTGTGTGTGTGAGAGTGTGTGAATGTGTATGACTGTGTGTGTATGTGAGTGTGTGTGTGTGTATGTGAGTGGGTAAGTGTACATGTGTGTGTTGCACATGTATATCCTCCTCAAGACCAGCAATCAACATGAGGGTTTCCTCAATCATTCTCCTCCCTACCTTTTAAAGACAAGGTCTTAATCTAGAGCTCACTGATTAAGACTGGCCAGTGAGCTCCAGAGATCCACCTGGCTCTGCGTCTTCAGTTATGTGATGGCAGAGACAAGCCTGCTGCCTTCCTTTAACATAGATCCTTGGGATGAGAGCCCAGTTCCTCACACCTACTTAGCAGCCACTTTACCGATGGAACTATCTATTTAGCTCCTGCTTGATGAACAAGTAGCTATTGTATATTTTAAAAACTGATTTTATGATGAAATAGGCCTCCTTTCAGGTATGTATTTTTAAGCTCTAAAGTTTTAAAATAAAGTGTGTAAAAACTGAAGATACTGTTTATTTAGTTATATCCTATCCTATTCCTGAAAGTATGGCAGACATCTTTCAGGTCATATGAACATCATTTGAAGGAGGCAGGGGAGCACAGCTGGCATTGAAGCCCAGCATATTTGAAGTCCACACATCTTTAACTTCACCCAACATCGGTTTATGCTTTCTAGTGGTGAATGAAAGATTATAAGAACTTTTGTGCCTGGCTGTCACTCCACTCCTAAGTATGAAGCAAGACTTGGTCTAGGACTTCCCAAGAATAAGATCCTCTGTGGATGAACAATGTTCCAGAGTCCTCTAGCACTGTGGTGTTCTAGTTCTCTAGAAAAAGACTTGCTCAGACAGAAAGCTCTTCAGTGGATGTAGGAGCCATACTGGCCCCACACTCAGGCTGAGGATGGAGTTCTCCACTAGCTTCACTCTGTGCCATCCTGGGTGATGAAAGCCAACATCTTCTAAGTGCCATCACTTCTGTTTTGGTCACTGTGAAAGCCTGTGAAGATAATGCATAGCCGGAACAAAGTGACGTGTAAGAGCCCCCAGATTGCTTGGCACTCTGTGACTCCTGTTTGGCATGCTCACATTCCCCGGCAGTGCCACCTCCTGCATGTGACAGTTTTCCTCATTCTCCTCTTCTAGCCAAGAGCAGCTGGGACACACAATGTACAAATGGATTCAAAGCAGGTGCCTTTTAAAGACCTTAAGGACTCGGGGGGAGTTTGCTTTAGTGTCAGCCTGCAGTGGTCTAGTACCTGGCCACTCTGTTTGAAGAATAAAGGGAAGGCATATCAGAATGGTAGCCCCACCTTCTTGACTCAAGCATCAGTTCTTTGAAATGGAGTAGACTGGCTTTTCCAAGTGCTTGACAATCTCTCTGGCTTCCATGTCTACAATGTACTCATCTAGCTGGAATCTTGTCCAGGTCGTGTGCCTAAAGAGTAGACTCCACAACCGTAAGTCCTAGCCTTCAAGTGTCGCCAGGGGCTGTGCCTCTGTGTTGGTGATCTCCATTTTCTTGAAGCATCATGCTTACTCTATTTCCATTCATTGTGATTTCTATCCCTGACTTCTCCCATGGAATGCTTCACTCCTGTGTCTGGAATGAATGGACAGAGTGAACACCCCCTCCCCCCTAATATGTACACATATATCCTCAGGGAGAGGAGCAAGTGCCTAGGCAGAAGGTTCTATTTTCCACAGCCTGAATGAGTTAATGGTGAGCTGGACCCAAGACTCTGAAGGTTGAAGCCTTCACCCTGGGATGGAGCAAGGACTCCTCCTCTCTATTCTCACCCCCACATTATGTTGGTCTCATCCACGTTGCAAGAGCTTGGACTAAATTCCATTCACTTGCTCTAAAACTGATTAGAAAAATTTTAATGTTTCTCAACTGATAATTAAAATATGTATTATAGTTCATTCAAAAGACTCTCAACTTCAACTCCTCTCTCTCTCTCCCTCCCTCACCCCCCCACACACATGCACACACACACAAAGATACAAAAATAAATTAAAATACAAAATAAAAATAAAAATACAATCCCCATTGCATATTGCTAACATCTCTTGTGACTGGTGGCCATCTTCAAATCCCTTGCTTTCATGTTTTACACACAGAAAACCTCCTCTACACCCCCACTTCTGGAGTCCCAGTGACCCTGTGGGAGCCAGCATTCTGATATCCACTACATATACTGTTCAGTGACATCTTTCTTGCTTAACCTTAAGGTGGAGCTAATTAAAAAAAATGAACCTTGCCAAATCTGCTCCTAACTGCTATGGACTGCAAATGGGTAGCTGAGTTCATTCCAGAAATATTTTGCCAGTGGCCACCTTTCCTGGTAATCCATGGCCAGTTTCCACTGTCCATCTGTCTGCTTGGACACCCTCATGCCATCTGTCTCTAGAATATCATGGTGGACGGGCCAGCTTCTTTAACACCTACCTTATTCTTTTTACCTTATTCTTTTTAACTTTAGTTACTGCTGTGTTGAGTCAATTGAACATCGAGTGGTTTTGCTCTCTCTAATGTATGCACCCTGGCTTTGTGCAACCTAAAACAGTGCAGGAGGTTAGACTGCACTTTCTTGGTCTGAGCTTTCAAGGCTGTGCCATTTCTTAGACCTGCCAGCTGCTCCATCACAGCTTGTTATTATTTAAGAATTGGGGCACAAATCAAAAACAGAGCTCTGAGTTGGGTACACCAATGCTTCTGTTCTGTGTTGCACTCAGCTATCCTTCAGAGATAACTGGGTGAGCTCACCCGTAGCACTGCCTGCCTTGAGTCTCTAAGTGGACACGGTGCTGCTTCTATACTCTTGTGTGGTTTATAAGTGTATTGTAATTCATAAGAGGAGCACAGACCACTGGGGGCCCCGTCCTATCAGATGATATTGGGCTTGATTGGGTTGCTGCTCATCCTGTCTTGCTTAATTCTTAGTATGTTGTCTTTGCCAATGCTCAGAGCTGTTGTGAGATAGATGATTCTGTCTCCTTTCGTGTCCTGCAGAGCTTCGCGGCAGACTCAATGTCCTGCTCTGTAATGGTGCAGCATCACAGTCACATCAGGCTCCTCAGCCTTTCTGGCCCCCATGTTCTGCTGGCCACACCATTTCATGAATGGCATAGGGATGCTGGTGCCTGCTGTGCAGTCAAGGCAGGATGAGAGGGGCAAGAACATCCTAGCTCTACAGAATGACAGTCAGAAAAAAATCTGTGCAGAGTTCCTGTGTGGAATACATAGAGAATCCCTATGACACCACAGGACTTGATTTTCAAAATGAGAAAACAAGATGTCAACAGACATTTCTACAAAGACAATCTAGAGATGACCACGGAGCACATGAAGATGTTCAACATTGCTGAACACCAGGAAATGCAAACCAAAACCACATGGAGTTCCTACCACACAATCATCAGGGTAAATAGTAGGGAAAGAATAGAAAACAGGGGACTGTAACTCTCTGGGCAGACTGCAAAGTGGAGTGACTACCATCACAACATGGTGACTGCTCAGATCTCAAGTATTAGAACTAGCACATGATCCAGCATTCCAGTTCCTGGATTATATGAAAAAGTATTCAAGCCAGAATTGGTACACACAATTTTTTTGTTCACAGCAGCACTATTTATAATAGACAGAGGAAGAAACCTCTGTATTTTAATAGATGAGAGGACAGACCAGCTCTATGGCATAAATACAGTGGAACATCACCTTTAAAAAACAAGGAGGTTCTAATCCATACCACAAAATATACCAATGTAAATAAGTAAAATAAGCCAGTCTCCAATGGATAAAGACCATATGATATGACTAGTGTTTTCTGGAAAGATGTAAAGGAATATCTACATAGATAAGAGAGGTCACCTGTGGACCAAAGACAGGGCTCCATTCAAGTCTAGCTTAGTGAAGCAGTGATCAAGGATGGGAGGGCCCATTGTGGGTAGTGCCATCCCTGGGCTGGTGGTCTTGGGTTCTATAAGAAAGCAAATGAGCAAGCTAGGGGAAGTAATCCAGTAACATCCCTCCATGGCCTCTGCATCAGTTCCTGCTTTCTGACCTACTTGCGTTCCAGTCCTGACTTTCTTTGGTGATGAACAGCCATGTGGAAGTGTAAGCTGAATAAACCCTTTCCTTCCCAACTTCCTTCTTGGTCATGATGTTTTGGCAGGAATAAAAACCCTCACCAAGACTGATGGCCACTGTGGACAATAAAGGGATAGAAGGAAAGATCATTGTATGGGAATGAAGTTTAACTTTTAGGAAATGAAAAAGTTCAAGAGATAGTGATCAGTTCTTGAAGTGGCTGAACTATGTGCTTTAAAGTGGCTGAAATGATGTTATTTACATGCATGACCAAATTACAAACAAAACACACATCATGAGTGTATAGGTCCTTTCAGCTCCGTGAAGCAATTCTAGACTTACCTTCTCAGTTTCTCTCTTTAGAAATTCTAACTTTATTCTGTTAATCTTATTAGTAATGAGTGATTATTACTTTTCACTGTGAACAAGTGCCCAAGAAAAATTACCCTAAGAAAGGAAAGTGTGAGTGTGTTTGTGCATGTGTTTATATGTATGTGTGTGAGTACATGTGTCTGTGTATTTATGTGTGTATGTGTGCATGTGCATTGTTGTGTGTGTATGCATGCATATGTGTGTGCATGTGTGTTTATATGTGTATGTGTGCATGTGTATGGATGTATGCATGTGTAAGAATGTGTGTGCAGCCCAGGCTGGCCTCAAACTCCCGATCCTCCTGCCTCTGCCTCATTCAGCAAATCCTACTGGCATGCACCACCACAACTAGCAGGGCTGGAAAGATGGCTCAGTGGTTAAGAGCACTGATTGCTCTTCTGAAGGTCCTGAGTTCAAATGAAAGCAACCACATGGTGGCTCACAACCCTCAGTAATGAGCTCTGACGCCTTCTTATGGTGTGTCAGATGTAGTAAAAACTTGCATATAATAATAAATAAGCTTTTGGGCTGGAGTGAGTGAAGGTCCTGAGTCCAATTACCAGCAACCACATGATGATTCACATGATGACCCACCCCACTAAGGGACCCACACTAGCTAGGAACCACCTCACCAAAATTCCACAACCTTCTAAAATATTACCATCAATTCAAGTGTTCAAACACATGAACCTCAAATCCATTCTGTAACAGAGTTGGAAATAACAAGGTTGTCTTAGTTTGCTGTCTTCATTTAGCTTTCATTGCTATGAAGAGACAACATGTCCAAGGCAACTCTTATAAAGACAAACATTTAATTGGGTCTGGTTTATAACTTTAGGGATTCAGTCCATTATCATCATAGTGGGAAGCATGGCAGCATCCAGGGAGACATAATGCTGGAAAAATAGCTGAGTATTCTCCGACTTGATCCAAAGGCAGCCAGGAGAAGATTCACTCTTCCTCACTGGGCAGGGCTTGAGCATAGGAACCCAAAGCTCTTCCTCATAGGGATTCACTTCCTCCAACAAGGCCACATGTACTCTGACAATGCCACACCTACAGCACGTCCCATAGGCTAAACATATTCAAACCACTACAAAGGCAACAAGTTGGCTGCTAAAGGAACCTTAAGTCCCGGGAATAAACCCCACTACATTCTTCCTAGAAGGCCGATTCAGAGTTTATACAACCTACTTGCTTTTTTTTTTTTTTTTAATATTTTTTATTAGGTATTTTCCTCATTTACATTTCCAATGCTATCCCAAAAGTCCCCCATACCCTCCCCCCCACTCCCCTACCCACCCACTCCCACTTTTTGGCCCTGGTGTTCCCCTGTACTGGGGCATATAAAGTTTGCAAGTCCAATGGGCCTCTCTTTCCAGTGATGGCTGACTAGGCCATCTTTTGATACATATGCAGCTAGAGTCAAGAGCTCCGGGGTACTGGTTAGTTCATCATGTTGTTCCAACTATAGGGTTGCAGATCCCTTTAGCTCCTTGGGTACTTTCTCTAGCTCCTCCATTGGGGGCCCTGTGATCCACCCAATAGCTGACTGTGAGCATCCACTTCTGTGTTAGCTAGGCCCCGGCCTAGTCTCACAAAAGACAGCTATATCTGGGTCCTTTCAGCAAAATCTTGCTAGTGTATGCAATGGTGTCAGGGTTTATAAGCTGATTTCCTTTCGTCACAGCTCCAAACTTTGTTTCTGTAACTCCTTCCATGGGTGTTTTGTTCCCAATTCTAAGAAGGGGCAAAGTGTCCACACTTTGGTCTTTGTTCTTCTTGAGTTTCATGCGTTCTTCTGCCTGTCTCTGTCTGCATATTAGTCGTCTTTCCACTTGACTGAGTCTGCCTGGCTTTGATGGGAACCACAACTTTATTCTTGTCCCCATGAGGGAGGCAGGGACTTTCCCATGGGATAACCTGGGTCACTTGAACTTTTAATAAGGAGCTGGGACTCATTAGACCTGTTGGTTCTGAAAGCCCCTACATTCTGAGCTCTTGTTTCCCACGTGCCTTCCATGAACAATGACCAGCAGATACAACAAGTCTGCCACCTGTTTCCTCCATGGAACATGAGGTTTGTCAGGTGTGGCATGTGCTATCCAAGACATTGTCCTCTAGTTTATCAAACAGTTTGCTTCTCTGCTCCAACACCACATGGTAATACCAATTTTGATTAGTTGATGATAAGTTATTCTGTAGATCCAAACAATCTGAAAGTATCTGATGTCCAACTACATGGACTTGTTTTCAGCTCATTCAGAATGCCCTCAAGGGACTGTGGTTAAGCTATTTCCCTCATAGTCTTTTCAGGGATCCAGATTTTGGAGCAATTGAATGGATCTCAACTGGTGAGCGAAGACCAAGATGATCTTGCTGAGATCTCTTACCCATTTATGAACTACTTCATCTCAAAAAGACTCTGCAGTCTGTTTCCCCCAGCCTCTACCAGTAGTAGCCATGTGGGAATGTCTAGCCTCAGGAGGCTATATGATCACAGTTAGAAGGCAAGGCTTTAAAATATTTCAAGCAGAAGGTTTCATGGCTACCTCATATCCATTCTTTCCCTAGGCAACTGAGCTAAAGTTCACTTCCCAAGGAGAGTGCCTTACCTTCCTCATGCTTGACCTTATCACCCGTGTAATAACTAACACTTTCCAAATTATTTGTGAGTTTTATTTCTCCACTGCAAAGCAGAACTGTCAGAAAGTCAGAAGGTAGCCAGGACAACAGGGCTGGAAAGTTGGTTCAGACGTTAACAGTGCTTTGCTGTTTTTATAGAGAACCCATGTTTGACTTCCAGTTTCCATATGATAGCTTTCAAAAATGTCTGTAACTTTTGTTCCAGGGTATCTGAAGGCCTCTCCCGGTCTTTGCAGGAACTAGGCAACATGTAGTATGCATGCACACATGCAGGCAAAACACTCATATTTGTAAAATAATAAAATAAATATGAAAGATATAAAACCAAACAAACAAAATTAGTATAGAGGGTACAGAAACAGGGTATGGAGAGTGGTTAAGAGTCAACAGTTCTTGTCTACAGGATCTGAATTTGTTTTCTAGCACCCATGATATGTAGATGGGTATCCTAACCATCTGAAACTTCAGCTCCAGGAGATCTGATTTTATCTGAAGACTGACTGACTATCTTGGGAAGTTGGGAAAGCAGCAGTAGACTTGTTTGTCTTCCAGCCAAAGCACCAGCAGTGAAAACTTCCTTTGTGTCCTGCAGGAGTGACTGTGAGCATCAGGGCAAGCCTTATAGCTACACGGAAGTCCCTGAAAGACTACCTGCCCATCCTAGGGAACGCTGAAGAGAGTCCTAGTGTCTGTGGTGAGGGAACAAAGGTGGGATTTGGGATCTGTGAGGCAAACACTGGAGGGGGCAGTACTACAGGGTAAACAGAGGCAAAGGCAGGAGCTGAGGAGGACCTTGAGAGCTCACTTGTACCTCCCACTGTACCTTGGCCCTGCGTCTACAGCATACACTGGCTGCCTAGTCTTCCAACTCCACCTGAGGAATGCATCTTGTGAGACTGTTAGCAAGGGATAGTGAGCAAGTGCAGTTGTGTAAGTAAAGGTGGGCAGATGGGCTCCAACAGATGAGGGTGTCTAGGCGGGGTTCACTGTTGGGGAGTTCCTTTGCCCTAGGACCTGCATATCTTCTTTGTGTGCCAGAGGGCATACTGGTGTGACCAAAAGAAAAAAAAAACCTGTTCTTTCAAAAATTTGAAGACATTTTCTTCAGTCTTCAAATCTTGGCAGATCTATCAAACAAAGCCCAGAGAGTGGTTGGTAAAATGTTTATATATTCTATTCTCTTTCATTTTAGAACCTCAGAAATCAGTTCTCTACTGATGAAAAAAATGGCTTCATAAAAATCCACAAATCCTTTGGAAGTTAGAAGCAAAAGAGGGTGTTGTGGCTTGGATGTGAAGTGTCCCCTACAGGCTCACATGATTCCTACCCAGAGGCACTGTTTTGGGGGCTTATGGAGTCTTTGGGGGACAGAATCTAGCTGGAGGAAGTGGATCTTTGTGGGGTGGGTTTTGAGGTTTCTGGTCCAGCCTTGTTTTTGTATCCTGTCTCTGCACCATTGTCTTCTGGTACCTGAGCAGGCAGCTGTGCACATCTCTACAGCCATGGAGATGCCTGCTGCCATGAATTCTCTGTAGCTATGGGCTATATCTCTTCAAACTCTGAGCCAGAACAAGCCTGCCATTTCTTATGGACTTTTCCAGTGATCTGGTTGCAGAGATAAGAATAATAACTAATATAGACTATGAAAGAGAGCTATTCTTATAAATTCAAATCCTAGGTGTGTAATGTGTGCATGCTTACCATTGGGTCCAGTGTCTCAAGGAATGTTCCTTATGAATACTTCCTAATGGGGCTACTAGTGATTGCCTAGTTCTGGAGCTGCTTTTGATAGATGAGAAATAATCATTGCAATGAACTTCTAATTAGAGTGAAATTGAGCATATTATATCCTTTGCCATTTTCTCTATTGCACTTTTCCCTACCTCGTTTTTAAATCTTTTCATACTCAGAAAATGTGTCCTTTTTCTGTAATATAATTTCTGTAATATAAATGAAAAAAGTTTTCTCTCTCTCTCTTCCTTTGTCACCGAGCTTTTGAATGACCTTATGGCGTGCACCAGTTTGGTTTCTATGGCTGTGATAAAAGGCTGTAGTCAAAACTAACTAGGGGGAATAAATTGTTTATTTAACCTTACAGTTTATAGTCCATTGGGGAAGCCTAAGTAGGGACTCAAGGCAGACACCTGGAGACCATAACTGAGGCAAGGGCTATGGAGCAACACTGTTGACTGCCTTGCTCCCTATGTTTGCTCAGCTTGCCTTCTTATACACCCCAGGACTGCCTGCTCAGGAGTGGAACTGCCTATAGTGGGGTGGTCCTTCCACATCAATCATGAATAAAGAAAACTCCCCCAGGCTTGCCTACAAGACAGTCTGATAGAGCCTTTCTCAGTTGAGTTTCTCCACCATCAAGTGACTCTAGCTTATGTCAAGTTGGTAACATTGTTTTGTTTTGTTGTTTTGTTTTGTTTTTCTGCCACAAAACTCTTTTAAACACTCTTGTTGAAATTCACAGCATCTCATTGCTTGCTGGGTTTGCAGCTGCAGTTTGAGTTTATTTAGCATTACTTCATGTTGGAAAGTATCCACCAAGTTTAAAGATTATTTTCTGATCATTCTGGAATTCTTTAAGCTTTAGTTTGTTTTTAATTATGTGTATGTGTGTTGGTTTGTGCACATTAAAGGTGCCCAGTGAAGCCATAAGAGGGCACTGGATCCCCTGGGGATGGGTTAGAAGCAGTTCTGAGTTGCCTGACAAGGAAGCTGGGAACTACACTCTGGTCTTCAGTAAGACCAGGAAGCACTCTTAACCACTGAGTCGTCTCTCGGCCCTTTGTCTTATTGCAATTAAGATCTTGAATATGTACTTTCAGGTGTATGCTATGATGCATGGAATTCCACTTTATTTTTATCTCTCTGGCAGGCAAAACACCACTTTGTGGGGGCAATCCATACTCTTAACAGTGACTTCAGAAGGATAGAATGTCTCTCTGTCCCTTGTTTCTGATTCTCTGCCCTTTCTGGCATTGTTCTAAACCATGGGTTCCAATATTGCAGGGTCCCAAGGTGCAAAACCCATAATGTATAAAACCAGGGGCATCTTTGAATCCATAATTTTTATTGATTAAGGAGCTGCTGAAATTCCTGGGTCCACTGTTTACCACAGGAGGCAATTTTGACCATTAGTGGCCTGTCCAGTGGCTCGTTTCCAGACTCTGAATCTCTATACATCTGCTGGTCCAGCACTGGGAAGCACTCTGACTCTAGTTCATTAGATCTTTAACTTTCTTCCCATGGCTCAATTGGTTCTTTTCTTACTTCTCTTAGAAAAGTGAGGGTTATTCACCTCATTCATTGCTGACACTGAAGACTTCTCAGGGTGGGGAACAGTTGTAAAAATAAAGAAAATGTATTAGAGAGAAACAACCATTGAAATATTACTCTGACTCAAAACCACAGACTGCAATTTGTCTTCTTCTACTGATTAAATGGGAAGCTTCTACTCCACAGATGGGATATGAAGAGAGAGAAAAAGTTTCTCAGCCCAGCAGAGGAGCCCTTGCTTGATTGAGCATATAGTCCTCTGTTCACCCCAGAGCAAAGCTGGCCAAGGTGGAGAGAAATGCAGGACTGGAGAGCAAGCCACAGGGCAGGGAGAGGGAGGCCTGCCTGTCCATCTTCCCCCATGAGACTTTGAGGCTTGTTTTCATGGTTTGCAGAGAAATACATTTCTGACCATTCCTCAGAGGCTCATAGACCCTGCCTCCAAGTGACTCAGAGAAATTTGTATTGCCCTGAAAACAGGATATATTCACAGCTACATCTTCAGGGAAATTAAGCCCTGAGAAATTGAAGTAGAAATGAGAATTTCCAAACTGTTAGGCTGTGTTTGGGTTTTGTCCTGTACTGCTGTGTGGAATTCTCTTGTTGGGGTTTTATGAAAAGGGGTTCCAAAGAGAGGCCCACCTTAATCCTTTGAAGGAAGTAAAACTGAATAATGTATGTCTGTCCCTCAAAGAAAATATACTGCATCCATGACTCAAAAACTTCAAAAGACAACTTGGCTTTTTTCTTTTTAGGCAAGAGTACTTAAAGCTTCCTTGTTCAGAAAAACTGAAAATCTAAAGTTGATCTTTCACCTTTCATCCCCCGGTCCCAGGTCTCCTCTTCGCCGCCTAGGAAGGTTCCTCATTCCGGCTCCTCTCTTACCTTCTTCATAATTTTCCAGATGTATGTCCTGCTAGGTATGCCAAGCCTGATTTAGCAGGAGCTAAAGGCTGTTGAGTATTAGTCATGACAGCAAAGTTTCTCAAAGGACAATGTTGGTCTCTCTTGTTGACCAATTCCCTCCCTTCTCCTTTTCCTCTTCCTCCCCCTCTCAGTCCCATGGCTCCTCCCTCTGTGCCTCTAAAATTAGAGTTGATACAAACACAGTGGAAAAGCTACTAGTAATCATTCATTAATTCATTCATTCATAGTTGTGTGTACATGTGTGAGTATGTGCATGTGTGTGTGCATGCATGAGTGTGTGTGTGTCTATCTGACTTTGTGCATGTGTGTCTGTGTGCGTGTGTGTGTGTGTGTGTGTGTGTGTGTGTGTGTAGTGTAGTGTAGTGTAGTGTATATTTGTGCAGATGCTCCCAGAGGCCAGAAGAGGACACCCAATACCTAAGAGCTGGAGTTACAAGCAATTGTTAGCCATCTGATGTGACCACCAGAAACCAAATTTGAGTATTCTGCAAGAACACTTAACCACCGGAGTCATCTCTCAACCCCAGTTTAGCTTTTGAAGCTCTGTAACCAAAGTTAAAATCTGTATCTCAGCTATGCACAGTGTTATGGCCAGTTAAAAATGGTGAAGGTTTTCTTGGTGCTGGGAACAATGGAACTTTTAGCCTCACACATATTAGGCAAGTTCTCTTCTACTGGACTATATATACTCCAGCCCTCTTTTGACTTGTTTTGTTGACAAGTCTCATTTACTTTCCCCAGCTGGCCTTAAACTCCTGATCCTCCTGCCTTAGCAGGAGGCTGAGTACCTGAGGTCACTACTGGGAATGGGTGAAGTGTGTCTGTGTCTCCAGAAAAGGTGTTCCTGCCCAACAGTATCCACAAATGAAACTCAGGTATACCACAGGGAATTCTGGATTAAGGATCAAATTTAAGCGAGGTGTTTGGTGATTGTGTAGAGTTGAGAAATTCTGTCTCACAAATGTATTCAAACTATTTCTAGATTTCTAGTAATTTTTATTAAAAGTAAATTTAGATAGCAAAAATGGCCAAGTAGGAGATGTTTATTTGGGAAGAGAGAGAGAGTATCAGCCAGAGTGGGAAGGAGATAAAGGAGAACAGGAGGAGAGGAAAGTATGATCAAAACATATGATCTACATGTATGAAGACATCATCATGCAATTGATATACGCTTTTCAAAAGTTAAGTCTGAATAATATTTTGAAAAGCTGTGTTTCTCCTCAGTTCCTAACTTAAAAGCTGCGGCAGTACATTCTTGCTCTCCACCCCTTATCCATTAACACTGAAGTCAGAGTATGTAACTAGAATGTAACAGTATGCCATGGTCTTCCTATCTAGGTGGCTCAGAAGTGGCTCCAATGCTCCGTTCATGTTCCAGCCTTGGAAAGCTCAAGCCATGGATTTTCTTTGCATGTGGGAATGGGACTGGCTGCATTCATCAGTGATTTCTGGTCACTAGCCAATTAGAAGGAGTTTATATGCATGCCTGTACCACTTAAAAAAATGTTCTGAGGGTCTGGCTTTGTTATGAAGCCAGATGATCTGTTTTTAATATAAATATTTTAGCTTTATTAACGTTCCTAAGCCAAAGTCTCTGAGGCACTTCTATTTAGATC
Organism: Mus caroli; assembly: GCF_978045245.1. Lineage (NCBI taxonomy): Eukaryota > Metazoa > Chordata > Mammalia > Rodentia > Muridae > Mus > Mus caroli. The sequence continues at coordinate 48,769,998 of NW_028227270.1, read as the reverse complement.
ATGGTCTCATGAGACTGTGTTGTATGCTTGCAGAATGACCAGTGACCCATAGGGCACAGAGGACTTTGCATGAGATCTATAGTGTGAGATGAACTGCTGAGGGGAGGAGGACGGGGGAGGAGGAGGAGGGGGAGGGGAGAGGAGGGGAAGCCTGTGTTCTGGGCCATGACCTGAGCTGTCCTTCACTGAGGAGCGGTAAGGGGGCTGCAGGAGTAGAAGGTGGGGGAGGAAGGAGTCTGCAGTTGGGAAAGCTAGATGATGACAAGAGGATGATTCTTTTAGTGGGTTAGAACCAGCCAGGAGGCTGAGATCCTTGTGGCAAGGATCTTATATATTGACTGGTGGATTGTTTGGAATTATCTTTGCATATCTCTGGTCCCCCTGGGCAAGGAGCTGTATAGGACATCAGGCCCACCCTCTGCTAAAATTGAAAAACAACAACAACAAACCACCAGATGTAAGATCTGACTCAGGAATTGTGTGGTCTGCTGTGTTCTGCTGTGCCCTGAGAGTAAGCCTTTCTACAGAGGAACTTGAACTGCAGACCTGTGGGTGGACTGCAGATCTGTGACCCACGCAGCTAAGAAAGAGGCTAGAGATGAGCAGAGCTGATCTGGCTACAGACCAGCCCTCCTGTTGTTCTAGTACAAGATCTCCCTCCCCACCCCACCCCATCCCCCCCCCCCCCCCGCAAAAAACCAAAAAGCAGCCATGAACTCCCCACTGCCCTGGAACTATATCTGCTTATACCTCATACTGGGCTCCATTGCCCACTCTCACAATTTCCCCCAGAAAGCTCCAGGATCCCTTTGAGAGGCATGCTTTCTTCAGTCAGACCAAGGGCTTGGGTTTTTATTCCCTATGAATTGGGTCAAGTCTCATTGTCAAATTTAATAGTAGAGATTTGCTTTCAATATACCCTCCCTAACAGAATATGCTTCTGGTTACTGTAATGTACAATGTTGCCTGGCAATGATTCAATAAGTTAAAAGTGAGAGGCATGTTTAGTTAGAAGGCAAACAGCCTCCACTGCAGTATCTGGGAAGGGACATAGCAAGTCTTACCCTCTTAGCTAGGTCAGGAGGGCACCAACTTCCAGGTTCGGAGCAGCAGATGCAGCCCAGCCCGGTAGTGGAAGAGTGAGAGAGGTGGAGGGTGAGTGTTAGCATTCCTTCTAGGCTCCACCCCACAGTTACCTGGCAACAGCCAGGTATGCCCCTCTTCCCTCTCTGCCCCTTCTCTCTCCATTGACCAATCTGTACTTCTTTACTCCTCTACACACTCTGTCTATCTGCCTGTCTCTCTGTCTCTCTCTTTCTCTATCTCTCTGTCTCTCTCTTTCTCTGTCTCTTTCTCTCTCTGTCTCTCTGTCTATCTGTCTCTCTGTCTGTCTGTCTGTCTCTCTCTCTCTCTCTCTCTCTCTCTCTCTCTCTCTCTCTCTCTCTGTGTCTACTCCCTTCCCAACTCCTCCCCCCACATATCCTAAATAAAGTCTATTCCATACTATATCCGTTTTATGGCTGGTACCTCAGGGGGAAGAGATGCCTCAACATGGTCCCACAGAGGCACCCCCTTCTCTAGCACCATACCTTGCCCTACCAAACATATTCCTGGATTCCTTTTCTTTTTTATAAAACAAAACAATGAGCTGCCCCCCCACCCTGTCTTTTGGCTCAGTGTCCATTTCTGGCAACTTACCTTCCACTCAATTCCCCTACAGTTCCTATCCTGGGCTGAAGAGGACTGGCCATCCCTGTTAGGCTTATTCTCCTGGGTGAGAGAGGACTGAGCAGTACCCCAATGTCTCTGCTGGGGGGTGTAATTTTATTTCTAGAGGGAAAGACTTTGAAAGCTCATCTAGGTCTTGTCTTTGGTTGGAAGCCATGAATGGTTTCCAGGATCTGATCTTGTAATTACCAGAAACTGACTTGCAGAATTCAATAGATTGATCTGTGATCTTTCAAATATCCACCTTTCCCTATACACCCGCTCTCTGCTAGTGAACAGTTTTAGATACATGTGGATTTTGTGAAAATGTCTAACGCAGGCAGTCTGCATCCTGCCCCCAAGAAAGCCAGATTATCAACAGGAAGACAAGGTTCAATTATTTTAAAAACTAAAGTTTTGATGACTCTCTAGGAGGTTACATTACACTAAAATGAAGAGACTGGGATGGCCCATATGAGGAGACTGGGTTGGCCCATATGAGGAGACTGGGATAGCCCAGATGAGAACGGGACAGTGAGTTTCAGAGGGGAATGAGAGGCTATTCACTGAACTCACACTGTCTGCCCTAAGTCAACCCTGCTTTGCTGCTGGCTCTCTCCTCCAGGATCCCATACAGTGAGTTTCTGTGCCTTCTGGGGATGGGGGTAACTGAACTAAGCACCCAGGTATCTCCCTAAAGTAGGGAGCCCTTTGCTCCCTAACTTACAAATGTTAAAACCAGAAAGCAATTTAACCAAACAGTGAATGAAACCCAGGGTGACTCATTTCTAGCCACTGCTGCTTCCGGATTTATTTATGTCACTGTTATTTATAGATTCTGACTACTATCATCAAAGACACTTCAGTCTTAATCATTTTTTTATGGAAGCCTGGATGTCACACATAATACTATTTTCATAAGGAAAAAAATCTCCAGGCAAATGCAGCTCAAATGAGGTTAGAGTATAGGAAGGAAGAAAATGAAAGCACTATTATTATCTCTAATTTTTATTTTGGGGTGTCACGGGCCCCCTCGCAGGCCACAGACCACATGGTGGTATCAGCTCACTGCTCCTTTCTCCAGCAAATGGTAATTTTCCAAGGACGGCAGAAATTAGAGCAACTCTTCTGCCTCCCCGACTTTTCTTTCTGAAAAACCAATGAAAATGCAAATGGGCCGGGGGCTTTTGTGTGAGAATTCTCCCCCAGCTTTATCGCCTCTCTCACTCTGGCCATGGAATCCAATTACATTACCCGTGGTCCAAGTGCAGGGCCCAGGGCAGTGTGGGGGAAGCTGGAAAATAAGATGAGAGGCCACCAGTCAAATTCTTTTCTCTGCTTCCAGGATGTAACCACGAGGAAGCATGGCGTCCCTTTTACATCTTGCAAAAGAATTATGAGCCTTAAAATTGAGGTGGGAGAGACCTCGGCCATGTAGACGCAAACTTGGGCAGCTGAAAGAAGATGAAAATTCCCCAGAGAAAGTTGAGGCCCCTCTGTGGTTCTCTAACTTAAAGGTCCTTGTTTCTGAGAGATGCCCTGTGGTTTTGAAGCTCCATGGAGCATGCCTGAGATGCTGGGTACTTAATTACTTAGATCTCTGTTTTCAGGATGGAATTTCTCCATCCTGGAATCTCACACGGGATTCCAGTACCGACCGGCCTGCATCAAAGTGGCCCTCCAAAGAGACTGAGGCCCTCTGTGTGCGTGACGGAACAGCTCAATCTCAGGAGCTGCTTCCCCAGGACACCCTGAGAATGCTCCTCAGGCAAGCAGGGAGTGTTTACATGATCGCTATCAGCAGTAACTATTATGGCACAACCATCAATTAGCTCTGTACTTGCAAAATAGCACCTGGGAAATCTTCCTCCACAAACTTGTTTAACCTTTTCTCTCCCCTCCTCCAGTGACAGGCCAAGATTTACAGTTTTTAAGACTCAGAGCACCTGGATTGATGTTATCGCGGTCGAGATGCCTGGGAGAGGGCATGCTAGTAAGACTTGCTGTTCATTAAGAAAGAACTTTACCCTAAGAGCAAATTTAGTGTTTCCACTAATAACATTCTAGACGACGATTAATTTTGCCAAGGCAGTCCTGAGCGGCTGCTCTGAAGGCTGTGAAGGGCCCATCTCTCTATCTCGAACCCACCTCTGATGGGGGCCAGATAAAAATGTGGACTTTGTTGTCAACAGGTGTGATACTTCTAGAAAAGAGAGCCCGGAACCACTTTAGGCTCACCCAAACCCAATCACTTAGTTAGTGGACATATTTCTCAGCCTGTAAAATCTGGGTTCACTGTGCTCTTAAAAACAAGAAAAGATGAGAGAGAGAGAGAGAGAGAGAGAGAGAGAGAGAGAGAGAGAGAGAGAGAGAGCCACAGCAGCCACCGCAGCTCACCCACAACCCTGGTTCTGACCTGTGAGTTTCTAATATTCCTTTCCAGCCACTCCCAACCTGACACATCTTCATTAGCCCAGTTATTAGAGAGGGTCTGGCGCACCACATTGTGTGGTAGTTGGGTGATGAAACCCGGGCTTATTGGAAAGATGTAATCTGAGGTCCCTGTTTGTAAGGAGCCGTAGGGAGTGTGCTTGTGTGCTCATACTGTAGAGTCATGTATCTTCTTTCATTCAAAGCTGTCAGCTACATAGCTCAGACTCCAGATAGCCATCGGATTAGCTTTAATGGGCTTTTTTTTTTCAACCATCATTGAGGTACAGTTGAGACTCTATAGGCTTCAGTTAAGGATTGCTAAATTTGGCAGTCTGGACTCTGGCCACAAAGGTAGCACAATGAGAGCGTGTGACACATGTTTGCTACTCCCTTGCAGAGTCCTGGTTGGTGTCACTCCCAGGTTTCAGCCTTAGAAGAATATGCAGAGTCAGTGGCAGGCAACACAGAACCCCATTCTTACCCAAATGCCTGTTATAGACTGAAAGAGTTTTCCTAATTATAACAAGTTTAAAATCAGCAAGACTGGGGAACATAGAACTTAAAACACCTCAAAGCAGCTCATTGGGATTTTTACTGATGCAGTCCAGGGCTCTGGATTGGGTTTGATTTCTTTGCCAGTTAAAGAATTAAAAGGCAACAAAAATCTGAAGTATAACAGGTAGCAGCAGAGAAATCTCATGCACTACAGACAGAATCAGCAGCTAAGAAAGGCATTTATTGTAGTTGAAATAGTAGATGCATGTATGTAGGCACACCAAGAACAAGACCCTCTGCAAAGCCAGGACACACATGCGCGCGCGCATTCATTGGCACACATGCACATACACATACAACTGCACACATGCATTAACTGGGGACACACACTTACACATGCACCAGCACATGCATGCACACTACATGCACACATGCACACACACATATGTACATACATATAAAGCAGGGACACTGCCTGTGTGTGCATGCATACATACACACACACACACACACACACACACACACACACACACCTACACATACACTTGTGCACAACTCAAGAAGCCAAAGAATAAATTATCTTCTCCAGGGCTTTTAAAGCCTCCGAGGAGCTTCCCTCCCCTAGTTTAGGACTGTTCAGTTTGAAGACAGCTAGCATGGTTGATTAGTCCAGGACTGTGTGTGGCGTGTCCTGAGCGGGGGTTTGAACTTGTTGAGCCAGCCCATCAGCAGGAAGCTGTTGGTGGGAGACAACAACGTCTAAGACCTTTTAAGCTTCAAGGCTTTTGTCTCAGGTCAAGAGGGTGGGGGAGAAGTGGCCATCTTGGAAATTTATCATCTTTATTAGCTAGCATGGCCCCTCTCCCTGTCTTTCTGGCCACCAGGGAATCTAACTGCTAGTCTCCCAGTGCCATCTGCCCTCAGTTGATATGTGTTAAGAGTCTAAATGCTTGAGGTCTCACCTCATTTTACATGAAGGAAGGGCTGTCATAAATTGCTTTGGGGGTGGGGGGAGTCTGTTAATGTTAGGACAAAACTCCATATGATTACAGAACTCTTAGAGTTACAGCCAAAACCAATACAGATCACAGTCAATGCATGTAGGTAGGCTTCACTGACTGAAAAGGCCTGAGGAGAGTACTGCTAAGGTACTAATGCCATCTTTGTGGTGGGTTTGAAGCTAAGCCATAGTGGATGAGAGAAATAACCTCAGGATCCTGTGGCCAGACCATGTTCACCAGCTCCGACATCAGAACTCAGCAGGTACCACCACTCAATGGGAACACAGACCACACAGTGGCCACTCTCCAGCTCTGGTTGGGTCTGTTACTGCCTGATAGACTGCTTCTCCTGGGTCCTCATTAGATTGGGATCTCTACTTTCAACTCTGTGCTTGACATGTAGGGTCCTATCCCCAGCTAGGTTTTGTGTGGTCTTCTTGCCTTCCTGACGACAGGCTGGAGGATGGGGCATGGTTTGGGTTCTGCTGGTGAAGAAAAGGACATTGTAGATGGCTACCAGTGTTCAAAGGCTCTTAGGCATTTGAGAGTTGCCCTAGTGAAGATTAGCCTGGTTGTCATTGTACATGCCAAAGGTTGAGAGGAAAGCGGATATCTGAGGTTCCCAGGATGACGTATTATAATTCTCCACTATTTGAGGCAAATCCTATTGAAAAGAACAAGGATCAGGAGCTGAAGGTACTTTCTGAGTCTCTGTCTAGTGTCACTGTATATAGTATCTGCTACATAGTATACTATGTCCGTGGTATAGGGACAGAGCCGGCGATGGAGCCAAATAACAACAGGCACAAGGGACAATACCAGTCTCTCCCCACAGGGCTAGGGAGATGGCTCAGTTGGTTGGTTTATCATTTGTTGTGCAGTGTGAAGGTTTGGGTTTTATCCACAGAACCTACATGTTAAAATTTAGGCATGGTGGCTTTGCAAACAAAACAGTGCATCCTTGGGGCTCATTGGACAGACAGCTTGCCTATTTAAGAAGTTCCAAGAGACTCAGACAAAATACAAGGTGGGTAGCTCCCAAGGAGTAACACCTAAAGACTTTTTTTTTGCCTCTACATGCACACATATGAATATGTACACACACACACACACACACACACACACACACACACACACACAGTATCAATCTCTCCTTGAATAGACCCTTTGTCTGGAAGGGGCACAGTCAGTGGAGAGATCATCTGTTACTTCTTCTTGGTCCTCACTTTCATTTCAGCAGGACAATGACTCTAGCTAGCGTCAGTAACAGAACGGGCCCTGAGATCTGATAAAGATGAGCCATACAGAATTGCTATCCCCTTCTCAGTTCTCACCTGTGTATTTTACTGGTCTCAAGGAGGTGGAAATCTGTTCCCTCCCATGAAATGGCATGCATGGCAAATGCGTGCTTGGTCGTCACGTTTTGTACAGGGTGACTGACAGGACCAGAGCTAGCAAGTGAATGCTCTTCCACATCCTTGTTACTTGGTGGGCACAAGACAAGGAGTTTCTAGTTTCAGACTGACGTGAACAAAAAGATGAGCTTCCTAAAGGAAATGAGTCAGAGGCACAAGGTTGGGAAAATTCCTGAAGACCAACGACTGCTGATGGCCCCAGGACAGCTGGGAAGCCGTGGGTTGCTATTGGCACTGGCTTTGCCAACACCTTCCAACAGGTCCTGTTTGCATAGATTCACATCTGCTAAGCTTTGCTTCCATGTGAAAGCATCCAGGGCTCAAAATCAAAGCCGAGTCCTCTACAGTCCTTGTGTGACATCTGTTAACAGTAATTTGTCAGCTGCACCTCTGAGAGCAGGAAGGTAGCATTGTAGGTATTCCACAAGGGGGCTGCTTCTGGTTAAGCTGTCAGAAACAAGAGGGCTGTTTCCTGATTTGCCCAGATTTTTTGTTCTTTCCTTTTCAACTTTTTCTCTTAATCTCTCTGTCACATGATCCCGAAAGGCATTGTGCAAGCCCAGCGTAAGGCCTTCCACTTTGCAGATTCCCCGAGGGCTGCTTGCCTTCCTCCTAATCGACCTGGAGAAGGGGCATTTACTTAAGAATAGTTACTCTTGAAGGAAAGTTCTCCCACTAGGTGGTTTTAACTACATAAGTAAAGAGGACAGGAGACAGAACTGAACTCTCACTTGGTGTGGTAAAGGTAGTTTTATTCTTTGAAAACAACTCGGCTTGAAAGGCCCCAAGACTTTGGTAAACAGAAGTAGCCATCTCTGAAACAACAGAGCAATCAATTCCAGGAAGCTTCCTGGTTCTCTTGACAATGACACAGTGGCCATTGAAGGTTTATGTCTTCTGCCTGGAGAGAGAGAGAGAGAGAGAGAGAGAGAGAGAGAGAGAGAGAGAGAGAGAGAGAGAGAGAGAGAGACTCCCACTGTCCTGGCTGCAGTCACTTTACCCTGTAAGTATTCTGTGATTCGCCCACGCAGACTCTCTTTATGACGTATGGACTTGTAACAACTCTGCCAAGGGCCAGAACTTGGTCCTTACAGATACTGAGCTGCTGGGATGACCCAAGGAAGCAGTGGTGTCCAGCAGCCATACACTGGACCATTGGAAGGAAAGTGAGGTAAACTTCCACAAGCAGATGTTCTCTGAGCCAGTGCTTGATACACACTGTCCCTTCACCTACTTCTCTAGTAGCTCATGGACCTGGGATCTTGAGCTACCAGGATAAGAGGTTGAGTTTCCTTCCTGGACTTGGAACAAGTGTGAATAAGTTAGAACAAGACTCCACTGCCTTAATCACCCAATCTTCAGGGCTGAGGTCAGCAGTACTGCTTCCGAGATTGTTCTGCCAGCTATTTACTCTGGGACACCCAGGGACATAACTACCCTGTAATGGATTTCTGCTCATTGTTTGAAATTTTCTAAGAGGCTTCCCACTCCAGGCTTAGAATCAGCCTTAGCACAGTTTCTGAGAATCTCCCACAGGCCTCTTAAGAGGGAAACAGGTTGGCTGGAAAGCAGAGACCTGGTGTCCCTTGGAACAGACCCAAGATTCAGCTGCCTACACATGTGCCCTTTCACCTGACGAGCTGGGCCCAGCCTTCTACAGAGAAGCAGCAGGCAGAGATTTAGAAGAGATCTGAACACAGGAGTTGTGAAAGTGAGAGTGGCAGTTGCCCAGAGAGTCAAGCTTAAGCAACTACCTCCTGGTGAACTAAACTTTTGATCCTGGCAGACATCTGCTTGTTGACAACTTCAGGTCAAGTTCCTGAGACCATCAGAGCCAGAAAGAGGACAAACTATTACCAATTAGGGATCATGGTAATTAAGGTTGAAGAGGTGACCCTCCAGCCTCCAGCCTCAGAAAGGACTTCCAGGGGTTAGTGTGATATAAGAGGTGCCCAGTCAGGCACAGTGAAGGGAGGGTGGGTCGGTCAGGATGGGCCCCACACAGCAGCCTGGAACAGGACTTATGAAAAATTTCCACTCTGAACTCTTTTCAACCAGAGAAATTTTTACATGAGCCAGAGTATAGATAGCCATAAAATATTACATAAATCAAATATTTATTTATAATAAATCACAAAGACACAAATAAAAGCAATTCATATATATGACCACTTCTTAAAGACAAAAAGCTAATTTACATAATAATGAGGTGTCTATTTTTTTTACAGGAAAAATCAAATCTTGGTTGAATTTTAACACTGTGGGACATGGAATCATCCACAGTGGTTTTCAGAGTTGATTGAGATTTTAATCTTAGAATCTGAAAGTATCCCTTCAACACAGATACTTTGTACAAAACACCAGAAGGATGTTCAAGGCCATTTCAGAACTTGTCAGGAATCCTGTCCCAGAGTGAGTTCCAGGTCAGCCAGGGCTACACAGAGAAACCCTGTCTCGAAAAACAAACAAACAAACAAAAAACAAAAAACAAAAAACCCACCAAACTCATTGAACAGTTTTAAACATGAAGCTGAAACCATCAACTCAAACAGCACTTCTATGCTGTGATGGACAGGCTCTAGAATCACCTGAGGGAGACAAGTCCCTGGGCATACCTATCAGGTAATTTACCTACCTAAATTAGCTCACCTGAGATGAGAAGACTCCCCTTTGGTATGGTTTGTATTCTTGAGTGTATATGAAAGAGAAAATAAGTATTCATCTTTCTCTGCTTCTTGACTACGGATGCCATGTGACCAATACCCCATGATCTGGGCACCATGGTTTACCTGCCCTGCTGAATTGTATTCTCAAACCAGAATAAGCTCTTTCCTTCTTGAAGTTGTTTTTGTGAGGGTATTTCTATCACAGCTATGGGAAGTCTAACTATGCAAACCAATGAATCCTGGAGGCAGGAGAATATTAACTCTTTGTTTTCTATAATTAAACCATTGTGTTTCTGTCAGGGCATAAAACTACATGTACACAGTTAAAAACAAAAACGAAACCCTGCAATTAATAAAACAATAGTCTCCGGTCTAAGCAGAAGTGTTTCAGGCAGTGTCATTGCGTACTGTGATAGTATGCACATGGCAAAGTGTACATGCAGTCTTCAGGACCAAGGTTGCAGTAAAGTCTGCAGTGAAGTCACAAGCCATTCCCACCAGAAACCCCTTGGACTCACTGAGCATTTTTTGTATTAGATATTTTCTTCATTTACATTTCAAATGCTGTACTGAAAGTTCCCTATATCCTCCCCTTGCCCAAAGCACCCACTTCCTGGCCCTGGAATTCCCCTCTACTGGGGCATAAAATCAGAATGGCTAAGATAAAAAATTCAGGTGACAGCAGATGCTGGCGAGGATGTGAAGAAAGAGGAACACACCTCCATTGCTGGTGGGATTGCAAGCTGGTACAACCACTCTGGAAATCAGTCTGGCAGTTCCTCAGAAAATTGGACATAGTACTACTGGAGGATCCAGCAATACCTTTCCTGGGCATATACCCAGAAGATGTTCCAATTGTAATAAGGACACATGCTCAATTATGTTCATAGCAGCCTTATTTATAATAGCCAGAAGCTGTAAAGAACCCGGATGTCCTTCAACAGAGGAATGGATACAGAAAATGTGGTACATTTTTCACAATGGAGTACTATTCAGCTATTAAAAACAATGAAGTTATGAAATTCTTAGGCAAATGGATGGATCTGGAGGATATCATCCTGAGTGAGGAGGTAACCCAATCACAAAAGGACACACATGATACGAATTCACTGATAAGTGGATATTAGCCCAGAAACTTAGAATACCCAAGATACAATTTGAAAAACACATGAAACTCAAGAAGAAGGAAGACCAAAGTGTGGATACTTTGTTCCTTCTTAGAATGGGGAACAAAATACCCATGGAAGGAGTTACAGAATCAAAGTTAGCTGAGACCGAAGGAAGGACCAGGACCATCCAGAGACTGCCCCACCTGGGGATCCATCCCATAAACAACCATCAAACCCAGACACTATTGCATATGCTAGCAAGATTTTGCTGACAGGACCCTGATATAGCTGTCTCTTGTGAGGCTATGCCAGTGCCTGGCAAATACAGAAGTGGATGCTCACAGTCAGCTATTGGATGGAACACAGGACACCCAGTGGAGGAGTTAGAGAAAATACCCAAGGAGCTGAAGGGGTCTACAACCCTATAGGAGGAACAACAATATGAACTAACCAGTAGCCCCCAGAGCTTGTGTCTCTAGTTGCATATGTAGCAGAGGGTGGCCTAGTCGGCCATCATTGGGAGGAGAGGCCCTTGGTCTTGCGAAGAGCATTTGGTTTGGATTAAATTTTCATTGCTACATATTCAGAAATGCCAAATTTCATAACCTGAACATTTGGTTTTGTAACCCTGCATGGGGTTGTGACCCACAGTATAGGAATCTGGGATGGGGAGCTCCCCGAAGAGACCTTTGCATGTGTGTGTGAGGAGCAAGAAACGTGAGATGGGGAAGTTGTAACCTGAGTGGTCTTGACTTTTCTCATTTTGTTGGATAAGAAGGGTCAAACTGCCATGACGTGAATGGCTGGGTCTGGGCTGGGTGACGTCATGAAGAAATGACAGACACATATTCAGGAAAGCTAGGGTCAGGTCAACAGTAATCTCCCTCCCCCTCTCCCTCCCCCTCCCCCTCCCCCTCCCCCTCCCCCTCCCCCTCCCCCTCCCCCTCCCCCTCCCCCTCTGCCTCTTGCCTTTTCCTCCCTCCTCTCTCCCTTTTTCTATCTCTATCTCCCTCTCCCTCTCCCTCTCCCTCTCCCTCTCCCTCTCCCTCTCCCTCTATCTCTATCTTTATCTCTATCTCTATCATCTCTATCTCTGCAGGCTCCCATGGATCTGAAGCCCTGGGATCTCAGACATGACCAGACTCATGTGAAGGGCATAGAACACATTCACTCAGTCCTGTATCTGCTTCCTGTAGCACATGAAGGGCTTCAGGGAAGAACACCAACTAGAAGCAGAACTTCAGGGCTGAGGCAACATCTGAAGGACCAGATGTCTTGGAATGCATGAAACAGAGAAATTGCAGTCCGGTGGGGAAGTATTTCTAAGTAGGTGTGAAGGCACATTTGCAAGGAACTCTGGGATAAGGTGGACGTAGCGTTGTCTTGTCTTACTCGTCCCAGTATCTATCAGGAAATCATGAAGGATATTGGAGTTAAGATAAGCTATTCTCTTTCTTTGAAAAATCTTAAAGGAAAACAGTGTCAGCATTTACAGGGGGAAATTAGGAACTGAAGCATGCTCTCAGTCCCTTTAAAGAAGTGGGTTAGTAAAGAAAATTAAATGTACACTTTTAAAAATGTTTATTTTATGTATGGGAATTTTGTCTGCATACCACATGTGTGCCTGTCAGAAGAGGGTGTTGAAGGCCCTGGAACTGGGGTTTCTGATGGTTTGATCCATTACATGGGTTCTGGGAATTAAACCTGGATCCTCTGCAAAAACAGTCAGTGCTCTTAACTCCTGAGTTGTCTCTCTAGCCCATAAATGTACACATTCTTTTGAGACAATTTCGTTATGTAGTCCTGACTGACTTGGACCTCCTTGTTAACCCAGGCTAGCTTTAACCATGTGTTGAACTTCTCGTCTCTGTCTCTGAAGTTCTGGGACTACAGGGTTGTGCCACCACTCCAGGATTAAAATGTTCACTTTTTCTCCATGCCACTCCCTGCCCCTTGGGGTCATGACAGGAGGTGAGCTGGCCCTTGACCCTCACCAGCAGCATCACTCTGGAAAGCAGGTGCTGCACCTTGCCTGGGCAGCATAGTGAAGCTGGTGGGGTGCAGGTGAGTCTGTCTCAAGGGTGAAAGTACAAGGAATGCTGCCCTGCCACTCCTTGATATTGAAGTGGAGTGGGGGCAAGGGTAATGCCCAATTTCACCTCGCTCCTGGACACCTGTGGCAGTCAGGAGAGCTGGCCTGGAGTCATGAGAGAGGGAGAACTGTCCCTGCCCCTTGTCTGCTACAGCACTTGGGAGAATGAATAGGTCATGTGTCTGTCTTGAGTGGACAGCACAGTAGAGTTGGCTCTGGAGGTGTGTGTACAGATGAGCCAGGGAGGGTATGAGAGCAGGCGAGCTGACCATCTTACCTGCTGAGGTAGGCATTGGGTAGCTTAGCCAGAGAGATGCTGGAGTGTTTGCCCTGGTAGTGCAGACAAAGGGGAGTCTGCAGGTTGACCAGATCAGCTTCCATCTAGGCCCAGATCCAGAGCTTTGAGTTGGCCCACCCTAAAATCTATATCATCTGTGAACTGTTGGGGTATATGAAAAGGCTAGTCCTGCTAATCCATAGTGGTAGGATTTCCATGACACAGGGCAACAACAGGACAATCAGGAGGATTTGTGGTGAGGAGCTGATATTGAGGTTGTCACAGAAGTCAGAGATCTCAAACCAAACCAAATGACCCAATGCAATGAACATTTGCAAGCGAAGATGTGTGGACAGAGGGATATATTGTGGGACACATTGTGACATACTACAGCTTCCAGGATGAGAGGGTTTCTAGGCTTGGTGTGTGTGTGTGTGTGTGTGTTTGTGTGTGTGTGTGTGTGTTGGGGAGGTTCAAGGGCAAAGGGTGGGTACAACGGGCCAGGGGATTGGGGTAAAGGATGTGAAACTCACAAAGAATCAATGTAAAAGTTTAAAATTTTCACTTTTGTCAGAAAAAAATCTCTCCTGCATTTGAAGAAACCAGAAGCAGAGTTTTTACTATGAAAACTGAAATCAGGTTACAAAAGACCAATTTGAGCATCCTTAAGAAATAGAAATGATGGGAAAAAAAAACAGCAAGACATAGAGATGGAAAACCCAGCTGGGTCTTGAGAACCGGAATGATTGGTAGCATGGGAGAAACTTGAGCAGAGGGAAGATGTAGTTTTCAGTGGGGTACCCTGCACTGCAGGCCACTTGACTGGAGAAGTTCCTGTGTAGGAATGACCCCTATCTAAGCAGACTGGCTCATTTGAAGTTCAGAGATTCAGTGTGCATAGAAGCATTTAGGCAAAAGGAAGACAGTATTTATAATAGGTTGAGCCAGATGCAGCCCTTCTGCCCCAGAACTGTTGCTGACAGAATGGTCAGGGCTACTTAACTCAGGGGCCCTACATGTCTGAGAATGTCCCTTGGATCCACTGGACAGAAATGCGATGTGAACTAGAAATCAAGAGAATAGAAGCATGCAGAGGGAAGGAGAGGGACAGCCCCAGCCTTGAAGGCCACAGAAAAGGAGCTGAGGGAGGATGCCAGCCAGCTAGGGCATGCACTGGTTTGGTTTTGCAATGCTTGTTTCCTGTCTTTTTTAAATTTTAAGTGGGGGTTTCACATAAGTTTTTCATGTCTAAAGTAAAGATACTGACCATTTCTGCTCATGGTCTACAAGCTATGCCACGTGGCCTGGCACAGATGTTTATAAGTGTTGAGTAAAGTTTATTCAAATTGTAGTTTTATTCTTCAGCACAACAAAATGTGTTTCAAAAGGTGAATCTTCCTACCATCTATTTACCATGTTCTGGTCATCTTTCCATCTACTGTCTATCTGTCTGTCTGTTTGTCTCATCTATTATCTATCTATCTATTTATCTATCTATCTATCTATCTATCTATCTATCTATCTATCTATCTACCTACCTACCTACCTATCTATCTCTTTCTACCATCTATTTACCATGTTCTGGTCATCTTTCCATCTACTGTCTATCTGTCTGTCTATTTGTCTCATCTATCTATCTATCTACCTACCTATCTATCTATCTGCTATCCCATCTATCTCTATCATCTATCTATCAATCTATTATCTATCTATCTATCTATCTATCTATCTATCTATCTATCTATCTATCTATCATCTACCATCTGTCTATATCTATCATATATCTACCATTCATTGCTTATCTTACTAAAGCTGAATTTATCTGTACACCTAATCTTCATATGTCCATCCCTGTATGTGAATAATTGGTAATGGTTCATAAATGTGCCCATTCAGCATGTATGAGGGATAGTTTGAACCCAAGAAGAAAACAAAGAATAATTTCTGGTGGCATTGTGTTGACTCCACCTAGGGACCCAGGCCTACTGTTCTCAAAAGCCTGTCAGGCTGGCATACTTACAACTTAAAGCACACATATCCAACTGTCTAAAACCAAGCAGATAAGCACAGGTAGGTCTGTGCTCCACAGGCAAACCCTTGCCTACAGCACCAAGCAGAGATACGGGTGTACTTCAGATCTGACGAGACAATGTGAGTCTGACAGGGGGTTAAAATATATGGAGAGAATTCTGGAAGCTTCTGAAGAACTGTGGCCAGGCCGGTGTAGCAGCAGGCCCAAAGGAAGCAGCACTTGAGTCTGGGAGTGAACGTGAGTCACATGAGAGTGGCAGGCACCCGTGCACCCGTGGTTTTGCTGCAGGTGCATGGAGAAGCCAGTGGAGCAAGGCTGGGCAGGCAGCACAAGGCAGGTGGGAGGATCATTTACCTGGGCTGCACTTTTGTTTTTTTTATCTCTTTCTTGTTCTGGGGTCTTCATTACCTATCATACAGCGAGTCATGTTTTTAATGTTAGCTGATTTAGTTTTAGGTTTGTTTTATTAAGTTTTTTTTTTTTTTTTTTTTTTTTTAGTTTTACAGTTAAACATGCTCATCGTAACAATGGACAATACTTAGATTTAGATGAAGAAACTCTATGGCCATTGGTCTCTGCTGCTCTTCTGCTCCTGGTCCTCCTCCGAATGTATGGAGAGGTTCCTGGGGATGGAGGTGAGAGCAGAACCGTGTATCCTTATTGTCAAAACAATGAAATAAGGCTAAGCAAGTGAGGACAGATGATGCCACTGCTATATTAGAAGATGGTAAGGGTAGCCACCAGGTTTCAACTAGCCTAGCAGTCTCACAGCTGAAGACAGAGGAGAACAGAAAAACAACACACAGCCAGACTCATGTAAAGGCACTAAAAACCCAACTAAAATTATACAGCAACAACTAGACTTCTGTGACAGAGGTTTGGATTGTGTCTTAGAGATGTTTGCACAAAACCCCTAATTTTTTTTATAACATAGTTACTTTTATTTATTAAACTTTAGTTTCTACAGCTTACCAACACAGGCTGCTTTATTTAATCTGTTTGAATCAAAATGTATTTCCACAGAAGAAAATCCTGTGCATTATTAAAGACTAAAATATTAGCTACATTGTTGTCTTTTTAGTTGACTAATATAGCTGTTAAATATTCAGATATTCAGAATTTTGTTATGGTAACTTCTAGGCATGTAGAGCACAGGACTGGCACACTAATACATTGGGGCATAGCTTTGGGAGGCTTGTACATTCTAACATAGCAAGACTGTTGGTAGAATCTTTATTAAAAATATCTAACAAAAAGAAACAGGGAAAACTTAGTGTAGCAAACAAGAGAAATAAAATATGGGGGTTGAGCCTCACCACCCAAGCAAGATTCAGGTGTTCTGTGCATCCAAGTCACAAGTCAGGGGGTAGCAACTTGGATCTTCAACACACCAGCTCTGGATGCACAAACTTCTTTTCAGTATCAAGTGATAAGAGAAGAGTCAAATAAAGAGCCATGCACGCCACAGAAATGGAAATCAGAGCAGAAGAAATGTCATCACCCAATCCAAGGGACTTGGAGGGCAGCAAAACCCACATTGACAAAGCAAGTAAACTTCAAGGGGGTCTGGGCATTCTTAACAACATGAGCACTGAGCACACAGCAGCTGAGTAAGAAGACAGCCCGCGAGCGTGTGTGTGTGTGTGTGTGTGTGTGTGTGTGTGTGTGTATGTGTGTATGCACCTGCACAATAACATAGGAAGCATCTGAGGTACTGGGACAAAGGGAGACACATGTAGTCTTTGTTTCTGATTTGTTTCTTAGTCTGGCTTCTCATTGTTGCCTTCAACTAACAATTTAAGTCTTCCCTTGTGATTTTTCAATTCAATGAGACACATCTGTTGATGAATCACAGGTATGCATGTATATATTTTATACAAAAAATATTTTAATCCCCTCTACTTGAAGTAAGGTTGATTTTCTTGAGAATGCATGCAATGAATTATCTAAACACACACACACACACACATACACGAGAGGTGGGAAGAAGATCTCAATTCAAACATAGGACCTTAGGACCTGCAAGGGGAAAAACTTGACTTAGTCAGCCAAGGCTCTTGTATAGACATCTGGAAGAAGCCAGCAATCTCAGGAACATGGATGTGAGCAGTAGGCTCTGTGTAGGGTGGCTGGTCCTCTCTCAATAGAGAAGCCAAGCTGACCACCTTGATCAGGAAGACTCCATCCCTTGACTCACCAGATCTCCTATGTAGTTTCCAGATGAGGAGTCACCAAGGCAGTCTCCTGGTTGGGCACCCTGGAAGCCATTTTGTGTGGGACTTTTGTCACTGTGTCACAGGACAGGTGAGGAGCTGCCTGTGTAAGAACATGCCTTCATGTACACAAGTTCCAAGCAGTGACACCAGGCACAGCGAGGCTTGGAACCTCTTCAGGAAACCTCCTTTCTCTGAGCTTGGACTTTCTTCTCAGCCTCCACTTTCCTTTCTTTCCTTTCCATGAACTGGGGCTCAGAGGAAACACAAATAGAAATAAAAGAGGCAGCATTCAAAGAAAGGGGTTCAACTCCAGGGCAGTGGAGTTCATTATCCCCCACTCCTCTGTTTTATCTTTATTTAGCTCAGTGCACCCTGCTTCAATCCTGAGAACAAGTCTACAAGCATCAAGAGAGGCCAGTTCTGCCTCAGCTCTTGCATCCCAGTCTGGTGTGACACTGAATCCACAGTTGTACAGAGGATGGCTGAGCACTGCAGAAGAACCACAGTGGTGGTCCACTGAACTTCTAGCACTCAGTCTCAAACTCCAGAGCTGAACAAGGTGACAGAAAGAGGGAGGGTGTGTCGTTTGTGATGTGTCTGAGCTAAAAGCCACTCTCCTGATGCTGTACAGCTTTCCAGCATCTCCCACCTTGCTTCCTTTTAGAGGAAAGCAGTGCCATCTCCTCATCTCAATGATGATTTGGAGCAGGAAGAGGGATGAGGAGCTCCTGCAGGCCTGCCGGCTGTCACCTTGAATATGGTGATCGCCTTCCACCTGGCTCTGTAGGAGAACTGGAACAGACTTGTCTAGGGCAGCTACAAAGTCAAGTCCCCTGGCCAACTCATCACAAGGCCAGGATCAAGTCTGGATGCAAACATTCCTGTGGAAGGAGCTCCTTCATGCCCAGGACTGTTAGAGACACTTGGAAGGTCCTCAGGACTTGGTAGAATCTAGAATGTGAATGGTGTCAATCTTTACCTCTGTATGAGCAGCAGGGTCAGTGGTGGTCTGAAAGCATGGGGCTTAAACATGAGTTAGATTTGTGGGCGAGGATCCTATTCCAATTAAGTCAGCACAGCAGGGCAGAGGGCTCTCCACAAGTCTGACATTCCCGACCTTTGTGCTTCCAAGCTCCTCGAGGCGTTGTTCTGGGGGTGATGCCACTTCATGAGGACCTACCTTTTCCCATGGCACTTGTGGTTCAGCTCTGGAGGGTGTTCAGTGTTTATGTCATCCAAGTTCTACCTCAGAGGTCAGTTAGCAGAACCGACAAGCCATGTCGCTGTGTGGAGTCAGCCTATATACTCTTTTGGTGTGTCTGTGCTTCGTGGATGGTGATAGAATCTCCCGTGGCTTTAACATATTTCTTATTTTGTCTTCAAAATACAAAACGAACAACCACCGGGGGTGGGGGGGAAGAGAGAAAGAAAAATAAAAAGCCTATAAACTGGCCCATCCCCTTTACCATTTCATCACCACAGACTTCAAGCAATGCAATTTTCTTAAGAAAAGTTGTGTACCTTGATGCCTTATTTGTTTTTAGTAGCAATAAGCCAAAGCTGTCTGGGAAGCCCTCTTCTCAGCAGCCTCGAGGCACGTTCTCAGTGTTGGAGGGTGGGGCGCATGTGTACACAGCCTTATGAAGGCTATGTCTTTCATATGTACCTTCAAGCCTCAGTGGAAATCCAGTGCCCGAATCAAGGAGCTTAAGAAGAGGAACAAGAAGGATGCCCGTAAAGGCCCAAGTGTGGCCAAGGTCAAGGCTGAACTTGAAGAACAGTTGTCTGGATGACTTCTGCTCCCAGGGCAGTAACAGTGAGGGGTTCGGGTTGTGAGGAGCATGGTGTCCCTCCCAAAAGCATGTAGGAACTTCAATAGCTTGCCATCCCTCCTGTTCCCTGTGCCCTGATTCCCCTTCCCAGGCTATCCCTGCCATCCATCGCTCACTGCCCACCAGGTCAGGCAGAACCCCACCACTTTGCAGGTGGGGCAGAGCTGCTGCCAGGGCAGAGACGGATGGCATATTTATTAGCTTGTCAAAGCCTCCCCTGTTTGTGGAAGACTCCCCCAGCTAAACACAACAGTCCTCTTCCCATTGGCTGCTTCGAGGCCCCTGGTCGAGAGTCTCAGCAAAGCGCTTGATGAGGCATAAAATGATGATTAATTAATTTACTGCTCAGTTGATCATCATGCTGCGCGGTTTATGGTTTTCCCAGCGGTCAGCCCTGGCTCTGCAGTGCTTAGCCATGGCTGCCTTTGCTTTGACCTGATCTGGGAGATGCCTGGGCCGGGAAGGAGATGGAGCTGGAGTGAAGGCTCCAGGGACCCAGGCCATGGGCGCAAGTCACGGTTGACAGAGCCCCAGCAGCTGGTCGTTAATCAAGGCATACTTGCCATGGGAATGTGGCCAGAGTCCATGGTGCTGGAGACAGCCATTTCTTCCCTTGCCTGCTTGCAGAGCTGCCTCTTGGTGAGAAACCTTGGGTCTGCAGGAAATGAAGGCTGATCTCTGCCACGACAGGAAGTGCCAGGCACAGGGAACAGAACAGATGCCTCTCTTCCCACAGCTGCACTACCAGGGCTCTGCTTTGCTCTGCTCAGAAGAGAGGTCAGGAGCAAGTTCTGCCTAACGCGCTCGAAACAGGAAGGTTCACAAAGGAGTGCCCAGGGAAGAGGGCAGTCCTCCTTTTGGTCAGTCTTAACTGCACCATCCAAGTGTTTCCAGTTGTTGAGTTTCAAGAGTTCTGCAGTTTGATTTCAGTTAAAGTTCACTTGAGAGTGTACTTCTGCACTCCAGATGGCCACGAAGAGCATGGTTAACAGAACAAAAAATGTTACCTAATGGGTGGAAGCGGAAGGTCTCTCTCCCTGGTGCTGGTGGACGTGTGTAAGGGATCAGAGCTCTTCCATCTCAGAATTTTACATGCACAGTGCACAGCAGCCTAATGCAGATTGCAATTCGGGAAGGGAACTCTGTACAGTACCTGATCCCACGTCCAGGGTGCTGCCTTTGTGTGAGACATATGCATTCTAGCCTCTCTTTGGAGGTGGTGCTGAGGCATCAAAGCCAGCATCTAGGAGCAATGGGCTCCTGCACTCTTCCAGGTTGGAAATACTAGGATGTCCGGAGCTTCAGTTCCTTTGAGATGAGGGGTGGCAGCCAGGGTATCTAAGATTTGTGATCTCCCTACCCTCCACCAGGGTGTGTTCTCTCCTTGGGATCAACCATTCTGCTGCCATGTATCCTGCTCCCCAGGTTTGTTAGGGTGACCTCCCTGCTCCTGCTTCTGAGCCCTGGAAACATGTTGGGGAAGTCAAGAAGCCTTGCAGGTTGGCTACTTTCCTGCTCTTACCCTCACGGCCCTGTGACACCTCCTGCCCCACCCCTGCCCCATCTCAGCTCCTGCTCCACCCCTGCCCCATCCCAGTCCCTGCCCTATCCCAGCCCCTGACCCACACCTATCCCATCCCAGTCCCTGCCCAACCCTGCCCCATTCCTATGCAGCCCTTGCGATCTACCTCATACAGTAAAGAGGAGGCTCCAGGTTAACTTCAGTCTAAGATGGTCCAGCCATTAGACTGAAGTTGTACTCAGACCCTTTGCACTGCTTCTCTCTCAGAGGACATGTGACTAGCTCAGACAGCCATTGCTAACCATTCAGGGGCCAGGGAATGCCAGAGTCCAGGAATAGTAGACTGCTCAGCTACTATTTGAGCAGGAAGGACTTTGGCAGAGAAGGCAAATCAACTGAAGCAAGGGGTTAAGGACCTCCACAGCATTGTTGCTGGCTTGCTGTGGCCTGTGGGGGCCAGATGTTCTGAGCTTCTGCCGGTGTGTGTGTGTGTGTGTGTGTGTGTGTGTGTGTGTGTGTGTGTGTGTTGAAGAGCAGGGTCTAGGAGTCTAACAGCAGGCTTCTGTCTTGGAGCCTGGGAAGAATCCTGTGGTCATTCCATGAGTATGTCCATGGCTTTGGGTTCTGAATGTGGAATGGAGCAGAACAAGGGTCAGACTGCAGTGCGTGTGTTGGTCTGACAATCTAGACTCTGTTGTGACATGGTTCCTGGTCTGATCTCTGCCATCCAACTCGCTCCTCTGAAATGGCAGAGGTCAGAAGGACCTTGACATGAGGACCACAGGTTGTACCTGTATATAGGCCCTGTGACATCAATGGCTACAGCATGTGAAGGCCACTAGAGACACACTCCATCCATAGCAGAAATCCTCTTGTTGGGGTTTTCCTTAGAAAGGGGTTTTCTAAGAGCCAGGATAGGAGCCTGCCCGAGAGGCAGAGGCCCTAGATGAATTCCATACATGCCTTCTTTCTACAGAAACTCCAGGACAAGGATCACTCAACAAGGTAGGACTGCTGTTTCCATCTCTGCTGGTAGCTTGCCACCATCCTTCTAAGGGCAGAGCTATAGAGTGGAAGCTCTGTCCTGGTGAGGCAGGTCCCAACGGTAGTACTCTTGGGAGACTCTCTGCCATCAAGGTGCAGAGATTCTCTTGTGTTCTGCATTAGAAAGTGACACCCTTGGAGTGGATTCTCTGAAATGACCTTATTGCCTCCACTCATGATCTGCTCAGATCCATACTTACATATTACAGATCTTGTTACCAACCTGAAAGGATCCCTTTGTGTCCTAGGTATCTTGTCACAGAGATCATAAGCTGTGGGCTGACTGTAAAGGGCTGTGGACTGACTGTAAAGTGCTGTGGGCTGACTGTAAAGTGTTGTGGGCTCACTGTAAAGTACTGTGGGCTCACGGTAAAGAGCTATGTTTGATTTTGAAAGTGTGATGTTTCCTTTTTAGAGATGAAAACTGTGGCAACAGATGCAAGCCTCTACAGAAATCACAAAAAACATGCAGAGTCGTGGAGCCCAGAAGCTACATCTACAAAAAACACTCCTGCACTTTAGGCTGTGGGAATCTTTGGAAGAGGGGGATGGAAAAATTGTAAGAGCCAGAGAATCCTGGAGCCCAGCATTGTGTCTCCTAGTAATGTCAGCAGCTACTCCCATAAAATGATTACCTCACTGTGAGCTGAAGAGGAACTACACCAAGGGATATACCATACTGGCCAGAGAAAAGCCCATGAGCTCTCAACCCTATACAAAGAACTACGGGCAACGGGAACGGGAGAGGTGGTCTTCCCCAGGCACGAGCACATGAATTGGTTTTCCAGTGCAAAACAGCCCTAGAAACATACACACAGGTAGCATTATATGTACTGAAAGGCTATATTTAAAAATATATGCATATACAAGTGCATGCAAAAACAATTAGTTAAAAAAAAAGGTCATAAATTTGAAAGAGAACAGAGATGGGTATTTGGGAAGGTTTGAACTGAGGAAAGGTAGGGAGCAACATTACAATTAAATTATAAACTCAAAAAGAAAAAAAAAACCTTGCATTAGTGTAGTAGCTCACATTGTAGCATTTTGGAAGGCTGAAGCAAAGGATTGCTACAACTCTGAGGGCAGCCTGGGATATGCAGTGAGTTTCACACCATCCTGACCTCATCCTGGGAATGGCAGCCTGTACCAACAGATGATGAAAAGGCTCACGTTTCATACCACAGTTCAGGAATCCCATGTGATTCACAGTTTCCTGAGCGATTTCTCCTACTGACTGCCAGGCCCTTGCCCAGGATGTACAAGCTAACAATCAGCACCAAACCACGTTGACAGCTGAGGCCATGAGGACTTTCAAGTCAAAGTTGTTTTTCTAAATGAATCTTGGGCTGAGTGGATAATGTGCTTGTAGCACAAGGACAGGAGTTCGGACCCCCCAAACTTACCTTAAAGACAGGCATAGCAGGCTGTCAGTCATTCTAGTACTTGGGAAGTAAAGATGGGGAGTCTCCAAGAACAGGATGACACACACCAGTCCAGCCCAAGTGGTAAGCTCTGTGATTTGACTGAGAGATATCTCAACATATTACATCGAACGTAATTAAGGAACACACATCATGAATTTATGCTTACACACACACACACACACACACACCAACACACGTGAACATACATACACATGGGCATTACATCATATACACATGTATGGAAGCATGCACCTTGGGCCTTTCTCTCCTTTGGGATATCTCCAAGTCATTCTGTCATTTCTAAAGCTTGTGGTTCTCCTTTCTCCTCCCAATGTCAGTAGCAAGGCTATGATGCTAAGTCAGCCACATACACTCTCTGAATCACTAAAGACTGTATCTTTTTCTCTACTTCCACTTCAAATTAAGGGGACAGAGTTGCCGGTCTCTACCCCTGGTGATGTGGAAGTCTCAAGACAGAATGTCATTTCTTAGAATGAATGCAGAGCACCCTCACAGGGAGAAGATGGTGGAAGTGACTGAGATGCAGAGACTTCAAAGATGGAACCATGACAGAGGAACTAAGTCATTGGATAGGGAAGCTTTCTGGTCAGACTTTAGTGTTCTGGTCTGGGCACTCCCGCCGCTGCAGGAGGGTCTAGGTGGGGTGGATAAAGGCCATGAGGACTTCTGCAGGCTTGTATCTCAGGGTGACGAGACATTTACATCCTACTTGACTGGCTTCTGGGAGCTCTTACAGAGGCACACTCTGGCATGTACAGAGCAACTGTGGCCTTTAAGGACTTGTTCCTTCTGACTGAAACATGGCTGTACCCATCTTCCTTATTGAGTTACCGTACGTATGGAGCAAGGGATGTGTTTCAAAAAGCAAACACAAGGTCTTCCTTTCAAAATGCCGCCGCCATACAACGAATCGACGGTAGATCACGGGACACAGAGTTGCAGTACACAGGAAGCAGACACGCGTGCGGCGACTAAGTAGAGTCACCGGTTTCACATTGTATTTTCAGCAACCTCAACTCTGAGTCACTCCCTACCTCACAGCTACAGCCTCTACTTCAGATGGCATCGAAGACCTTGCCAAAAGCAGAGTAATCAGAAGATATCAGTATCTCTTTGGGCAGAACACCGAGCACCTGGTGTGGAGGGAGTGTGTAGGTGAACTAGGGTGATAACAAGAGTGAGTGGAGGCGTAGATCATGTCAAAGAGGATCTATGTTTATGTCACACCTGGTGTGACATTAGCTGCTCTCTTGGGTTCCTTAGAGACAACCACTAGTTCCCTTGACCTGAGTTGATCCAACCACCTTTAGCTTGAGATGAGCTTTGGGGTAAATTTGCTGGCAGTGTAGTCTCTACCTCATAGTGCTACGAAGCTTTTGCCCCCCAGCTATGGATGCAGCCTTTAGTGTGCCAGGGTAGAAAATGGCCTCAGTGTATGATCAGAGCTAATGAAAAATAAAAGCACGAGGTGTGGTGGACCCTGGGCCTGCACCGCCCTTAACGAGAAGTATTGACTGGCAACTGATGTCACTATAGATTTTTACTTTGTCTGTTTATGGCTCTACAAAGCAGTCCACTGGCTTTTAATGGGCAGGAGAACAAGGATAAAACAACTCTGTGTTTTCCTTAGTGATAAACAGAGCAGCCAATCTGAATCTGCAGTGGGCAGGGAGGCATCTCTGGTTATGCAAACTGCCGCCACTTGAGCCAGAGTGTATTCACACGGCTCCAAGGAATACAGATGGCTCTTCACACAAGGGCGCATCCCATCCATTTGCAAAGAGGTGGGATAATCCATTAATGACTGGCATTCGGGTTTAGGATGGATATTCTACACGTGGAATGATTTCTACAAACATCACATTATGAGGTCCCTGCACTTGAAATTCATGATGTTTCACATAAATGGAAGACCGACTTCCTTACTGTGGGTTTCAGAAAGGTCTTTGGACTAAGACTCCAGAAGACAGGGCTCTAGTGATGACCATGGTCCAAGCGGGGCCCAATGATGCATGTCTCAACCTGAAAGTGCTTTTCGGGAAAGGCTGTCTGTGCTCTGTCCTGGGTCCTGGGATGGTAAACTTTACTCACTAGTCTCACTTTAAGGTGAGCTGGAGTAACTTCTGGAAATTTCTTCCTCCATCTTGGATTCACCTTCAGGACTGCTTCAGGATGTGAGGTAGAGATACCACCTGCTCCCAAACCCCGCTCTATGGCACCAGGAGGAGACAGCCATCATCACCCTCTGCCCTCTCTCCTCTGAATTGCCTTCTCCTGATGTCTTCTAAGCAGTGGCAGAGTTGAGACACCATCACTTCCCCACAGACTCCTTGCTGGTTTTATGATTTCATCTCTGACAGAGAATTATGATCTTGAAGCAGAAGCCCTGGCCAGAGGCTCCAGGGAATGAGATCCCAGACAGAAGTCAGTCATGTGCTCTAACACTTGTGTTCTTCTAGACAGACTGCCACATGCTTCCTATTGGCCTGTGTCCTTAAGCAGCTCCAGACACACAGTAACTAGCCAATCACTGTCCTATGTATGTTGACCTCTGGCCACTAACAGATTCCTTAGTGCAATGGAGAGGAGATGGCCTTTTGTAGTTTTAGTGTCCTCTGTGTGGTGGATATGTGCAGGTATTCATCACCTTTGATAGCTCCCTAATTACAGGTGATGGCCAATGACATTATCTGCTTGATAAGAACATTGAGCTGTCTTCTACCCCTTCACTGGAAATTGTTTAAGTAGGGGACTCAGAGCTTCAGGTCTTTAAATGACTGCACGCATGAGGCTCTTGACCATAGGACAAGCTGCAGGTTCTTGTTCCATGCAAAGAGAGTAAATTCTGTCCCCATCCACCCCAGGCTTCCATCCCGCCATGCTGAATGCTAAAAGAGCACCTTGCTCAAGGTGGGGACAATTTTTCCTTCAGAATGCTTGGGGAAAATCACCTCACAGTGTGGGACAACCTGGCAGTGGGAAACTGCCACTTTTGTTCCTACGCAGGCTTATGTTTGGCCTGTGTGGTTTTGCTGACCCCACTGTCAGCACCCAGCAATTACCCTCGGAGAGGAGATGGCTTCTTGCTTCTCAAGCTATGGTATGTTACCATCGTTCAAAAGTGTACTTGATCAGACTTCGATGGCGTCCCTGGGCTTAGATTCAAACACTCACTACAGGTTACCCAGCCAAGCAGTGGGGTAGCCCAGGAAAGAGGAGATCAGGACAGAACAACTCATTATGAATCTAACTCTGAGGACCTTGGGTAGGGCAGGAGTTCACGTGTGGCTTCCGGTCTTTACCTCTCTTCTTGAGAAGGAAAAAAAAAATGACTGCCCGGGGACAGAAATCAATAAGCAAAGAGGAAGGGCACAAGTGTGTTACAGATAGAGCCTGCCTACAGCTCTAGGAGTATCATGGTGTCTGGAAAGGGGCAGAGGAGTCCAGTTGTGGGCTTCAATGTCCCACAAGCATTTCTGTTGGGTCAGTCTCTTTGTGCTGTGTGAGCCGTGAGGACTCAGAACTACCTGCGTCTCAGCTTTTAAACATGGTCACCCCTGAGTTAGTGGGGCACTTGGTTCCTCTTAGCAGATCACTTCCAGTTCAGGGCCTCTCTTCCAGGTGCTCAGAATGACCAGGGTGTGACAACACACCACGTAAATAAGCAAACACTCGAACTCAGTTCTGGTCCTTGTACACGCAGTGTCTACACACACTTCCTATAGGCATGGTTTTGTTTCTTTGTATCTCAGGGCCTCTCAGAGTACTGACTCCAGTGATGTATTGTGAGGGTCAATTGATGTTAACACAGATCAAGGGCTTGGCTACATGTAGAGAGCAGAACATAAGCCCAGGAAGTCCACATGTAGGCTGATCTTCCTTTGGTTATCAACCCTGTCTTTCAGCTGGACTTTGGGTTCCATTTGCTGAGATCTGACCTTGTTCTGTATGAAGAAACCAGAACCAAGGGCCTAGAAAGCCACATACCATGTTCACATTGGATGGCAGGTGTCACTCGGAGAAAAACTAGCTTCACCACAATTTGTGTTCAAGGTGAATTTTGCACAACCTGTGGAGGGAAAAAAAAATCCTACAATCTCAGTGAGAAGTGGCAGTGATTAAGCAAGCAGACCCCAGATGAGTCACCTGCACCACAGGCTCGGTCTGCACAGGCATCTCTGCATCTCTGGGAGACCTGGAGGAGCAGGTGTGGAGAGGCCCCCTCCAGCCACCTTCTGCACCTCCACAGAGCCTGGCTATGCTGCTCACAGTCGCTTGGATGCCTTCTAAGTATGCTTCCTTCCGGCTGGCACAGGACTGACTGGAGCAGACAGGGCACTGTGGGGAGGGACGGAGGCTGGCTTCTGAAACCTTATGGCGAGCTTTGCTTTCCAAAAGATTTACATTCTTGTTCAACAAGCACATAAACACCCGGTTTGCCTTGTGTTTGTGATTATGGCTGGAACTCCAGTGCAGAGCTTGTGTCCTGCCAGCAGATTCCCACTGGGTAGGCGTGTGTGTGTGTGTGTGTGTGTGTGTGTGTGTGTGTGTGTGTGTAAGAAAAAAGGCTTCTTACCAAGATGCCTGCCAATGCAGACCCCATCAAAGCAGAGTTTGTGGTAAGTCTGCAGAAGGTCCTGGTAATCGTTTGCCCCTTCTAGGATTTACTTCTTAAGTTTTGAGTGGCCTTTGAGGTATATAACTGAAGCAGTTGAGAAGGGTGTATAGTCTCAGCTCTAAGCATAAAAAGGACAACAGAGAAAGTTTCTAAGGGCAGAAGGAGCCACTCCTTGTCCTAATGTCCTGAGACACACAGAACATCTGACTTCTGCATCTGTGCTGCCTGCCTGCCTTCCTGTGTGGATGCCCTCGGTTCCCTCCTTGTGATCCACTTCCCCACTCACTCCTCTGCAATAAGAACCGGGGAACAGGTTGCACCTTCAAAGCCTCACGTCCCCTTTAATGTGTTGTGTGGTCCTTCAAAGTGTGTTACTGTTTCTCTTTCATCAGAGAAGTCACCAAACACACAGCACAAGACAACTCAAAGATTTCACTCTGGCCCCTGCAGTGGGACTGCCTCTGAATCAGGTCAGAGGGGAAGAAGGTGGGCTGAGGGGGCTAACAGCCAGCGTTTTGACTGTAGGTGCTACACTGAACTGCAGCAGAGTTGAGGCCAGGAGCCCCACCTCCCCGAGACATCTAGAGTTATCGCCGTGCTGTCTTGATGAAATCGACTTGCTCCCTCACTGCCTGGGGTGGAGTGGGCTTCATGGACTCCACCTGGATCTGTTATACGTGGAGTGGTTGTCGTTCTTAGGTAGGCATGGGAGGAGCTGGGGTTTTTGAAAACTAGACCCTGTCACACCAGTTATTCTTGTTGTTAAATAAAGTGCTTCAACTAAATACCAGGGAGGGAATGTTTGCTGTCAATGCACACATGGTACAAAATACCGGTGTAACGAACAGGGAAGGGAGTTCTTTTAAATCAAGAAGCCCAAGCAGGCTTCAGCAACATTTTATAAAGATGTCATTTACATATTCTGCATACAATCTGCAAGATTAAACCTGTCTTCCAGGGCACTACTACTCTCTCATGGTGCTTGGCAGATGTCTTAATGAGTGACTAGAAAGAAAAACCAGAAATCCTAGAGGCTGTGTAGAGAGAGCCCCTGCCTCCTACATTTCTAGGGAGATTTGAGGCTCAAGAAACATTCCTATTTTAACTTTATAAATAGTTTATATCCTTTATCATTATTTTTGTTTCTTTTTTGAGACAGAGTCTTTCTACATAGCGCTAGGTTGGCCTGGAATTCACAGATATTCACCTGCCTCAGCCTCGAACATGCTGATAATAAAAGTTGAGTGCCACTATGCCCAGCTCATCTCAGACTTATTTTATGAATTAGACAAATGCCCTGGTTGATAGAATAAGAGCCCAGTGCTGACTCTGGGATTCTCTTTGAGCATTTGGAAACATAGTTGCCACATCTGTCTGGAAACATAGTTGCCTCACCTGTCCATCGCACAGCTCTCTTGCAAAGAAGCTGCTAGCGTGTAGACCTCTGGTACTTCAGCATCACTTTCTTTTTAATTAAATGTATATCATTTGCTGTGAGAGGCTAGGATGCATAGAGAGCATCCTGGCAGAGTAACTGACATGGATGGTGGAAAAGACAGGAGCATACACACGGCAGGCCAGTTACTACATCTGATAGGATAGGAGGACCGCAGCCACCAGAGCAAATGTTAAAGGCAACTGTTTCCCAGCACTGTCTGACTGGTGCATGTCTAATTAGGGATGGATCTGTTTAACTTCCCCAGTAAAATACTGAAGGACAATAACTAGGTCAGCTTGAGATTGCTACATGTTTGTTCTCTCATGGGCACAACCATTAAGGATAATTTCTGCTACCTGTGTTTGAGTGATTTTTAGCATCAGTCCTTTGAAATCACATGAGGTCGGCTACACAGAGTGGAAGTTAAGAATGACCTGACATATTGCTCGAGCTTGTCCACTGTGAGAGGGATCACAGGAGGGGGGTAGGTTTCACCCAAGGGCTCTTGTTTCCTCCCATTTACTCGGCAGCGATGGTGTCATGTGTGATTACATTTTATGAGATAATAATTACCAGCAGAACAGCTTCTCTAAGCATGCACAGGTGAGCTCAGCACTGAGGTAAATGCATTTGGGTCTGTTAATGGGCTTCACTCTCGCTGGCTTGATTGGCTCCTAGCTTACTACATAGTGTGGACTTGGAAGAGCCATTCCGCTCACCAGTCCTTGCCATAGCCAGCACTGTCCTTAGATTCTCTGCTCAGCAGAAGGGTGGTACCAGTCCCATGTACTGGCCGAAAGCACTAAGTGCTTTGCTAAACCATGCACCTGCTAAAGGGTAGGACTTGAAAGGGGTATATTTTCTGCTGTGACTGTTGGTGGCTTCTGTAGTAAAAGGGAAGGGCAGATACTGACAGTCAGAAATCTTCACCAAGGCTGAAACAACCTCCCTGAAACAGATCAGAAAGCCAGTCTATCCAGGCAGGTGCTGGCTCTTCTTGACCCCAGAATTCAAATTGGTACCTGAAGACTGTTTTTCCTACCATCAACCTACAGGGAGTTTCCTGAGTGCTAGCATTTGTTTTAGGTGCTGTGACATCTATGTGACAATGGAGAAGGTGTCACACTTGGTCCTGTCCCTGAGAATCTCAAATGCCTGCCTTCTGATGACCCAGCCACAAGGGGATGTCCTCACCTATGAGAAACCCAGGGCAGGTTTATCCATTCTGAGAAGCAATGGTGCTTGTATAGGCAGGACTACTGTTGGGTTCACTTTCAGCACTCACTCTGATGGATTAAAAACCAAATTGAATTTGGTTGTCTAATTCAATAACTCTCAAGTGGCATAGATAGTTTGCATGGAGGAGAAAGTGTGGACACCACAAAAGTGGCTGAGGGACATCACAAGAGGTAGCTTGCTGGCAGGAGGTGTAGGCCACTGCCCTCTACATGGCCTCTTGTACTCAGGAGTCTGATCCCAGTGCTGCCTACACAGCTGGTGTGTGGTCAATTGTATCCTTCAAGAGTTTCTCTTATAATATTTCCTAGGTGTGTCTCATGGAAAGGACTCCAGTGACACTTGGTGGCTCAATTGGAACAACACCCATGGCTTAAACCTGATCTGTTCTTAATAGAATTAGGACATTTGTTTCTGATCTTCATGAGAACTTATTTCCTATGCATAATCACTGCCACAGAGAGAAAAAGGAGTGACTCTGAGTTCTCCTCTGTTTTCTGAGACCCAGGAACCAGAGGAAGTTGTTGTTGCTGTGTCCTGACTGTCACTTCTGCCCTGTAGGCTTCTCTTGGGCAGGTTCACCTTCCAGGGTGCTCCACAGGCTCATGCTGTGAACTTCTTCAGGCCTGGTCTGCTTCCAAGTTCATATTTACTCTTTGCTGAGCTTCATCTGCAGGCTCCAGCTACTGATGAGGCATCCTTTTTTGCTGGTACCCATCCAGCATCGTCTCTGTCTTATGTGAAATTCTCATCTTCTTGGGACCTCCCACTTTCCCCTTTGACATGGGGATCATGCGTGCAAACTGGAACCATCATCATGCAGACTGGCTCTGCCTCCAACTACCAAACTCTGTGGCTCTGCCTCTTACCCACCCACCATTCCTTACTCCAGGCCATCCTTCCAGGTGCATGTGGCTCTTTTTCTTTTCTGCGGGTCTCTCCTAGCTCAGTATGTCTGGCCATTCGGCACTTAAGCACTCTTTTCAGACCACACAAAACGCTTAGAAATCTTGTCTCAAACTGAACTGCCAACCAGAGACCATCCCCAGGACTGACATAGGTTCTCTGCACATAGGTAGCAGCTGTGTAGCTTGGTCTTCATGTGAGACTCCTAACAGAAGGAACAGGGACTGTCTCTGACTCTGTTGCCTTTGGGGCTCTTTCCCCCTAGTGGGATGCCTCTTCTAGCCTCCATAGGAGATGTGCCTAGTCTTCTGCAACTTGACATTCCAAGGCATGTCCATGGGAGGCCTCCCCTTTTCTGAAGAGAAAGGGACTAGGTGTGGATGGGGGAGATGGGAGGGAAAAGGGAAGAACTGGGAGTAGAAGAGGGGAAACATCAGGATGCAAAGTTAATTAATTAATTAAAATTAGTTAATTGATTAATTAAAATAATAAAATTAGTGTTTATGTGATCAGCTTTACCTATTCTCCTTTTATAAGTGTCCTGTAGAAACTTCCAGAGGCTACATGACACTCATCACACCATTCTGAAGAGTAATAAACTATGTGTTATCTTTGTCACCCTCTCGTTGGCTTGACTTTTGTCCCCACAGACTCTCGTGCATTTGCTCAGAGCAGGCATCCAGTGTTGGTTGCTAGAAGGAACACTCAAACTTCCTGCCAGACCAGTTTGCTCTTGTTCTGTCCACAGGGAGTGGACCCTCACTACCACCAGAGGGGCAGAATCCTCAGTATCAAGCATTCCCTGGGAACTTCCCAGAATCCTCCTGGATTAGAAAACTCTTCAGTTCTGCAGATACCTGGTGCAACATGGGAACCTAGAGCCAGCCATGGTGACATCTGTACATCCCTATGGGTGACACGCACATTCAATAGAGACAAGCACATATATAAATAGAGTCCACCCACCACAGGTAGTTCCCTGGTCCTTGGGTTGACATTTGAGCACATGTTCACAGTCTAACAGGGAGCGATGGGGGACAACTATCACCTAACTCGGAACAAAACTTGGAAGGAGTTTTGCTTATGAAAAGATTCCAGAAATCTGTTATAGTAGATATGACCTACCCATAGGACCATGGGACAAGGATGAGCCAAGAGGAGGAAGAGTGGTGTACAAGGCCCTATGAAGAGTATTGAGCTGTGCATGTTGTGAGTGACGAGCATGTAAGACTATAGCACAAGATGTTCTAGATGACTAACAACTGTTTCCAGTTACAGTTAATATTCCAGCCATTCTAGTTTCATTTCTGTTGCTGTGATAAAATATCATGACATGTGATGGTTTGTATATGCTCAGCCCAGGGAGTGGCACTATTAGAAGGTGTGGTCTTGTTGGAGTATGTGTGTCACAGTGGGTGTGGGCTTTAAGACCCTCATTCTAGCTGTCTGGAAGCCAGTCTTCTGCTAGCAGCCTTCAGATGAAGATGTAGACCTCTCAGCTCCTCCCACACCATGCCTGCCTGGAGGCTGCCATGTTCCCACCTTGATGATAATGGACTGAACCCTGGATCCTATAAGTTAACCCCAATTAAATGTTGTCCTTATAAGAGTTGTATTGGTCAGGGTATATGTTCACAGCAGTAAAACACTAACTAAGACATGACACAAATCAATTTAGTGTGGAGAAAAGGGTTCATATGAGTTTATAATTCTAGAATATCATTGTGGGGAAGCCAAGTTTATGAACTTCAAGCAGTTAGTCACATCACATCTACGATTCAAGAGCAAAGAAAAATGGATGTGTACATGCTCCCTGGCTTCTGCTCACTCAGTTTCCTCTCTATTGTACAGTTCGGGACCCCCTGTCTAGGGATCAGTGCTGCCCACAGTGGGCCAGGTCTTCTCACATTAAGTAAAATAATCCTTCACAAACAAGTCCACAGTCCAATTCAATGTAGAAAATCCCTCACTGAAGGTCTTTTCCCAGGCAACTTTAGATTGGGCTGTATTGAGAAAGCCAACCATCTCACCCCATCACTCAAAACAATATTATATAACATGAAATGTGTAAATTGTGGAAGTCCAGCTCTCATTGCTCTTCTGCAGTTTGCTAAGGTCCAGCTATGCCTGCAAAGCTAAGACAGCTCATCAGGGAACAGGTGTCCTTCCTTCCCTGTGACATCTTAGGTCCTCATCAATCACCCTTATAGAGAAGGGCTCTGGGTTAGTTTCTAAACTGCTGCATGGACTCAAGGGGTCTCTGAGGGTGGGAATTTAGTTCTCAAGGACCCTCACCAACCAAGTTATCTCCTGAAAAAGTGGTTCCTGACATCACAGATGCAGACTAAGTTCCAGCTACTGTTTTGTGTGTTTTTCCTTGATTTTCCCAGTTCTTGGGTTGGCTTAGAGCTAGTCCTCAGTTGTCACATTCAGATGATTTCTTTGCTTGTAACTGATCATAGCTCCTTCTTAGGAAGGGTGGGGCAAGGCACAGGGCCTGCCTTGAGCAGAGGGTGATGACTAAGTAGGATAAGTGATCTTCTGGGGTTTTCCTTTCTAAAACTTTCTGAATCCTTCAACCACCACAGCCAACACCAGCCACATCATTTTAGAGTGGTTATTGCCACTCAACTAAATCTTCAGCCCACAATCATTCAGAAAAAAACCATACTTTGCTTTGGTATAATCACATATGACTCCATTGGGAGCACATGCCATGTGTCATGTGATATTGATAAGCAAGTATGAATTTTTTTCCCAGCTTGTCATTTTTTTTTCTTTTTAGATGTTATTTTACTTTATAGCCTAGGCTTATCAGAACTGTACCAGGCTGGCCTGGACCTCATGATAATCCTCCTACTTCAGACCCCCCATGTGGTATGATGATGGGTGGGAGCCACTCCACCTGGCCTCTCACTTGTATTTCATCACAATTCATGGTTTCATTCCTGGTCATGCCAAAAAAATTACTCTGAACTTCTGAAATCTGCTTTCCTGGTCAAGTCCTCCAGAGAGAGATACACCTTGGGGTGAAGGCTTGCCCATGGCAGCTGCCACGGAATGCTGCTGCAGAGAGGGGGCAAGGAAGGTAGGAGGCAGTGAGGGGCAGTGTTCGAAAAGCTTCACTCATCCTGTAGGTCTGTGGAGGCATATGGTAATTCCCAGGTTCTGCCAACACAGGTGAGGGAGCTGGGCTTCCCGTCTCAATGGGCTGATGCCTTCCCAGGCTGGAGTCACTTGGACAAAGGCGTCAAATAAAGGAATTCCTCAAAGAGTGATTCAGATGTGCTCAATCAAAGGGAAGTGTAGCCTTAGAAGTTTTTAAAATTTATTGTTGATAAGGGTTTTTAAAAATCTAAGCCTACAGGAGATGCCTCTAGTTTCTTTAGAGACTCAGTTATGTCCTGTGAAGTTTTTCTAAAAACTGTCTTATGAGAAGATGTTTTTACTAAATCAGACACAAAAGATGTTTTATTAAGAACAGACACATGATTTTTTTTTCTGGAGACAGCCTAAAAAACATATGTTTTGCTAAAGTGGATGCTTAAGAAATCACATGATGTTTAAAAGAGTTATAAACCTAGCCCAACAATAGACAATGCTGTATGGTATTGGTATGCCTTGCTGTTCTTTACTGATGCTAGTTTTTGCTGATGATCCTGGGTGATTCTAGTATGCCTTACCATTCTTTGTGGGTCATCATTTGTCATGACTTCATAGAAAAAATACCCACAAAAAAAAAAGCAAGAAGTAAACAACAACAAAACCCCTTTAATGGTGTTCCAGGGGTTTTTGACACTTCAGTGGACTTGGGTCCATCACAAAGTCTTATGGTTTCTTCTAGATCGACTTGCTGTTACTAATTCATAAACAGTGTTTACAAGTCCTGCCGTTGCTGATTCATAAATGATGTTTACAAATAGATTGAACTGCCACTACTTATTCATATAAACTAAACTACTGATATTGTGACAACACAGATGAAATTTACCCCAGAAAAAACTTTTAAAGAGGTACACATCCTTCTTTGCTCTATTAATCTTTCCTTTCTAATACTTTTGAAGGGTAGTGGGCTAAAAGAGACAGTAAAAACATTTTAAAAGCCTGATTAAAAATAAAAGCGTATCAATAATGCCGTAGGTATGTATTCATTTCTCCAGGAAGACATTGGAAGGAGTAAATGAGCAAATACGACTTTAAACACCTCTGCGATTTTATCCAGAGAAAATTTAGCATACATCCTGCAGCTTTAAAAAGCTTCTTTTGTTGAGGATGGGGTTATCACTCAGCAAAGCCATTAATCCACACAGCTGATACATCTTGGTTGATAAATGAACATTTCCTATGCTACGGAAAATGTTTTAATTTTTGTGATTTTGCTATGATGATAAATGTCTCTTGAAGCTTTCTTTTTGAAAACGAGATTGGCCAGCATATTCATGAAAAATGGATAATTTGTTCTTCTTTGATCATAAAGTGCATACAGGGAAGCATACAACTGTGCTAAAAACCTGTGAATACACCATGTTAATATCTTTGTGTGTTCTGAGTCAATATGAGTGGGGAATCCTGTTACTGTCTTTGTTTCTCAGCCAATTGTTTTGGGCTCCTAGCAGTTGTTTTCAAGTTGAAAGAAGCTTGAGGCAGAGGAAAAAAGGGACCAGTTAAACAATTTAAGCCGAGATTCAAGTACACACTTTCAACGACAAAATGCCATTTGGAGGAGAGAGGTCTCCATGGAGAAGACAACTGGGGAAGAAGATACAGAAAGGTGGATGAGGTTGGGGGCAGATTGAAGGGATCCAGCCCAGTGTTTCCCGAGAGAGTCTGGCTCCTGACACTCCACCTCTACCTTTGGTCTCCACTGTGGTAAAATTCCTTCCATTGTTTGAAAATGAGAACAGAAACTTTATCACCACACAGCTGCACTTAATCTTGTACCCTCTTTCCTTCCATATTTTTTTTCTAAAAATACACTTCTACCTCTACTTTTAAAAGTGGTGTCTTAACATCACAGGAAGTGAAGCTCACTAGCATTACAAAAATTAAATAGATCAGGACTTCAGAATCAAACAAACACAAACAAAAACCTAATCTCTTGTTCAATGTTAGAACTTTGAGAATGTGGGCTAGCCAAGCCAGTGAGGTCATGGTCCTGGGCTGTGCCCTTCCAGGAGCAGATCCTCCACAACCTAGCCAGCTGTCACTTCTCAAGCAATCAGCTTCACATTGATACCTTTGGATTTTCCATGTCTGCAAGCTGTAATCAACAGTATTCATCAGGCACTTTATACTAAATATGAAGGATTCTTTTCAGTGCCTACCCGAAGTGTGACCATTAGAGTTAAGTGCACCCATGCTTGCTATTGATACTTTTCCATGCATGGCATTAAAAAAATTGATTTCTCAACTTAACATTCACCAGCAGAATTGTCTAAAGCCTCAGCAGACTCTTGCCAGTTGTGATCCCATTCTGAGACCAGTTAAGCTCACTTAGTAGTTTATAGGAGAAAATGCCAGTTCCCAAACTACACACACACACACACACACACACACACACACACACACACCTCTACTCATCTCTATTTTATAGATGGAAAGTGTAACACGATAAATTCTTACAAGATTGCTACCACAAACTTAACATTTTAAGAAAGCTAATGAAGGTTCCGAAAAGATTCTTCAACAGTTAAGAACATTTGCTGCTCTTGCAAAGAACTAAGGTTCAGTTCTTAGAACCCAAAAGGTAGCCTACAACCTCCTGTTACTCCAGTTCCAGGGGATCCAAATCCCTTTTCTGGCCTTCATAGGAACCAGATGTGAACTTGGTACAAATACATCTGTGCAGGCAAACACTGATACACATCTCCCTAAGCTTCTCTCTAGACAGTCTGCCAGCTCTTTTCAAGAGTAGATTATGAGACCTACCAACTGTCAGAGTCTTCAAAAAGAAGACTGAAAGTTCCAGGAAAAAAAAAAGGCCAGGGAAAGTGTTAAAAAGCTGTACCTGCAGCATACACAGCAGAGAATTCCAGGCAGCAGCAGTCTCCATATACCATAGTCAGTTCAGTGGAAGACAGACTACAATGAGGACCTGGAGAGTCCTTGGCCAGGGAGTCAGGAGTTCTGGGCAGAGATGCCAGGTGTGCAGGGTAGAGGATAACAGTGAAGACGAATTCAGTTCATGAAATGAGACTTTTGCTCAGAAGCCTCACTAAAGGGAGGAAAGGCAGGACCTGACCCTTGGATGGAAGGATTTAGGATTTTAGGACCAGAAAGGCTTCATGTGTTCGTTGGCACAAAGTAAAGGCTGAAAGGAAGGCAAGGAAATGTGGAGTGGGTGATAAAGGAAATAATACTCATTCTCTCTCTCACTCTCTCTCTCTCTCTGTGTGTGTGTGTGTGTGTGTGTGTGTGTGTGTGTGTTTGTGTATGTGTGTGTGAATCCTGTTAAAGAAAGAAGGTAGATGTTCTCTCAGTGTTCTTCCTAAAACAAGACTAGAAGAAACAACAATTCAGGGGAGGGAAGCTCAAGGATAGAGTACTGAGGTCTCAGGTCATGTGAGATAGTTCGCATGATTCCTGGTGGCCCAGACAGCCAAGGGTCAGTCATCCCTTAAGGCAGGGATGGCAGTGGTTCATGTGGGTTCTTCGAACAGGGGTGCTGCTACCAGCAGACCTGGGCCTGCCAATTAAGTGTCTGCTTGGTGTCCCCTGGTCCATTTGGAAGACCAAGCCTGTCCCCTCATCTCAGAAGCACCGACCTGAGAGTCCCACATTCCTGTTTCATCTGCTTGGAGGTTCTATGCACCAGAGACTCTTTCTCCTGCAATTGCTACCTCCTCCCTCTCACATCAGTTGTATACAAGCCTGTGAAGTCCTGCTTGCCCCCCCTCCACACCTCTGTGCTTTCCTGAAGACAGAAACTCAAAGCCTAGCCCGCTACAGATAGTGCTAAGCCACCACCATGGCATTAGATGACTAGTGACCTTGTCCCTTCCCTAGGATTTGCTCTCTTCTTTTCTATTAGAAAAAATAGCACTTACACATTAACATTCAGGAGAGAATTAGCAGGTACCTCGAAGTTTCTTGGGGAGAAGAGTGAGAGAAAAGAGCAGAGCTGACCTGACTCCTGTATAAATGGCACCTGCTACAGAAACTGCACTAGACAGTCAATGCAAGCCTGTCCCCTAGTGCACGATCTCCGAATCCAATTTTCCAAGCAACCAGAGGTGTCCTGGGCTCTTTTTATTAGATTTTCTCACTGGTAAAGAAGGCCTGGTTATTACATTCTCTTAGGTACTCCACCAGCAGATCGCTGTGGGTCCACAGTCATTCTGCCAGCAGAGGGCCACCAGTTCCTGTTCAGAGTTCTTGGTTGGTGAGATTCCATGATTTAATTTGGGTTTAGGATTCTGAACCCAACTGTGACTGATGATGTCATCAGGCACTTCTCTCTGATCTGATGACATGATGGTTGTTTAGTAATTTTGCATGATGGTGGAGGACATTCATTGGATAAACCCTAGGAGCCCAACCTAGGCTGACCAATCTAAGTCTCCACTGCAAAAGGAGTGGAGTTGCTTACTGCAGAGGAAGAAGAGGGGCTTAGTGCAGAGGAAGAGGAGGGGTTTAATGCAGAGGAAGAGGAGGGGCTTATAGGTCTTGCCCAGACTCTTTGGTATCCAGAGGGGCCCAGCAAGGGGTTGTAGGGCTATAGACATGAGGCAGATGTGTCTCATCTTGCTTTTCCCTTCCTTGGTGATTGTCACTTATGTTAGATGCTTGGGATCTTGCAAGCTGCTTTGCAGGAATCCACTGGAGAAGTGGATTCCAATCTCTGCAAGCCAGGAACCTCTTCTAACAACCATTATCTTAGAGTTACAGGTTGGGGTATACCAGAGAGGTAGGCTTGCTTACCAACCATGGAATTTCCACTTCTATACCAAATGCTTGTAACAGTCAAGTACAAACCCAAGTCTTTAAAAAACGATCCATTCTGAAAAGTAGCATCAACCAGAGGAAAGAGGGTGTGGTGCCTTCGATGAAGACTTGCAAGCATTTGGAGAGCACACAGTGAAGAATTTAGCCAGTCTCATCTGCAGATCACAGTTGCTGCCCTCTGAGGGAGCTGTTCAGCTCGATAGTCTGGGGGGTCAATCATGATGACTGCAGCACTCTGGTGCTAGATGCTACTTCGAACCAAAGGTCAGGAAATGGCTGGAGCTGGCTGTCCTGAGGAGATCTGCTCTCCACTATGCCTTCTCTGCTACAGCTGAGCACAGTGGGAGCTATGTTGAGGAGTGGGGAGGGGACTTGACTACACAAAGACTCCTACCCATGAACTTAGAAAGGAAGGAAGGAAGGAAGGAAGGAAGGAAGGAAGGAAGGAAGGAAGGAAGGAAGGAAAGGAGAAAGAAAGAAACAAACAAACAACAAAGAAACAAACCTTGAGATGAACATCAGTGAACATGGAATTCAGAATTTTAAAATAATCTTTCATTGCTACTGTCTCCAGTTGCTGTGCAGTTGACAGCTATGATTGTCATGTCTTCCAGTCCTAGTGAAGGAAAAACTTCCATTCCATTGGTCACATTTTCCTGTCCTGCCCCCTCCTAGAACTACTTCCCTTCTCCTTGAACCTGCTGTTCTGGATGTATCAAGTCTCAAGATTTGTCCTTTGTGATAGGCTGATTCACCAGTACCTAGATCATTCTTTCATGAAGGAGAATGGATCTGTGTGTCTGTAATTGATACGTCTAACTTTTATTTTTTCTTTTTACTGTCATGTCCACAGTGACATGACATGAGACAGAGTCCATTCTGGCTACCATAACAATGTCTCTTAAACAGAGTGTCTTAAAATAAGAAATTTCTCTTCCTAGTCCTGTGCTGAGGGATTGAAATCACCTATGGTCAGCTTCTGTCTCCTTCCACAGAGACAGTAGAAGGGTCTTATAATATTTTATATGATGTTTCCCACAGGCTTGAGTGTGGAATGCCTGGCCCTCAGGTAATCTTGCTCTGAACAGACAATTGCACTGTGAGGGTTCTGACCTCACTACTGGGTTAATCCATCAATGGATTAGGCTATTGGGAAATGAAGCCTGGTTGAAGAAAGAAGTGGGTCGTGAGGTGTATCTTGAATGGAGTATCTTATTCCAGGGTACACCTTGCTTGCGTTCTCTCCACCTCTTGGCCACCATGATGTGAACTGTCTACTAGGTCAGATGCCACAGTGCTGGGTCTAAGGGAGCAGTCAGCTGCCATGTACTGAATTCCATGAAACCCAGAGCCCAAACAACTCATAAACTCCTTACATCAGGTGTATTGTTTCTGTGACTGACTCACTTAGATGAATCACATGTGATCCAGTGTCTTTCTAGCTGCTGGAGCATCAGGTAAACACCAACTTCTCAGATGCTTCTCTCTTTGAGACTGTTCATAGGCCCCAGTGGCCCTATGTCTAAGGATTCTAGTCATATTAGAATCTGCTTTACCCAACTTCATTTTCACCTGCGTGCATCTCCAAAGATGCTTTGTGGAAAAAAAAGATCACATTTGTAGATGTGGTGTGAGGACAAGTACATCTTTCAGAGGAGTTAACTCAGCCCACAAACCTGCACTGACTGGCTTTGAGGGAAGTGCACCTGAAAGACTTAATCTGGTAAAGGGTGTACACATGTGAGGTTTGTACCACAAAACAATGGCGGCTGACCAGGGGAACCAGCTCCTTGTTTCTACCACAGAAACAACTTCATTTCAGAAAATCTATTTTCTTAGCATGAGGCAATCTGTTTTGGGGGAGAGTCACATTTACTCACACAGCTGGGTGGGCCTGGCTGCAGACTCCTGTGTGGCACTGCCAACATGAAGAAGATTTGTAGTCATCACATAGCTACAGTCTAGACAGTATATTTCACAGAAAGGGTCAGAATCCTCACAAATCCAGAGAGCCAGCAGCACCTCTCAAAGTCACTCGCGACTCCTCAGCCACCCTATAAATGTGCTAATTAGCATTATGCACGTTAAAGAGGAGTTTAATTTGGCAAAATAGTAGATTGTTGATCAGACTAGAGGGTTAGCAATGGGCTCCCCTTAATGAAAGGACGTATTCTTAGGATTAGACAGAAGAAAGAGGCCTTTTCTCCCCGGGGGTGCACGTACACGCGCACACACACACACACACACACACACACACACACAAATCTAGGGGAGGTAGGCCAAGTACAGCCCTGAACTTGGTTGGGTACATGAGGTGGGGTTTCTGGCTGCTTAGTGGGGTAACAGATTAGTTGGAGTTCCCGAAAGAAGCACAATCAGTTCCTCCTGTCACCAGAGACCACAGGAAGGGCTAGAAAAGAAGGGAGGGAACAGAGGAGAGAAAGAGCAAGGACAGGAAGACAAAGAGAGATCCACCGTAAGCGATTGGTTGGTCCAGTGTGGGCTGGCAAAGATGAACTGTGCAGAATGCTAATGAGCTGGGAATTAGCAGGTGAATGGATGTCCCAATCTGGAACTCCAAATCCAAAGGCTGAGGTGAGGTGGGCTCCTCAGTGCTGCCCTGAGGCAGCCTTGCTGCTTTCAAGGGAAAGTAGTTTTTTTTTTTCTCTTCAGTTTTTTTAGTAGTGATATAGCAGCCATGTGGCTTAGGACAGCAAAGAGCTCAACTTAGGGTTCATGGATTCAAGAGTAAACCACATTTTAAACGTCCTGTTCAGCATCGCCTTGCCTCTGGGTCAGTCTTGCCCTCTGTGGCCTTATCAAGGAGAAGTCCCATAGTCATATCTCCTGGTGTGTTCCCACCAGTTCTGGGTTATACATATCAGGTAGAAACAATTATGCACAGCTTCCAACACTCTCAGAAAGGTTCAATTGTGAAGACAGAAACTCATCCCACTTCAAGGGAAGGTCTGGGACTCCATCAAGCCCACAGAACAGGTTGTCGGAATTTTATACCTGCTTGTTAATAAGGTGTATTTAATAGGCTTCACAGATGTAGCCTAATTGAGTCTAATATTTGCTTTCATTATAACCACATTATGAGGTTAGGGGAATTAGATCGTTAACCCTCACCCACCTAAAGCTTCCACAATGATAGCTAGCTACTGAAGGGAACCATGTGCATGCCTGACTGAGCTGGCAAGGGTCTGCTTGGTGCTCAGCTCCAGAGCATGTGCCAGGGGAGTCTGTGTTATTCACATGTGGATTGCCCAGAGTCAGAGTATATTTGAACTAGGCACAGTTCACCCATCGGAAACACAGAAGACACGGAGGCTTCTCCTGGGAGTCACTGCTCAGGTGGCTTTTCTCAATATTGAAATCTCCCTCCCGAGTTCTTGACTGTTCATATGCTATAGTAGGGTTGATGATAAGTCATTGTTCCTTGGGGTGAGA
Organism: Mus caroli; assembly: GCF_978045245.1. Classification (NCBI taxonomy): domain Eukaryota; kingdom Metazoa; phylum Chordata; class Mammalia; order Rodentia; family Muridae; genus Mus; species Mus caroli. The sequence continues at coordinate 48,727,117 of NW_028227270.1, read as the reverse complement.
ACCACATGTCCTCCGAGTGAGCCTACCACCTTGCTAAAAACCCAGCCCTGGGCTTTCACCGGACCTGGACCACCAGAATGGTGAGGATGGGCAGCCTTCTTGAAGCGTGAAAATCAAGCTTAAATCCTATGCTGGGAACAGCTGTGTAGCACAGAGAAGGTGGGGCAATGGTGGTTACCACATCTAGGGCTAGGTCATTCATTCATACGACATGCTGTTGTTCTATCTCACTTAGACCACCTGCTCCAGGGAGGGAGCCATATATCCCCAGATGCTCTGGTTTTTTTTTTAATTTTATTTTAATTAGGTATTTTCTTCATTTACATTTCCAATGCTATTCCAAAAGTCCCCCATACCCTCCCCCCACCCACTCCCCTACCCACCCACTCCCACTTCTTGGCCCTGTCGTTCCCCTGTACTGGGGCATATAAAGTTTGCAAGACCAATGGGCCTCTCTTTCTACTGCTGGCCGACTAGGCCATCTTCTGCTACATATGCAGCTAGAGACACGAGCTCCGGGGAGTACTGGTTAGTTCATAATGTTGTTCCACCTATAGGGTTGCAGACCCCTTTAGCTCCTTGGGTACTTTCTCTAGCTCCTCCATTGGGGGCCCTGTGATCCATCCAATAGCTGACTGTGAGCATCCACTTCTGTGTTAGCTAGGCCCCGGCATAGCCTCACAAGAGACAGCTATATCAGGGTCCTTTCAGCAAAATCTTGCTAGTGTATGCAATGGTGTCAGCGTTTGGAGGCTGATTATGGGATGGATCCCCAGGTATGGCAGTCTCTAGATGGTGCATCCTTTCATCTCAGCTCCAAACTTTGTCTCTGTAACTCCTTCCACAATGGAGTACTACTCAGCTATTAAAAAGAATGAAGTTATGAAATTCCTAGGCAAATGGATGGACCTGCAGGGCATCATCCTGAGTGAGGTAACCCAATCACAAAAGAACTCACATGATATGTACTCACTGATAAGTGGATATTAACCCAGAAACTTAGAACACCCAAGATATAAGATACAATTTGCAAAACACATGAAACTCAAGAAGAATGAAGAACAAAGTGTGGACACTTTGCCCCTTCTTAGAATTAGGAACAGATGCTATGTTTTATAAAACTGCATTATAATGTGGGGAGAAGGAGCAGCTCAGCGGGCTGGCCCAGGTGTTTCCCCGAGGAATCACCACCATGTGACAGGCCTAATACAAAAGGAAGTTTATTGAGGGAAGGGAAGGGGACTTAGAAAGGTGTGTAGAAGCAGAGAAAGGGGGAACTGAGAAGGGAGAGAGAGAGAGAGAGAGAGAGAGAGAGAGAGAGAGAAAGAAGAAGAAGGAAGAAGAAGAAGAAGAAGAAGAAGAAGAAGAGGAGGAGGAGGAGGAGGAGGAGGAGGAGGAGGAGGGGGAGGGGAGAGGAGAGGAGAGGAGAGGAGAGGAGAGGAGAGGAGAGGAGAGGAGAGGAGAGGAGAGGGAAGGGGAGGGGAGGGGAGGGGAGGAGAGGGGAGGGGAGGGGAGGGGAGGGGAGGGGAGGGGAGGGGAGGGGAGGGGAGGGGAGGGGAGGGGAGGGGAGGGGAGAGGAGAGGAGAGGAGAGGAGAGGAGAGGAGAGGAGAGGAGAGGAGAGGAGAGGAGAGGAGAGGAGAAGAGAAGAGAAGAGAAGAGAAGAGAAGAGAAGAGAAGAGAAGAGAAGAGAAGAGAAGAGAAATTGTGGGGAAGAGAGAGAGAATGGAGAGACAGACAGAGAGAGACAGACAGGGAGAGGGGAGAGGGGAGAGGGGAGAGGGGAGCTTCTGTATCCATCACAGAACATGGAAATATCAGCAGCCTCTGTCCCTCATATGAGTGCCACTGTCATTGTGGCTTCTGCACCCCACACACCTGTCAGTAGACATGGCACCTGCTTCAGAGCTATCCCTTCCCACAACTACGGGGACTGTGCCCAGTGTGCCGCAGAATAGCTCAGGTGGGGTGTGATCATTTATAGACCTGAAACTGAATTTACACGAGAACAAGAACAAGTGGATATCAAAGGCATAGCCATTAAAGACAAAATTATGCCCCTTGTTGTGCTCAGGGCATGCCATGTGTGGGAAGATGGAGGGGTCCCTGTGGGAGGTGGCAACTCCCTGCCAAACTGCCTACAGGGAGGACACACAGTCTCTGCTCTCTGATGTGAGAATATGCTTGCTCTGACTCACGGGAGGCTCTGTATTTTGTCCCATGTCAAACAAAACAAAACAAAACAAAACAAAACAAAAACCAAAAAAAAAAAAAACAAAAACAAAACCAAAAAACAAAAAACAAAAAGAAGCAACATGTGCATGGTGTGTCCTTGTCCTGTTGCCCTAACAAATCACCTGACAAAATGAAACTTAAGGAAGGATAGTTATTTGGGGTCCCATGTAACCTCCCCCCCTCAGCTCAGGTTTCACTGTTAGCAAGAAGATAGCATCGGGGTGGAGCTTGCCGCCCTATTGTTCTGCCACTCCCACTGCCACTGCCTGCTGCCTTGCTGTTCTGGAGTCAAACTGTGGTCACCTGCAACTTTACTCCAGGATGATTTGGCAGGAATGGGCCCCTTCCCCCTCCTTTATAACTCGGTGCATGAAATAGTAAAATTGAGCTTTGATCAGAATCCTATCTTAGCTCCATCTCTCTTGCGTCCCCTAGCCCCCTCTTCTCTTCCAGGTTCCAAGATGCCTCTCAGACTAGAACCCAGACATGTGAGCCGCTGGCCGGCCACAACAGTCCCAGCTCACAGGCACAGCCCATCATGGCAGGGACAATATGGTGATGAAGTCAGCCACTCACCTAGCATCTTCAGGAAGGAAGCAGAAATGAATGCCGGTGCTCAGCTCACCTTCTGTTTAGTCCCTCCAGGAACTTACCCCAGAGGATGGTACCTCCTGTATTTAGGGTGAGTCTTCCCACTTTAATTGACATAATCCAGAAACCCCTGCTACAGATGTGCTTCAAGGTTTGTCTCCCAGGAGGTTCTAGATCCTGTCTAGTTGGCAATCAATACAAACCACTACAGTCTGTGGTGATTTCAAGTTCCTGTCTCCAGTTCTCCTCCTATACTTTAGCCACGGATGAGTCTTTGTGAAGGAGCTTCTGTCTATTAGACAGTGGTTTGTACTACAGTCTGGGTTCAACCAGGGTTATGGAAACATGGCTGACACACTGTAAAAATGGTCTTAATACTTTATGTGCATCTTCCTGATGGTACAGTCAAGACCTGATGGAGGGGACCCTGACTGAGCACTGATGGGGCTCCTGCTGCACACCAGGCTGGAGACATAGGAGCAGAGAAGGCACACACACACACATGTGCACATGTACACATGTACACATGTGCACACACACATACATGCACTCACATGTACACACACACATGTGTGCATCCCCTATGCTGAGGGGAAAGGGCACATAGATAGATATAAGTCAAGTATACAGCTTATAGCATAGATGACACAGGCTGAGAAAAGCCATAGGACAGGGGAAAGGATATGGTCCTGTAGAGAGGAGCAACTGGAAGCAGCATCAGGTGACTGACAATGCAGGCCGGGGAGAAGAGCAAAGTACGTGCCCACCTGCAGTAAGTTTATCTCAGCCATGGTTGCTGATATGGATTGTCAATGTGACATGCTCTAGGATCACCTAGATGACAAATCTCTGACCATGTCTATGAGAGAATGTCTGGACTGGGTTAATGAAGGATTAAAGACCCTCCCTGAATTTGGGTGCCACCATCGTGTGAACTGGGGTCTTAGACTGAAAGAACACCAACCTTCACCCTTCTGCTTTCTGGATCTGGAGGTAAAGCTCCACCTAGCATGACTATCCTGCTGGAATAGACGACATCTGGAGCCATGTGCATAAAGTAATAACAAAATAAATAAATATCTAGGTTGGCCTAGAGCAGTAGATATTCACTTCTTTGTCTTCTTACACATTCCCAGTATGACCTAGTTTCCTATGGTCAGAAATCCTGTTGAACCTGCTCCCTCTGTAAACACCCTGCCTTATGATAGCAGCAAAGGTGTCTTTCCATGGGTATTATTGAAAACCCATATGGTTCCCTGTTTTAACAATGAGTTTTCAAAAGGTCACTGTGGTGGCTGTCAAAGGCTCACTCACAAATGACTGGGACTCATGGATACACTGTAACCAGTCATACTGTGACTCCCTAGTTACTGTTAGAGTTTGAGCATTCAATGTGCTGGGTGAGATCTGAATTCTTTGACATTCTCTGTGACATGGTTGGTAAGACCACATGGTAGCCATGGACGGTTGCAAGCCTGTGTACCGGAAGCTATCCATGGAGATCTGGGGCCATGGCCAGGTGAGGCAGGAGAGCCCAGTGGCTGAATCTTTTCTACAGACAAGTCCATCCCCACCACTGCTTTATGTTTCCCCAAGGGAGCTATGAACTTATGTGCCTTTTCCAAATGCCCTGTCTTTGAATGGGGACTGTTAATCTGAGCAGAATGTTTCATTTCTTGTCTCATCAGTGGCCATTCTCTATAATGAGCTACTGTTTGTGATCTCTGTAAGAATGAACAATATGTGATGAAGGACAGTTTAAATAAAACCACTGAGTTATGTTTCTGAAGGTAGCTATGCATTTAGTAATGTATATGTATAAACGTGTATGTATATGTGCCCATGGATAACATGGACATGTGATTCTAAATCTATCCTATGAATACCTTTTCCCTTTTTAAAAAAATAAGCTATTGCATGGTCTACCTCATAGATACATGTGCATTTTAATGGAAAAGCTGAAGTTAGAACACAGACACATTTGCCTCCTTTCCCTCTGCAGGGTTGAGCAGCGGTGGAGATTTCCTAGGCCTCCAAACTGGCAAGGTCAGGGAAGTTGCTGTTTATCTGGGCAAGTATGAGCTAATGTCCATCTGCCTCTCCTTAGAGGCCATGGGGACCACACTGGTCATTCCAGGAAGAGGCATTAAAGATACAGTTAAGAAGAATGCTTCTCTAAGGCAGCCTAGAATGTCTTCTTTAGCAGCCCTCAGTGCTGTAGGGTGGTCGAACTAGGTATTGGCTTGAGTATGACAGCTGGGCTCCCAGAGAGCACCTGGAAGGGAATCTTGGGACCCAATCTTTTCTCCATCCCACTGTCTTTGCCTCATAGTCACTGTGATGTCAGCAGCTTTTTCTGACCTGTGTTTCCTCCACGATACACAGCCCAGTAACAGGTTCCAAAGCAATGTGTTTGAGAGGCCATAGACTGAAAGGTTGGAGGCTGAGACAACTAAACATTTCTCCCTTCGTTTTACCTCAGGTGTTTTGTCACAGCCAAGGAAAGCTGACTGATACAGGTTGGATGTGGGAAGCTGGAGTCAGGAAGCTAATGGCCAAACCAAGTGCAAAGCTAGCTTCTGCCCAAGCTAGATTGAATCTAGTTAGCCCAGGGAAGTTCTTAAGAGTCTGTTTGGAATAAGAACAAAAATGAATCAGAGCAAGCATCTTACTTGAGGGTTACCTCACTTGACCCACAGCTCACTTGTGAGGACACAGTTTAATGGCACTGAGGTGACTAACCCGTGACTCTGTCTTAAAAGCAGTAACGGGTGGGTTGGGCCTGTAGCCATTTAATATGACCATTAGGTTGTTTTGCATCTGGATGCTGTGTTGAAGTGGGTTGTTCATGTTATGAATGATGGTTATAAGTTTGAGAAAGGAGCTTTGGGGAAATATTTCATGTATCAGTGAGTTAAGTTTGAAAAACAATATGGGTTTTCCCTGAGTCATTGGTAGGTGGTAGGTTTTATGTGTAGAAATTAAGTCTCTTTGAAAAGCTGAAGTAACCTTTATCTAGAAATGAGAGTGTCGGCTCTGATGGCTACCATCTGCCTCTCCAAAGCCTAAGATGGAAATAAAAGCAAGTTTATTTGAAACAGTGCTGGAGGAAATAGGGATGCCTAGCTGTACCATACATGTTCTTGTTGAGACAGACCAACAACCCCCCCCCCCCAGAAACAGATGCCTCAGACGTCTTCAGATAAGAGAGGTGACCCCAACAGGATTCTTAGTGCCTATGTAGCCATACCCACAGTCTCTCCTGGAAGCTCTGAGTCCTGTCATCGTGGAGTATGACCTCTATGACCTGGTGTTGCTTGATCCATCCCAACACTACAAAGCCTCTAGGAGAGGGGACTGAAGCACAGGAGATGAATTCAAGAATATACCCATGGAAACGAGAGCAGCTGTTTCCTGATGGTTGTGTGCACTAAGTATGGAGTCAAGTGACCTTTCGATCAGGAACTGGAGTCGCTTCAGCCTGCAAAGTATTTTCTTGTGTAACTGTTGGCATTATTTCTTCCATTTAATTTCTACCACTGCATTGATTCCTTCTATGAACTCCTTCATGTATTACAAACACTGGGTATTATCTAGTTTTTAGTTAAGTAAATTATTAACACATTGAACATTTCTCTTGATTTTTTTGCCATTCATTCATGTCTTCCCTGCTGCCTCTTCCTGATAATCCTTTTAAGTCAGTTTGAAGTCTTTCTCCTTCATTTTGCATTGAGCCCTTAACTTTTACTTCAAACATTTTTGGCTTTCATTTTTATTGTAAAGTAGGCAGAGTATAACTTACTAAGCCTTTAATCGTCATTGGCCACTGTTGCAGAGAGGCCAACACGACCATCCACTTTTAGAACGTTTCTGCATTCTCAAATTGAAATTGATCTCTCTTTAAACTCACTCACTGTGCTGCCCATAACCTCTGGCACCTGCATTGTACTCTCTATGAATCTGACCTTAAAGACTTTCCATGAGTGGACTTAGTATTTGTCCTTTGGGTCTAGTGTACATTAATGAACACACTGACCTCATACTGCCCCAAATACATCACAGTATTATTCTTGTTTGTTTTATATTATATTAGTATATATAATTGTAAAGAATAAGGGATTCCATTACACAGTTTCCACCCAGAGTATGATGTGCTCAAACACACTGTCCCCTCTCTCTCTTCCTCTTTATCACTTTTCTTCCTTCCCTTTCTGCACCTTGGCATCTTCTATTTTAACTTCACATTCTTCTCTTTTCTTCCCAGAGTCCCTGTGAAAAAGAAAACATATGGTGCTGACTTCTGAGTATGGCAGATTTTGTTTGATCCCAGTCCTGTCTGTTTCCTGTAATAGGCAGAATTTCATTCTTTACCTTTGAATGAAAGTCCATTATACACACACATACCACTTTAAAAAATCCATTCATCTACTGACATATATCTAGTCTTGTTCCATTTTGTGGCCATTGTGAACAGTGCAGCAATAAACGGATGCACAGGTATCTATCTCTGTGATGGCCTGACTTATGATCCTCCAGGGTCATATCCTGAGTGGTGGAATGATAACACCTGGTTTTCTATTTTTATTTTTTCATAATTCCATGCAGCTTCTATAATGGTTCAGTTCAATTTTTTTTAACCATGAGAAAATAGAGTTCCTTTCCCCCAACATCCTTGCCCGAATTTGTTTCCTGTTGACTTTCCAGGTGACAGCCATTCTGCCTGGGGAGAGATGGAATCTTTAGGTTTGCTTTGCACCTCTCTGGCGGCCGAGGACACAGAGAACATTTGAAGTGTCTATTGGCCACTTGGACTTCTTTTGAGAGTGGTGTAGCTCACGGACCCACTCGGCGACTGGATTAATCACTCTGCTCTTTAAGTTTTTGAGCTCTTTGTATAATCTCTGTGTTTCTCCTTTGTCAGATGAGTACTGGACACAAACCTCTCATTCTGGAGTATTGCTCCTCACTCCGCTGAATTTTGTTTTTTCTGCACAGAAGGTTTGAGTTTCTTGTCATCCCAGGCATCAATTCTGACTTCTTGAGTCATTCAAGTCCTTCTCAGGAAGTCTTTTCCTATCCTTGCATCTTCGAGTTCCCTCAACCAGTTCCAGAGTCTCAGCTCTTGCATTAAAGACTTGGATCCATTTTTATTTGATTTTGATTTACTGTAAAGACTATGAGACTGAGACCCAGTTTATGTAAGACTCCCGGACCTCAGGTAGGTGGTCTATGCTGTGTAAGAAAGATAGCTGAGTATCAGCCAGTGAGGGAGCAGTGAGCAGTGTTCATCAATGGTTTCTGCAGCAGTGCCTGCTCTGATTCACCTCTGATAGACAGTGAAGGATAATACACATTTCTTCTGTACCTGGATATCTGGTTTTTTCCAGCACTATTTGCTGAAGAGGCTATCTTTCCTCAAATGCTTCCTCTTGGGATCTTTGCCAAGAACCAAAACGCTCTAACTCTGGGTTTAATTCTGATTCTTCTCTTCAAGTGGACTATGCATTTATTTGCTGTTCACCACCAAAGGAAGGCAGAACAGGAATTCACACAGGTAGGAACTTGGAAGCAGGAGTGGATACAGAAGCCATGGAGGAATGCTGCTTACTGGCTTGCTCAGCCAGCTATCTTATAGAAGCTAGGACTACCAGCCTTGGGATGGCACCATCCACAATGGGCCCTCCACCCTTGATCACTAATTGAGAAAATGCCTTAGAGCTGGATCTCATGGAGGCATTTCCTCAAGGGAGGCTCCTTTCTCTGTGATAACTCAAGCTTGTGTCAAGTTGGCACACAAAACCAGCCAGCTCTCTCTCTCTCTCTCTCTCTCTCTCTCTCTCTCTCTCTCTCTCTCTCTCTCTCTCTCTCTCTCTCTCGATGTGTGTGTGTGTGGTGTCTGTCTGTCTGTCTGTCTCTGTCTGTCTTGTCTCTGTCTCTCTCTCTCGGTGTGTGTGTGTGTGTGTGTGTGTGTGTGTGTGTGTCTGTCTGTCTCTGTCTCTGTCTCTGTCTCTCTCACTCTCTCTCTCTCTCTCTCTCTCTCTCTCTCTCTCTCTGTGTGTGTGTGTGTGTGTGTGTGTGTGTGTGTGGTGGGTGTATGTATGCACATGGAAGCCAGAGATCAAACTTTTGTTATTCTTTAGATGTCCATCTTATATACTGAGACAAGGCTTCTCACTGACTCAGAGCTCAATGATTCAACAGAACTAATAAGCCACTGCTACCCAGGAATCCTCCTGTCTCTGCCTCCCAAGCACTGAGCTTGCCAGTATGTGCCAGCTCACACACCCTTTTACCTGGCTTCTCGGGATCAACTCAGGTCCTCACACTCAAACATGGCCAGAGCTGGACTGACTCTTCTTTCCAGCCTTAGGCAATTTTTATTTAAAAAAAATCATTTATTTGTGTTGTGTCATGTTAGAAGGATTCATATTGTACTTTTCAGTGGTTTTCTTTGTGGACTGAAATTTCTTTTTCTATGAAGGTTGCATGTGGTTTTAACGAGAAGGTTCATTCCCTGGGTTTGAGTTCACTGCATCTAGTGTCCATATTTTCAGAATTGCTCACATCCCCAATTCTTCATCTCTCTGGCTGACAGGATAGAGTGATATTTGTGGTCAGCAGAAAGTCCCTCTCCCCGTCTGTTGAGTTCTGCTTTGTGGACCCTGTTGCCACCTGGAACTGTGCAGTTGCTATCAAGTTTTGTGATATGAAGGGTGACTACTTTCCCTAGAACACATTTTGGTAGGATATAAAATCTGTGTCCTGTTCTTGCATGTGTGTATGTGTCATATGGAATATCAGTGCCTGTCATTTTTCACTTTGTACTTCCTGGTCTTTCCCTCAGGTCTGTCTGGTCTCAGTTCTGTTTGATGTAACTCTTTTGTTCAACGGATTAGGTTGCCATCCTCAGAAACAGTCAGTACATGTTGATGCCACGGTGGTTTTAATAAGACTGCCCCATTGGCTCAGATATCTGGACAGCAGCCCTTCAGTTGGTGATGTGTGGGAAGGTTACGCTGGAGGAGGTATGTCAGTAGTGGTGGCCTTTGAGAGTTTACTCTCTCCACCTGTCATTTGCTTTCTGTGCTTCGAGATTGTTTTAAAAGATACGAGCTCTCAGCTTCCTGCTGCCACGCCTTTTCCTGCCCACCATGCCCACATTCCTCCCTCCTTCTAGACCTGTAAATCAAAGTAAGCTCTCTTCCTTAAGTGAGCTTCCATTAAGTCTTTGACCTTATATTATGCTGTAGCCGCAGCAGAGTAACTAATACACTCAGCGGGTGGTGATGGGGCCACAGATGAAAAGTTCCTCACCCCCTTTGTTGTCTCTCCAGCCACCGACAGAAGTTGTGTCACTGTTACCCATCAGTGGCTTCACAGCAATGGAGGATGGGCTTAGTTACTTGTTCCATAAAAATACCTAGTAGAAGCATTTGCATTGAGGGATTTATTTTGGCTCACACTCTCAAGAGAGTCCAATTGATCATTGTGGGGAAACAATGAGGTTGGGGGTTGAGCCGGTGTCACTGGTCTATTGTACTGGCAGTCAGAAGCAGAGAGACCTTGAACTGGAGGAAGGCTCGACCTATAAACCTTAAATCCTTATCCCCTAATGACTGTCTTTAAACAAGATTCCACCTCATTAAAGGTCCCCAACTTCCTATAGCAGCTCTTCCAGCTGTGGACAGTGTCCACACACATGAGCATGTGGGGGCAGTGTACATATCCATGACACAAACTACCCTATCCTGTGCTGTGTCTGCACCTCCATGACTTCCAGCCTTGCTTCTCTGCTTCGACTCATTGCTGGAATTTCACAGTTGTTCTCTTTAGTGTCACACGTGCATTTTGTCAGTCTAAATTTTCACCTAAATGTGTATGACTTTTAAGATATTAATTAGACGAGTTCTGGGAAACTTGCACAAATATAGAAAAATAAGTATGTGCACACTAATCATGAACCTTTTGTGGCTAATTTTGCCATTCTGGTTTTCAAATATATAGGCACAGGAGCTAAAAACAGCAGACATCACATAGTATACAATAACACAGCCACATACATATATTCATACATGCTCACACATCTCTAGGAACCACACAGGCACACTGCAAACACATACACACATGTGCATGCTCAGAAACACACGGGCTTTCTTTTAGGCAGGCTGTTTACTTGTTTGAAGCTGTAACCTTGAACCTGTAATATTTCCTCTTTCATTTATATGAATGATTGAGTCCAAAGACTTACAGCTGTCCACATGGTAACCATCTCTAAAGCTTGAAGTCATAGAGCATCTCTGACAAGATACTTTATTTTTTCCTTTTGATAATATTTCCTATTTGGTTAAGAGGCTGAGTGAATCAGAAGTGACCTCACCACAGGGAAGGGGAGACGCAGGATAGGAGAAGAGTGATGCCAGACCAGGTGAGAGCTAGATGAAGCTGGGCAGGGTGAGACGAGGCTGGCACTGTCAAGGATGAACCCATGTAATCTTCAGCGGGGCTGGTACACTCATAGCCACTCACGGAGGCTTATTTAAGGTCGGTGTGCTCCACACAGCTCAGAGCAGCCTGCAGGGTGACACCTTTGCATTTGTCTTTGTTAGGGTTACTATTGCTGGGATAAAACACCGTAACCAAAAGCAACTTGCGGAGAAAGGGATTTATTTGGATCTCATACCCAGAATCGCAGTCTATTGAGGGAAGCCAGTGCAGGAACTCAAACCAGGTGGGAACCTGGAGGCAGGAGCAGATGCAGAGGCCATGGAGGGGTGCTGCTTGCTGGATTGCTCCTTGTGGATTGCTCAGCCTGCTTTTTTATGTAGTTCAGGGGTGGAAACCTCCACAATGAGCTATGCCCTCTCCCATCAGTCGCTAGCTAAGAAATCTTCTGGAGGCATTTTCTCCATTGAGGCTCCCTCCTCTGAGATGACACTAGCTTGAGTCAAGTAAACACAAAGTCTCACCAGGAAAGCATCTACTATATAGCATGTCACTGAATGCAACATTCATACAGATCATGAGGTTTGTAAAATGCAAGGCATTTTACCTATTTCCAGCCCATGACATTTAGTAAATCTGTTTCACGGGCTACATTTTAAGTGTCCCATTGGAATATGGTAGTAACAGCTTTGAGGTATGCCTATCTGAGAGTAGAGAAGATTTAGACTTCTTCCTGCTGCATTGTCTGAGAAGGTGTTCAGAAAGAATACAATGAGCTTCTCAATGTCATAAAGGCTGACCTCTGTCACTCAGATACCCAGAAGCCCAGTAAAGACACTTGCTGAGGCTATATCGTGCCTTGCTTAGGTATCTCATACTGTATGGTACATGCTGCATTCCTCTTAGACCTCCAGGCTGGAAATGGTGCCTGTTTAAGCTAAGTAACAGCCTGTGATTAGGGAGCCTGTGCCCCTTTATCATTGGCTATTGAGAAAGCTGCTTTGCAATTAAGCCACTGTATGTAGAGCTAAATGCTGGGATTGAAGGCCAAGAACAGCAGCAGGGATCCACCCATCATGTGTTCAAAGTAAATGCAGATGGGATTACAGCCTCACACAGGTAAGGGAGCCATGCAGGTGTGTGCCTCAGGCGTTTCTCCCTGACACTCCTTCCTAGAACTCTCTGTGCTGGTAGGAATTTGGAGGCTCCTATGTGACAAGACCTCACCAGAAAGCACACAGATCTCCCTCAGTGAATCTTATCTCTGGGCTGATCTGCATTTGTAATAGACTGTGGTTCTGGATGCCCAGAATACACCTGAGGCATGCACAGGCCACAGCTGGCTTTCCCAAAGAGTTTTGAGTCAGCACATGCGCACTTAAAGTGGAGCGAGCTGCAGGTGTAGGGACCGCAGGGTTAAGGCATGGCTACAGGTTTAGACACATGTCTCAACTGCATCCATGGTTATAGGGAATGACACCTGAGTTACTGGTACCCGGAAGTCATAATCCAAACAGGTAGCCATCTCCCTTAAGGAAGTTCCCAGCATGGTGACAGGTATCCTCCAAACTTCACATGTTGGTCAATGGTGTCTCTTTTTTCAGGTCCACAGCCCCAAGTTTCCCAGCTTCCTTCTCCTTTCTCAGAAATTCCTCAGCCACCAGCCACCTGCAGTCTAATCCATTGCAAGTTGATGCCTTTTCTCCCTTCTTTCATCTGTCCCCTTCCCAGATATCTGCATGCATGCATACACCATGTGGACAGTCTATTGCATACACACTGCCCCCACTCTCCATAGTCCTGTTCCTTTTTTTCTAGAAAGTTATTTAAACAGAAGACATCCCAGCTAGAGACATTGAACTTGGAGGAGTCTCTTGGACCCTGTATGAGATTCCTGACCTCTGTCGGCTATCTAGTTCTACTTCTGTCCTTGACCTTGCTCAGTGCTTCCGAGAGACCAAACCTTTTAAGTTCAGACTCCAGTTTAGAGAACCTGATCTAAGTGTGTACTCAGGTAAACTAACAGGCTGGTACTTAGCATTGGTTTCCAAATTAACCCACATCATCAAGACCTATGTCTTCAGGTTCTTTCCCCAACAAGACCTACCTAGATCTCTAGGTTAGTCCCTTAACAAGACCTGCATTCAACTAGTTTCCAGGCTACCCCCCAAAAAAAATCTGCACCCCAAGTTACAAGCCTGCCCCTGACTCACAACCACCAATGCAGAGGGAAGTGGAAGTAAAGTTTATGGTTTGACTCCCAGCACCAGCCAATTATGCTAAAGGCCATAGTAGCACTCCAATTAGATGCGTGCCAGGCTAGAAACAGTTATCTGCACCCCTTCTTGCTGCTCTCTATAAAACTTGCCCCAGTAGATGTTCAGGGCTCTTCTCCTCCCAAACTGTCCTGTGTGTTTGAGGTGGGCTGAACCCGAGTTAGCTCAAATAAAGGCCCTAGTGTGATTGCATCTTATTGGCTTCTGACTGGTCTTTGGGGTTCACCAACACTTCCTTGGCACTACACTTCAACATAAGCTCAGCCAGGCAAGGTAATGGTCTCAGAGCTTTGTCCTTTGGGTGCCATATTGACTTTCTCCTTCATTTCTCAGCTTGATTACATTCTGTATGTAGTCAGTCTGTCCAGCCTTCGCTCATGTCTGAAGGTCTTTCCCTCTCCTTCCTTGTTCTGTTCTTTCCCTTCCTGCTCATTCATCCCTCTCCCTGCTCAGTCTTCTCTCTCCTGACTGAGTCCTTCTCAGCCTCTCTGAAGTTCTTCCCTTTGTGCACACCATGGACATTTCTCCATGATGTCTTCCCCCATGTCTTCAGGACGTGCCAGAGCAGAAGTGTTACCTGCCTCACCTGCAACCCCACAGGTCACTGTACGTGGCATGGACCTTCAGTGCCCAGGCTGGCTCCCAATGGTACCGTAACTGGGTGTCCTCACATGAGGGCCCGTTGACGCCCCCATCCTGTCTGTGATGTTGCTCCATTCCCCACCACCACCACCAGTGCGCTACAAGCACTGGAGTACATCACCACCAGTTCATTGTCATCACCATCCCCACTGGCCTCTTTTCCACTAGGAGAGCTCCAGCTTCTGCATGGAGACTGCTCTTTGCTCCACTGGAAAGAGCTCCCCAAACCAACAGTGGTGACGTTTCCCTTAAACACCTCTAGGTTCTTCCCACAACCCTCCAGGAGGACACAGACAACTCTTTGCAGATTTTTCAGGGCCCATTTTACACTCTTGCCTCCATATACACTCACCCCAACTGTTCTCGTTGCTTTATGGGAGCACTATGCAAGGGCAGGCTGTGCCCTTGACAGAGTCCTATCCCCCAACCCTTTCTACCTCACTGTCTCCCATCAGCAGATGTGATGAAGCTCCCTAGCCCACAACTACCACCTGCTACTCTTTGCTTGGTTTATGTGTGCCATTCCCCTCAGGTTCAAGCAAGTGCGTGTCAATAAACTCTTGAGGGTCAATGTGCATAGGCCCTCCCTGTCTTCAAACTAGTGAGTTTCTGGGGACAGCAAACAGATGGAGGTGACTGAACAATGACAGGTGGGCAGGTACCATCCCCCACTAATAAAGGCCATCATGGAAAGACACTTCTACAGTATGAAAAACAATCCTTCCAAGAGGATTGGGAGACTGGGAGTTTCAGTGCAGACACGAAGCCACCCACGGGAGCCACATTGCAGAGGGATGAAGGAACTGTCCTGGGTCGCACAGCCTGTCCCTGCACAAGTACACAGAACGACTCTGGTGTGGACCAAGTTCAGAGGCTTCTCCCCATGCTTTTCTCAGCACATAGTGGGAGTGTCGTGGGCATTCTGTTGGTAATTCATCAGATGCTTCCCGGGCTCAGTGAAAAGTGGACTCTGGGGGTCAGGAGTCATTGCTGTGTTCTGCGAGTATTCTGAACCTAGGGCAGGGAAGAGAGGAGAAAACAATAAACATCTAAGGACATTGAAAATGTCACAGCCTTGACACCAGACAGAAGAGAAACAATTTCCTATTGAACTTATTTATGCCTATCCCACAGTGAAAAAAAAAATCCCTGTTGTGGAAAGAGAAACAAGCCACTGGGTGGAAGTCTACCTCACCACTTCCTCTTCTTTACTTGGATTCTGGTTGGTGTTGTGAGTGTCTATGTTGATGATGTTCTGTGTGTGCTGACCCATCAGGCTACCCTAGGCAGCTTTGGTGTAGGTTATAAACCCCCGAGCTGATGTTTTGTTCGCTTCTGATGCTTCCATCTTTCTGTGACTTGCTGTTTGGTTTTTACTTTTGCTTGCTACATCCTCAATAAGTGCCCATCAAAGTCAAAAGCATGTCTTTGTACATAATTCTCTGGACCATACAGGCAAGGAAGCCAGGTCCTTCAGCTCCATTCACTGCTGGTTCTGGGAATAGGGTGCAGTTGCCTCTAGGCAATTAGAAAGGAAAAGTAAGGTGACTTCCAGCATTGACTGCTGGGCTCCTTTCTCACTGTTCATCCAGGGCTCTAGGGTATGGCCTCTTTTTACACAAGAGAGTGCAGTAAGGTTCCATGTTACTCTGGTCTTGGGGAGAGACTGGGTCGAAGAGGAAGTGTGTGTGTGTGTGTGTGTGTGTGTGTGTGTGTGTGTATCTGTGATCTGTGTGTACATGTGTGTATATGTTTGTGTACATCCATGCATGTACCATGTGCATCTGGTCTTGATGATACCTTTTAGATAGAACATACCTTCCTTCCTGTTTTTTTTTTTTCTGTGAGTACCCAGAGCCTCAGGAGAGAAGAGAAGGTATCCGTAAGCAGAAGCTGGCCCTGGAGTCCGTCTCAGAGATACTCCAAGATGTTGCTCTCAGAGAAAGATGGGTATTACCTCTGTTCTGACCTCGCTGAGGCAATGTGAAAACAGGGAGACACCATGTTCCTAATTAGTTGGCATGGGGAAAGGAAGCTGGCTCTTTTAGAAAGCTGTAAAGCTGGATGCTGACATGCTTTGCATTGCCTGTGAATGGAGTGATGTGCTTGTGTGTTTGCACTGGGGTGGGGGTGTCATATCTAATTTACTTAATGTGCCTTAATATGGGCTCTTGGCTTGCTGCCAGCAGTTTGCTCATTTTCTCTCCAACCCGCCACTGAGCATCACCCTGGACCTTCACAAGCAACATCCTAGAGACATCTCCAACAGAGAAAGGTTGAGATGCTATCAGCTCTGGAACAGTCTCTTCTCCATGGATGTCTCTGAAATATATACTCTCTTCAGAGAGTAGGGTTTTGTTCTTTGGCTCTCAAGGCCAGCCAGACTGGTCATTTGTAGGCAAGCCACACCCTTCCAGATGTGCATCTGCTAAGGCACTTGCTTGTGTTCTCTTTCTCTCAGATGACTGTGGAGCATGCTTTCCACACCGAGCCCGACTTCAAGTTCTTCCTGTTTGTTAATTAGGCTCCAATTTGTTCTCGGTGCCAAAGTTTCAAGCCTCCTACATTCTTTACCCAACTGTTTTTCTTTCCCATCAATCATCTGTACCTGGATTTAATTAAGTGCTCATAAAATGAGCAGAACATTGTGAGATGTGCTGTTAAGACATGGATAAGGGAGGGAGCTATGGAGGGAGTGAGAGGGAGAGAAAGGGAGAGAAAGGAGAGTTAGGAGGAGAATGAGAACAGTAAAGAGGCGGAAATAAAGGAGGGGAGAAGTAGAGAGAGGTGGGAAGAGAGAGAGAAGAAACAGGAAGAGGCACCATTGATACATGAGCAGTTTTCATGAGCAGCACATTGATAATTTAAGTAAATTAGCAACCATCTGATGCCAGAACTCCACATAAAATGACTCCCTAAGATGCATTTTCAAGTATGAAAATTCCCAAACAATTACAGAGAGATCTGGTAACCAAAAAAATCTTCCCATTAACCCTTACGGCAAACCCAGGAAGCTGATCTTGCCTCTAATCGATTTATGTAAGCCAAGTTTTAGTGAATTTCATAACCCTAGCCATTTTACATACTTCGAGCCAACTGAGTGGGCCCGGAGGAAGCTCTCCTTGAGGTGGCTGGTCTGGGCACATCTGCATGAGGTGCAGCTCACTGCCTCATGGCAGAGACCCCAGGACAGAGGAAGTGGATCCGGGGCTGCTCTTTGCAGGGGAACCTGGAAACCCTCAGAGCCGTGTCATAGAGAATACATGGGCCAAGGCTGTTAGAACTTTTTGTCTTCTGAAGTTCTGTTTATGGTTCTTTTTCTGCTTACAGAGAGCACTAGAAGACAAGGTTGTGGAGAGAGGTGGCTCTTTTTACCCACAGTGATGGAAGACTTATGGTGGGTGTCTCTATGAACTGACATGCCAATCCCATAGACTGACAATGGAAATGATTCAAATACTTCTTGTAATTAAGCTTAAGAATTATTCAAAGTAGCAAACCTGTTTATGGTAAACACTGGAGACGTGTCCTGTGACATCACTCTCATTAGAGAAAATGACTTACTCACATAACTGTAATTGCTTAGTAGCAGAAATCAGATCTTCTGGTGCCCTTTATTCCTCCCTCTTTGCTCCCTTGTCCCAGCATGCACTGCACACATAAGCGCCCTCTTGCTCACACAGACACACACAGAGGAGTGCCCACAGGCTTCCTAAGGGAACTCAGTGTAGACGATCCATTTCTGAAGGCACTGTATGACCACAGCTGATTGGGTAAAATGTCAGATGACCTTGGCTGAACATGAAATCTTCCTGGGAAGTAGAAAATCAGACTCCAGTCCTACAAAAACCACAAACTGAAGATGCTCCCAAACAGAGCAGTGGGAACCAGAGACTTCCACTCAGTTGAACAGAAAGCCTATCTAGTTTGTATCTTAAACACTGGTTACTCTTATCATAATTGTTTCCTATGGGTAACAAGGCAGAAACAATTAGTCTTATGCGGGCTGGTGGCACACCTGAGAATACATAATTGAGCCATTGCTTCAGACAATGTCCTTAAACATGGCTGACACACGACAGGACAAGTACAAACAGGAGCAAGCTGGCAGACAGGAAACTTGAAAGAACATTCTGGAAGGTGTTTTGCTGGAGGGGCTATTCCACCGCCTGAGCACTTCTGGGTCTTATCCCGGGAGGTTGACCTGGCCAACGGTGTCACATGGTTTCCTCTGTGGTGTTTGCAAGGTGCCCAGGAAGGACAGTTTGTGTTTTTTTTTTTGTTTTTTTTTTGTTTTTTTTTGTTTTTTTTTTTTTTTTTTTTTGGTGCTATCAACTCAGAAGGCAATGTCGTTCCTTGTCTCCCAGGAGCGTGGGCAGACACTGCTGTTCCAGAGCAAAGGGTGCCATCTGCTGAATCAAAGGCTTCATTTCCTGCAGCTGCAGCTGAGCCTGGGCAGACTCCCAGCTGGGACCTCAAGGGGCTCTGTGGTTGCAGGGAAGCAATGGGACACAGAATGGAGGTAGCCAAGAATGAGCCATGGTGTCAGAATGATAAAGCGGGGGTGGGGGATGGGGGTGTTGGGGGATGGGGCTTTGGAAGCAGATGACAAATCTGACAAGTAGAGTCCACCTCACTGAACCAGCTGTGGAGAGGAATGTCCACCCAGATGGTGTGTGTGAGTGTGTATGTGTGTGTGCATATGTGTGTGTGTATATGAGTGTGTGTACAGGTGTGCATGGGCTATGTATGTGTCTCTATGTTGGAGTGTTGTCTATGTGTCTCTGTGTGGAAGTGTTGTCTATGTGCTCTATGTGTGTGTGTTAGCTGTGTATCTGTAGGTGAGAGGAGCTGTCTGTGTGTCTATGTGTGGATGACAGGGTGCTGTCCATTTATCTGAGTGTGAACGGGTGCTGTCTATCTTTCTCTGTGTGTGTGCTATGTATCTGTTGGGGGTGTCTGTGGGGGATTGGTGCTCTGTGTGTTTCTGTGTGTGTCTATGTGTATGTGTATGTGCTATCTATGTACCTGTGTGGGGGTATGAGTGTTATGTGCCTCTGTGTGTGGATGTGGATGTGGCAGGGGGGAGTGAAGCTGTGTGTGTGTGTGTGTGTGTTTGCATGTGTCTATGTGTTTATGTCTGTGTGTGTGCTGTCTGTGTTTGCGGGGGGGGGTGATTCTGTGTGTGTGTGTGTGCATGTGGCTGTGTGTTTA
This sequence comes from Mus caroli, assembly GCF_978045245.1. Lineage (NCBI taxonomy): Eukaryota > Metazoa > Chordata > Mammalia > Rodentia > Muridae > Mus > Mus caroli. The sequence continues at coordinate 48,707,719 of NW_028227270.1, read as the reverse complement.
TGAGGGGCTCTATCTGTGTCTTGTGGGGGGATGCTATGTATATGTCTGTGTGTGTAGTTCAGGGAACTCTTGCAGTAGCCTCCTTGTTTGTAGTTAGTCACAGGTGCTAGCACTGCCTCACTCAGCTGCCCCCATCTCTGGTGGAGATGAACATGGTACTCTGCTAGTGAACTCTGATCATTCTCTCATTTTATTATATATTAAAGGTGTACCCAGTATTAGGCTGACTGGCTCAGTGGGTAAAAGCTTGCTGAAAAATCCTGACAGCCTGAGTTCAGTTCCATGGTAGAAGACGAGAAATGACTTCCACAGTTATCCTCTGATCACCATACTTGTGCTGGGGCATGCATATGACACTCTCACAAATACACATGAAAACAACAACAACAACAAAAAAAACATTTTAATGCCCCCTTCCGGGAAATAGGAAACAAGTTGGGATCACTTGGCTTCATCTTTGGGTATGTGAACAATTCCTGTACAATTTGCTGAGATTTAAATGGGGATGTAACAGCGCGAAAGAATGTGGTCAGGGAGCACAGAGGACTGCCAGCCTTGTGTGCTCCGGGAGCATGGAGGACTCCCAGCCTTATGCATGGAGAGAGGTGGAGTTTGAAGACCTCTCTGAGGCTAGTGTTGGGTCTTCAGGCTGCTTCTGTTGTTTCCTTAAGCTGAATGGAGTAGGGAGAGTGAAGTGGAAATTTCTGGAGACTCAGTTAGGTCATAATGATGTTTTGCTGGGGCAGACAGGTGAAAGGATATTTTGCTGAAGCAGACTCGTGAGAGGACATGCATGTTTAGAAAGAAAATGTAAATATAACCAGAGACAGTGGGACAGGGCTCAAGCTTCGATTCTCTTTGCACTATGTTGCTGATCTTTGCTAGTCATGACTTTGTAGAGAGTACGTCACCAAAGAACTTGAGATATTCCAGTGGCTTCTTTGCACCAATCTGGCAAAGCCTAGTGGTTTATTCTGGATTGAGCTGTTTCTGATGATTCTTTTTTGGTGGTTTGCTAACAGACTGAACTGCTGATATCCTATCAATGAACACTGGAATCACCCCCAAAGAACTACTTCTAAATAGGCCCACTTCCCCAGTGTCTTAATAACCTTTCTTTTTCACTACCTCTGGTGGGTGGTGGGCTAGAAGTGAGGTTAAAGCATTTAAGAACTCTTGTTAAAGTAGGTGTTGAAAAAAAAATCTAACCTTACAGAAGGGACTCAGTGCTTTCAGGTTCCTCCTTAGCTTCCTTGAACTGAACAGAGAGCTGCAGAGTCTACATGGAAGTGAATGAAAGTCTACTCCCTCACTTGGACTCAGGGAAGAAAGCATTGAGATTTCTGCTCAGAGCCTACTACAGGACCCTGTGCAGCTTTGTGTCCATGTCTTCGGCTGATCTCCTTCCATCCAGGGATTGGTTTGCCTGTTCCAGCCTGCCTGGGATCTCCACAACATAGCCCTTCCACTGCCAGGAGACCCTGAGTGACAGACCAGGATGGCAGTGAGGTGTAGCCATCAGTGATTTCCACATGTGGTCCAGGAGGCAAGTGGCTAGATGCTGGTAAATGGCCAAGAAGCTGTCCGGCTGAAGGCATTGGAACCTTGGGACTAATAGGAAAGAGGCACCCACCCACTCTGCTAACACTTAGCATGCAATACATGTCCACACTGATGGGCACAGTGCAGTGATATCTCAACAACACCAGGTTGTATCTATCCTCTAGTCTTTAAGTCTGGAGTCTTCAATATTCCTCCTACTGGTATCCATAATCATCCGGTATAATATGACAGTAGATCAGATTCATCCTAGGTAAGTACACTTGCATCCCCAAGATCCAACACAATTTTTTTCAGGAATTTTTAATCCTAAAGGGATGATAAATTTGATCTAATGTCTTTTTCTGGTGTCTATTAAGATGGTTCTGTGAGTTTATGATTGTATACTTCATTTTTTTTTTGATGCAATGAACAATGGCTATTGACTTCTGGTTCTGTTCATCCATCCTGACTCCCCCAGGATCAATCACAACTGACAACGGCAACTGTCTCATTTGCCTTATGCAATGTTGGATTCTGCTTACTGGATTTTGTTTTTTGTCTTAGAATTTCTGCTTCTATGTTTATCAGGAATATTGGTATACAATTTTCTTTTTTGTTAGGTTTTTATCTGAAATTTTGTATCAGGATAATAATTTTGTGAAATGTGTATGGAAAGATTTCTTCTTCACATTTTTTTATAATATTGGAGAATAATGGGTGTTGTCTCTTCCTAAGAGTGTGACATAATTCTTCAGGGAAGTCTTTGGCTTTTCTTTCTTGAAAATCTAGCTCAACTCCTTTGTGTGTGCAAGTTCTCTGTATCTTCATGGTCCAGTTGACTGACTTGTCTATATCCAGAAATGCACCTGTATTTTTTATGGTTTTCTTAGTATTATTACTATTATAAATTGTTCATAGCACTCTCAACAACCTTTTGATTATCTCTTCATGATTACCTCTCCCCTTTTACCTGTAATGGAGAGTTGTCTTTCTTTTTTCTGAGCTGAAAGTCTGTTTTGCCTTTTCAAAATCAATCTACTCAGTTCATTGGTGAACACTATATTTACATTATCTTTACCCTTCCTTCACCTACCTCTAATTTCTACCATACTCCACCTCCTCTCAGATTCATTGCTTCTTCTTTAATTCTCTCTCTCTCTCTCTCTCTGTGTGTGTGTGTGTGTATGTGTGTGTGTTTAACTATCTGGGTCCATTCAGCGTTGCTTATGTATATAGGTATTTAGGGCTGACAACGTGGGACTGGAAAAATCTACCCGGGCATTTGTACCTGGAGAAGACTGAATCTTCCTCTCAGCAGCCATTGATTGCCTGTAGCACCTCATAAATTTGTAAAAGTTAAGTTCTTCTGTGGTTGAGTTGTAGTTTTATTGCATTGTATTTAGAAAAGATACACAAGGGACTGGTAAAATGGCTCTGTGGTTAAGAGCATTTATTCTTGCAGAGGACCTGGATTCAATTCCCAATACCCACACTGTGGCTCCCAACAACTCCAGTTCCAGGGGATACAATGCCCTCTTCTGACCTCTTCTGGCACCAGGCACACAGAGAGTGCTGATACCTAATTGCAGCGAAGCACTTGCACACATGAAAATTTAAAATTGAAATGAAAGAACACAAGATATTGTTTTGATGTTTTGAAATCTATCGGTATTTCTATTGAGAAATCAAATCTGTGGCCCAATATATTATGTTCTCTAGAGTCAAAAGAATATGAAAAAATGGTTAAATGAAATATGCTGATGAGGGCAGCTTTCTCTGTAGCTCTTAATGAACAGGTCCATTGGATCATTTAGTTTGCTCTATAATCCAACTGTGAAGTTTATTGGTAGATATTTTGTCTTTTTGGTTTTTCGAGGCAGGGTTTCTCTGTGCATCCTTGGCTGTTCTGGAACTCACTCTGTAGACCAGGCTGGCCTTAAACTCAGAAATCCTCCTGCCTCTGCCTCCCAAGTGCTGGGATTAAAGGCATGTGCCATCACTGTACAGCCTGGATATTTTGTCCTAATGGGATCTCTGCTCACAGACGTTGAGGTGTTAATGTCCTCCACTGTTTCTGCACTGGGCTCCTCTTTCTCTTTATATCCAGTAATCCTTCTGAACAGCACTGGGTGTTCTGCTGTTAGCTATGTGAGTGCATGCACAGGGGTCACAACTTCTTATAGATGTCGCTTCTTGACCATTGCATGGCAGCCATTCACTGTCTCTGCATTGTCTTTGCATTAAATTCTATTTTACTGTAGTGGTCCCCAGTGCTGTTATTTCCACTCACATGGGGCATCTCTAATGTCCTTCATTTTAGCTCCATGTTTTGACTGATGAAGTGAGTTTCTTGTAAGCAGCATATAGTTGAGTCTTTTTGGAGTCCATTCATCTTCCTACATCTTTTACTTAGGAGATACAATTCATTATATCCAAGCTTTTATTTGTGATTGAGGACTTACTTCTATTATTCCAATGATGGTGTTTGAATTTTAAATACTTTCTATTTTCTTTTTCCAGTCACAATCAACTTTGTGGTTGGATGGCTGGCCAGAGTAATAAGCCTTATCTTTGTTATCTATATGTCTCAGTTCTGATTCAGCAGATTTCATATTTTTATTTGTTTTGAAGATTTTTTCACTCTTTCTTTCTGAGGAATCACTTTTTTGGATCTAGTTGGTTGTCAGGTATTTATTTTTTAAAAAACTTAGAATTTGTTACTTCCTTCCTTGCCTGGAGGTTTCTGAGGGTAAATTTGATGCTATTTGCTGAGAGTTTGCATGTATGTGACCTGACACTCTTTCCTGTCTCTGTTTTGAGAATTCTCTTATTGTCCTGAATGTCGACTAGTTTGACTATAACACACTCTGGAGATGATCTTTTGTATTCATGGATACCGGGGTTCTTCAGCTTCTAATGCTTGCTGTTCACATCTTTCACAAGACTGTAGAAATGCTCATTTATTATTAAAGTGAGTGTGTTTTCTGTACCTTTTTTATTTTCCCCTTACTTTCTGTAACTCCAAATTCAAATACTTAT
>NW_028227270.1:46779377-46903038 GCF_978045245.1 Mus caroli | reverse complement strand
AAACTTTAATCTATGATGCAGCTACTGCCTATCCTATTTCACTGTGCAGTGTACACAGGAACCTGTTCCCCATGCTCTGGCTGAAGGCAGAAGCCGTGCTCCACATGCACGTCCTTTTCCTGTTGCTGCAATGGACAGTTCACTCCATGACTCCAATGGGTAATTTTAAAACTCTGTTGGGGTACAGACTTTTAACTAAAGAATTTAGGAAGTTTAATCAAGAGGCAAGCAAGGTCATTTCTCTGGGGACCTACAGAATGGCAGCAAGGTGACCTGAGTCAACAAAGCTTTTCTTGGAAACATCTTTCTAAAGGCTGAATATTCAGTTGTCTTAGATTTCACATGCCTTCCCAGGAGAAATCACTTTATACACAAATAAAGATTACTTTAAAAAAAAATCTCTATAATGATAGCACAAATTCAGCTCTGTCTATGTTTTTAGGATCAGGCTTCATGTTATACTTTGGACAGTTTAAATAGGGACAGGAAAGTCTAGCCAATGAAGTAGATGGGAGATTTTTTACAGCAAAGATATTCCAGAAACTATTTCTTAATTGCACCAGTGCCCTAATACAAAGGGTGATTCTTCAGTGACAGGGCCCAAAGTCCAAGAGCTCAGAGGATGAAAAAGCCAAAAAGTAGAAGGTAGAATGTATAAAAGTGGGCTGGAGAGATGGCTTAGCAGTTAAGAGTGCCAAGTGCTCGTCCAGGAGTCCTGTATTCAATTCCCAGCAACCACATGGTGGCTCACAACCATCTGTAATGGGATCTGATGCCCTCTTCTGGTGTGTCTGAAGAGAGCAATCATATACATATTATATATATATATCTTTAAAAAAGAAAAAAAGAATGAATAAAAGTTGTGGTGGAAGGTCTTGCAGAAGCCATGTCTTGTGCTAAGTAAAGCTATTAAGAATAGCAGCTTGTATTCTACTAACAGAGGGAAGATGGAAATCAATGGGAGACTTGTAAGAAGACCTCACCTTCCTTTAAGAAGCTGCACAAGGAGGTTACCCCTTATCTCAAGAATATTACTCCTGGGCAGTTGTGGCGCATGCTTTAATCCCAGCACTCGGGAGGCAGAGGCAGGCGGATTTCTGAGTTCCAGGCCAGCCAGGTCTACAAAGTGAGTTCCAGGAAACCTTGTCTGAAAAAAAACAGAAAAAAAGAAAAAGGAAAAAAAAAAAAAAAAAAAAGAGTTGGGTTCTGAGGATATAAATTATCAGGAAGGCCTTGGCCCCAGGCCATTACAGCTGTCCCAGGGACTTTCCTGGCTTTAGAAATGGAGCTCTATTTAATTCTCAATACATTGTAGCCACAGAAAAAGCTCCCAAGGCCTAGGCCCCAGTCCATTATTGGCTCTGCCAAGTATGTTCCCGGGTTTGAGAAGGAGTTATATCATTCTTTATACATGAGAACTTTAGGGAAAGATTTACTTGATAAGGCTAGCCCTCCATACAACAGTCTCAGTCTCTCTCTCTCTCTCTCTCTGTTTATTTATTTACATTCTAACTGTTGCCCATGATCTGGTTCCTCCTCCCAAGGTTCTTTACCCTCCTCCCACTTCCCTTTGCCTTTGAGACCATGCTCCATCACCCCATCTCCACTCCTCTCATCCACTCATCACCTTCCTCATTCTTCTGCCTGGGGGCATCAAGTCTACAAGATTAGGTGTAGAGTCTCCTATTCGGTACAGACAATGCAGTCCTCTGCTACATAAGTTCCTGGGACCATGGACCAGCCCATGTATTCTCCTTGGTTGATGGCTTGGTCTCTGTGACTTCATAGGGGTCTAGGTTACATGATACTATTGGTCTTCTTTTTTTTTTTTTTTGGTTTTTCGAGACAGGGTTTCTCTGTATAGCCCTGGCTGTCCTGGAACTCACTTTGTAGACCAGGCTGGCCTCGAACTCAGAAATCCACCTGCCTCTGCCTCCCAAGTGCTGGGATTAAAGGCGTGCGCCACCACCGCCCGGCACTATTGGTCTTCTTAAGGGACTGGTATACCCTACAGCTCCTTCAATCCTTCCCCTAACTCTTCCATAGGGGTCCCTGACTGGAGTCCATTGGTTGGCTGTAAGTATCTGCATCTGTCTCAGTTGCTGGTAGAGCCTCTCAGAGGACAGCCATGCTCAGCTCCTGTCTGCAAGCACATAGGTGTTTTTCCTTCTGAAATGGATGTCAACCAGTGTAGTGGCAGAACTATGCTTTTCTCAATTAGAAAATGGGAGCTTTAGGCACACCAGGCCTTAATGTTGGTTGTGACTCTGTAATGATGGATTGAGCAGCATGTTACAGACATGCTTTTTGCTTTGAGCATGTGCCACTTGTGGCTGTTTGTACATCACAGTTGTCTCCTTTGTTATAGTTTGGAGCCAGCTGTGTAGACAAACCTGGTGAGCACACATGTGAATCCTAGCATCCTAGTCTCTAACCGGCCTGCTTAGCATACTAACCTGTGGGGTGTTTTTGACACAGTCCTCCATCAGCTAAATGCTACTTACTGTCACTATTTCCTAAGCTTGGAAAACCCTTTACGTCATCAATTCTACTCTTCTACATCTCAGCTTAATATGGGAGTGCTACCCCACACATGAGATGCGTTTTAACAGCTCCACAAAATTAACTACAAATGGATCCTATACTTAATAGGTAAATGCTAGGGGCAAAAGTTATAGAAGATTCCAGAGAAACTCGGGCTCTCCAAGTTTGGCATCCGGCCCGTGATATTTCTACAAGCAAGCCCCTAATCCTAATGTTTTGAGCAGATTCAGCCCTGATACTAATGTTCGTCAGAGTTCACCGCCTGTTTTAGCAAGTGAGGAGCATCACAAAGGACCGCACAGTTGGCCACATCTGGTTACATCTGGCTACATCTGGTTACATCTGGCTGAGGCTTCCCATCCAGCCCCAGAGAGGACCCACCACCTCAGCTCCCACTGCTCAGCCACCTGCCCCTACCCATTATAGACAGTAACCATGCGCTTACCATGTTTCAAAACGGAGCTTACTTGAGGTCCCCTCACAGCACCCAACAGCAGTGCTCAAAGCAGGACACAGCACAACTGTTCAATCCTGCAGAGCAAAAACAAACTTCCAGCAAAGCATCCGGAAGACCCCGCCTCATTGTCTGACTGGCAGTTCCGCCCGGAACCCTTGATTGGCCCGGGAGTCTTACCGCGCCTCTAGTTAAAGTGCGCTTCCTGTCCGGGGCCAGTCCTTTTACATATCTCCGCAGTGGTTTGCATTCGGCTAGCATTTTTGCCCGTCCTCCTAGAGCCTCATTTATTTGTGGTCCCATGCAGCCCTGGAGGTGGATTCACCATTGCTTCTCTGGCTGTTCATCCGCCTGCTCCTCCCCTTTGTGGGCGGTGATCTCGCACTCACCACGTCTCAACTTCGGAGCTTGCTTCAGGTCCCCCCACAGCACCCAACAGCAGTACTCAAAGCAGGACAGAAAGGACTATTCACGCCTGCACTCCAAAACAAACGTGCAGCAAGCCACCCGGAAGAACCCTCCTCATTGTCTGACTGGCAGGTCCGCCTGGGGGCCTTGATTGGCCAGTGAGTCTTACCCCTCCTCAAGGTTAAATAGAGTTTCCAGTCTTGGGTCAGGCCTTTTCTAGATCTGTGGTCTGACTTGCACTCCAGAAGCATTTGTGCTTTTCCTCCAAATCGTGGGAGAGGACACAGCATTTCAGCTCAGGGTGTTCAGCTGCCCGCTCCTTCCTTTTGTGGCAGTGGTCCTGCACTCACCATGACCTACTTCCTGGCTTGCTTGAGCTTTCCTCACAGCACTTCCCCTTCTTCCTGAAATCAAGGTGGATAGCCTTTTACTGAACTGAGAGTGGAGTTATCAATCTGGCTCACCAGTGGAAAGATGCCCAGAATAATAACACTAAAGAGGATTTTAGGATACAAGAGCTTTGTTTTGTAGCTTGATGCTGGCTTCAGGGAAACTGCAGGTCCTTTTCACCAAAAAGGTATGAAACAGCCTTGGGAGAAAACCAGGAAAGAGATGACAAACAGTGTAGAGCACCATTGTAAGCCAGCACATCTTCCTCAGTGGCAAGGTGGAGACAAACCACACTTGTATTAGTACAGATAAATGTACCTCATCTCATAGGACGAATTTCTATATGTATGTAGAAAGTGGATTTAGACAATGTCTCACAGACAGTGGTCCTCCTAGTCCAATAATGGCTCAGCACATTCATTGCCAAGGGAAAGAAGAAAAATCAAGGACTTGTCGAGTTCACATTGCTTAATATCTAAGAGGATCTTGAGAACTTACCAGAATTCTGAAGAAATACGTACTTACTAATGTCAGTTTAAAAACAAAACGAATGAATGAACAAACAAAACGCCTTGCTAAAAATATATAGGGAAAGAAGTAGACAATTTGAAAGAACTTCCCTGTTTAAGGTCCTTTATGTATGTAGGTTTCAGAAAAAAACCTGTAGCCTGGATTAAAGGTGGATCTTAAACTCTCAAAAGACCAAGATATAGCAAGGATTTCTCACTTCAAAAGGAATAATTAAAGAAAACTCCCTTACAGGATGCAGGGATAGAGTTAGGGGATTAGAGGGTTAGGATTAAGATAAGGATTGTTTAGATTAGGGTTAGACTGGTTAGGCTCAGGGTTAGCACAAAGATTTTGCTGTGCTATGTGAAATCAGCTCCTGTCTCTTCTCTCATCTGCCTTCCCAGTCCTCTTTTTCATAGTATCAGCATCTTCCTTCCTGCCCCAAGGAAAGTCATAAGGGGGCTATGCAAGAACCTGGAATTCCCTGATGGGAAATAGGTTTACATTGAAACTAATAGAAGAGAAATTGGGGAAAAGCCTCAATCTCATGGGAACATGGAGAAATGTCCTGAACAGAACACCAATGGCTTATGCTCTAAGATCAACAATAGATAAATGGAACCTCATAAAATTGCAAAGCTTCTGCATGCAAAGGACACTGTCAGTAGGCCAAAATGGCAACCAACAGATTGGGAAAAGATCTTTACCAATCCTACATGTGACAGAAGGCTTATATCCAATATATACAAAGAACTCAAGAATTTGGACTACAGAGAATCATATAACCCTATTAAATATGGGGTACACAGAACTTGGGAGGGGAGGCGGGTGGATTTCTGAGTTCGAGGCCATCCTGGTCTACACAGTGAGTTCCAGGACAACCAGGGCTATACAGAGAAACCCTGTCTAGAAAAACCAAAAAAGAAAAAAAAATGGGGCACAGCCAACATGTGTTACCAACCTGAGTTTTTGATCTTAGCCATTCTGATTGGTGTAAGGTGGAATCTCACAGTTGTTTTGATTTGAATTTCTCTGATTACCAAGGCCATTTATTTAGGTGTTTCTCAGCCATTTGAGATTCCTCTGTTGTTATTTCTCAGTTTAGTTCTATACCCCATTTTTTGATTGGGTTGTTTGGTTATTTTGGTGGTTAGCTTCCTGAGTTATACTTTGATATAATGATTTTTAAAAAGTTAAAAATTGAGACACAGGGCACAGCACAGCACAGTCTTAATGGCCCAGGTACATGTGTGTTCTCATCTTGAAAACAATGTAATAACTGTACAATTTGTTGTTTGTACAATCTGTTCCAGATTAATACTTGACCTGTAAAGAACACTTGAAGAAATTATTAGAAAATGAATTAAAGCCAACATTGGGAACCCAAGTAAGGAAAACAAAACAATTGAAGTTATGAAATAAGTTTTATACAGCATTTAAGAGTGGTTCCTGGAGAAGCAAGTATAGAGTATGTAAAACCTTGTACTGGTAAAACTAAGTCCAAACACTGGAACTCTCAAGAGAGTCACTGTGTACAACGAGCAGAAGCGGGACTGCCGAGTTAAGGGTTAACTTGATTCTTACTGGCCACTGCCTGGCAGCTTTGCCCTTGTCTTTTATCCTAGGAGCTTCACAAAAAAAAAAAAAAAAAAAAATCAAAGAAGCTGGCCTCTGAGCTCTGACGTATAATAAGTCAAAAGTTAAAGTTTAAATAATGATACGTTTATTATTTTTGTTATTTTGGCTACAGGCCTGGGAGTAGGGAAAGCTTGAAACTTTGGGGAACAATTGTAATTTTTTATTCTCTGTGGGATGTGGTTATTCTTTTAAATTTAATTTGACAATGAGTATATAATGTCTTTTTTTCTACCAGTTTTTGGAGTATCAATAAAAGACTGGAACAAGAAAAAGTCGAGAGAAAATGTGAGGTGAATGTGGAGAGCGAGTGAGATGAAAGTGTGAAGAGTGAGTGAAGAGAAAATGTGAGGTGTGTATGGAGAGTGTGTGGGTGAGTGAAAGGAGAATACATGTGGTGTGTGTGAGATATGTGTGTGTGTGTGTGTGTGAGGATGAAAAGGCAACACACAGAGGTGTGTATGAATGTGAGAGTTCAAAAAACGTTCACAGGTGAAAAGGAGGAGAATACAGAGTGTGTTCAGCCTCAAATTGTGAACCAAGGAGAGAGAGAAAGATTACAGATTGAGAAAGAAGAGAGAAAATCTTACGCCTTAAAAAATTGCCTGTCAGTTCATACCCAAAAGTTATTTTGTGTATATTCACTATGCACCTTCCAGATATTCCTGTTTCCACATTTCCCTGTGGAAATGATGTCTGTTTCCAGATGTCTGGTGCTTCTTTTGCATCTGATCTGCTGCATGTTTTATCTTCTCAGAACCTGCTGTGATTGATCACTTGGCTCTGTTGGTGACTTGTTTTCCTACCTGTAATTATGTTCCTATGCTGGTGTCTAGGCCTCTAGATTTGGGGTAATTACTGATGTAGGTAGTTGTTTCTGGGGGTATCTTGTTTGGGTGGGAGTTTTGTTCCTGGGCTACTGTTTGATGTCTGGATTTGCAGAAAGATTTGGCTGAGTGTTGCCTCTTTTACTGAACTGTTTGTTGGGTATGATCAAGAGAGAATGCTTGCTAATGTTGGAAGTTGGGAGTACAGGCAGTCAGGAAGGGATGATCTTTGAAATCCACAAGGAGACATAGTCAGGAGAAAGGTTAGGCTGCCTCTGGTGTTTAGTACAATGCTAGGCGCAACTGTGAAAATTGCATCTGGAATAACAAATAGTGTGGTAGATCTATGGAAACCTACCTTGTTTCCTGGCTGTTATGGCATGTAGTTGAACAGGGAGTGTCTGCCCAAGTGGGGTGTGTGTCACAGGAATGAGGCAGGAAAGGAAGGATTATGTGTGGTATCCATAGGAGGCATGCACAGGGGGATAGGAAACCTCCACTGATATTCTGTTCCAGTGGTAAGACAACTGATATTAGTATCTACAGTAACAGGTAGTGGGGAAGGTCTTTGGACAGAGTACCTAGTCTATTTGCAGGCATGACCTGTGGTTGAACAGGAGTATCTCTCAATAATAAAAGGCTCAGACACAAGGATAAGTTTATAAAGCTCAACCAAGTTCATTTCTGAGAGTGCACAAAGTCCACTTGAGCAAACATCCTATGACAACCCACACTTACCAACAGCCAGTCTAATATAACAGCAGGGTCAAGCTATATATAGATAGATAACTAAGACATCCTACAGAAAAAAAAAATTAGCTTACCCATCAAGGTTTTCAGATGTTTTTGCCCCCTTGTTTGGTTCCTGCAGATATGCCAGACATACAGTTTTTAAAATATTAAGTAGCTGACTTGCCTGGAAATTCCCCAATCTTGCAGTCACTACAATAAATACACAGGACCCTTTACTGGATTCCTTGATTTGGACTAGATGTGAAGTTGAGTGGTGAGAGTCCTTGTTACTGTATTCATAATAAAGAACTTTGTGTGTTTGCATTGAAATAGGTTCCTTGGTTGTCTTTGAGGTTCCTGTGACTTGGGCATAACATCTTGGTGTGTTGACTGGAACCCCAATGCTCCCAGGACTCCCAACTGAAGGGTTGCAATGCTGCCTGTTAAGTTATGTGTCAGTGTTGTTCTTTGTGTCAGTGCCTTATCTGTAGATTTGTGTTTGTGTGCCTTGGTTTTCAGGTTTTTCTTGAGTATTCGTGGAGGGAGATGACTAAAGCAAAGGTGGAACCCTGCCTGCTACAGTGGATGAACTGGAGAGTCGTAGCCCCAGGTGCTTGGAAGACATTCCAGAGCCTGGTATAGGGAATGTGTGCCCCTGGTCTTAATTTCTGGGAAGGGTAGAGCAGACTTGGAACCCTGCTACACATGGCTCACAGCTCTCATCCTGTCTTCATTTTCTCCTCTGTAAGAGTGGAGGAATCTGCTGGGTATCCCACCCACTTGTGGCCATCTATTATGTGTGTGGCACTTCAGTATTCTGTGACTGAGAGGAAATAAGACTGTATCCATCCCAACCAAGTTAGTTATTAGCACCCCCCCCCCAATCTTGTGTTTAATCCTTCTTAACAACAGGACTGAGACCCACTATATTACCCATGACAGAGAGTTCTTCTAGACAGCATCCAGGCCCAAATCATGCTGTTTCTATCCCCCCCCCTTTCTTTTTTATAGTGTGGAACGGTCAAAGTCCTCATTTTTTTCCCCTCCTGATCAACCTTGTTACCAATCCGTATGTGACTCTGTTGTTTTGAAATTGGAGCTGTCCGTAGATGGAAGGTTGTTCTTCATCCATTCCAACAAAATTAGCATATCTTCCTTGGACCAGCAGCCTTATTTACAGGTCTGTGGGGCAACCTGCTCTGCTGTTCACTTTCTGGCTGTTTTAACCACCTCTTTGTTAGCACTGGCCTAGGAACCCAGGGTTAAAGCAGCTCACCGCAGGGCAGCACAGCCTCTGAACTCCCAGTCCAGTGTATCTTTCCCCGCTCTGAGCCAGGCCCACTTACTGTTTTGTCCTGGCTCAGCCACAACTCCAACTCCCTCGTGCGGTAGTAGGATCTCCAGTAATTTATATGGTTAGCGTGTTGGTTTGGGGTCTTTACAACCTCCTCATTCAATATTATCTCTGTATCATAATTGTCTTCAGTTCTCAACACTTCAGAGCTACAGTCATCTGAAGGAGCCTCAATTGAGTGTGTGCCCCTATCAGATGACTGGTTTCTATGTCTATGAGTGTGAGTGTTGATGGTTGATGTGGGAAGGCTCTTGCACTGAGGGTGGCAATGTTCCTAAGCAAGTGAGCCTTGGCTGGATGGGAGAGCTAGCTGAGCAGGAGACAGTGACCAAGCAAGAAAGCAAGCCATGAGACAATGTTTGTCCCTGTTTTTTGCCTTCAGTTTGTAGCTTCAGGTTCTATTCTAAGCTCCCCAAATGATGGTTTGTGATGTACAATGCACCATTTATTACCTGAGATGCTTTTGCTCAGAGGAATTCGATCAGAGCAATAGAGTAGCAAGGTAGAACAACAACAACAACAATAACAATGGTATCAAAAGATGATTTTGCAGCTCGATAGAATCTATGTTCCCTTTTGAAAGAATATGGAAAAATACCAGAATATAAGATGGCAAAAGTACATAGGATCTGGAAGACTGGAGTGTTGACAGTAAATGCAGCCAGAGGAAGCTGAGGTCATACTATTTCAGTGGAAAATAGACTCTGTGAATATTTTACCTAGAGGTCATTTGGGTGATATTTTGGACAAAAATCTTTCTTTTCTGCTTATGCCCAGAGATATTGAGTAGGGTAAAATTTAAAAGTTTCTGCAGGGTTAGGCACATCCCCTCCTACTGAGGTCAGACAAGGTAGCCAAGTTAGGGTAACAGTTTGCACAGACAGGCGACACCTTAATGGATATCCCCTGATCCAATTGTTGGGAGAGAAGAGCGTGTAGCACATGGACTACATATATGGTGGGGGCCTCAGTCCATCCTGTGTATGCTCTTTGGTGGGGGCTTAGTCTCTGAGAGTCTCCTACAGTCCAGATTAGTTGACTCTGATGGTCTTCTTACAGACTTCCTTGTAGCCTCCCCTCCCCCAGTCTGAAATTTGCTTGCTCAGGGGTGGAGCTTGCCACTCAATCGTTCTGCCACGCCTCTGCTAGAGCTTGCTGCTTTGCTGTTCCATAGCCATCAAGTGTTCACCTGCAACCTTACTCCAAGTATATTTGGCAGGAATAGGGCACCTCCCCGTCCTTCATCACAGAGTGTTGAAATAGTAAAATTGAACTTTGAGCAGATCCTTGTCTTGGTTCAGTCTTTATCTCACGCTGCCTAGCCCCTCTTCTTTTCCGAATTTCTAAGATGCCTTTCCAGACTAGAACCCAGACCTGTGATCCGCTGGCCGGACACAACATTTGGCGAACCAACTGGGGACTGAGAAACGGCAGAGGACTTTTGCAAGAAGCACTGCTGGTTTGGAGCTCCATGAAAGAAGAAGATAATAATTAAAGAAATTCATACTGGAGAAGGTTGGTATGGGCCAAGTTGAAACAGTGTTTAACCTGAGCGCTAATTCACTTACATTCAGCAGTGAAGCTTAACAGGAGGTAGGAACTGTTAGGTGGTTAGCCATAGCTCCCAGAAGCTACAATTTTAGGTGTGAGAAAAGAAAGGGTTTATTAAAAGGAAATTAATAATCAGGCGGATGGCCGCAGTTAAAAAAAACTGCATCATGCGGGAGGAAAATGTCCCAAAAAGCAGAGAGAAATTTCAGGAGTGCCATGCTTTGTTCTCTCTGGGCCTTATAGCAGAAGTACTCTGCCCCCTTTTGTGTCTTGTCTAATGTCTGGTGCACCAATCTGTTCATGTGTTCAATTCATGTATGTTCGTGTCCAGTCTGTATGAATGAATGTTCTATGTTATATGTTGGATAATAAAGATGACATAAAAACTTTATCTGCAAAGCCGAGAGCTGCCACGTGCTTCAACCAGGAAACAGACACATGGCAGGAGGGCCCCTGCTGGAAAAACGGTTCGTTATAAGAAAAAAGGGCGAATCTACAGCCTCTTAGTTTCGGGGTAAAAAAGCTGATAAATGGTTCGTGATTAATGTGTTTGACAAATGATAAAGTGCTTTTTATTCTATGATTGTAGCTAGAAAAATTAATATTTTCTGATTGGTATAAATGTAACTGCTTCATTTCGTTGTTTTTTGTTCGTAATGTGCTCTGCGTGTTTTCACAATTAGCTCATAAGTTGTTGGTTAAGGTTAATAATTGTTACATTTCAAGTTTAGAGTCCTTCCGACACGTTTCATAAGGCAGACCAAGAGGCTGGGTCTCTAAAGATATTTCTAGTTTAGATAATAATTAATGTGGTTTCTAGCCTAAAAAGTAAAATTAAAGATAAGATTTAAAACAATGTCTATTTATTAAAACATTAAAGCTTGTATGTATTCATAGGTATTAATTGGCAGCCAAACTTAATAACATGATAGTAAGGCTTCTAATATTGATTTTAAAGATGATAAATTGTTTTAAATTTGGGTTTTGCTTTCCCAAGGTTGTAGATATTATCCTAACGTTGCAAAAGAAACTTGAAAATTATGGTTAAAACTACCAGTGTTCCATTGACTGCAGCTTGCAGTTTGATTGTAAATTTAAGATTTTTCTACTCACCCATATATTGTTAATTAAGATTATTACAAGAGTAATCATCTTATGAGAGCACTAATACAGCTCTCTGTGGCCATATAGCCATACAAAGCTCAGAGCAGCCTTGGCAGGGCTTGTGTGACTTTCTTTTGTCTTACAAACGGTGCCCAAGGAAACTCTTGAAACTTGCCTCTCCCTGCCTCCAGGAAAATTTTGTTTTAGCTAAATGAACAGTGTTGCAGATCTATTCAGATGTTTAAAATAATGCTTAAATTCAAAGAGTTTTGCTTCTAGTGAACTGGTAACTACTGGAAAATTTTGCCTCTAGGTATGGCTAATGTAGCTTTAGATTATGTAAGACATTTTTATTGTCTGCTTCAATACAAGAAGCAAAGAGTTTGAATCTTTCAGTGTATATTGTTTCCTATGTGGAAAGTATTTTATTAACTAAAGCTTCTCAAGGGAAGTTTACTTTAAATCCTTGCTCTCACCCAAAAGATTCAGAGACAATATCTTTTTATTACTTAGGGTTTTAGTTTACTACAAAAGGTTTTACAAAAAATAAAGAAAGCTTTCATAATTGTTATTAATTATATTCATTGGTAATTAAATATAAGCTGTGCCCCAAACAATTCCTTGGCCAGAAAAAACATTGTAAAGTCATTTTTCTCATCCTCCCAGCTGACCGTTGGCCCACATGGGCCCAGCTAGCTGCTGGCTGCTATGGGGCAGGGCCTTGAGACAGAGTTTCCCAGAGCTATAGTACTGCGAGAGGCCGCCATAGGCGGACAGCCCTACAACAAACTCAGGAGATGGCCGCATTCACATTTGCCCTGAGCCTCCATGTGTCCCGAGCAGAGTAGCCATATTTTCAGGGCAGTCATATTTTTCCCACTAAGGCCCAGGGTGCTCCTCCACCCTTGTTTTAGTTTTCTAGCCTGAAATAAAGGCCAAGGTGGTGGCGGTGATAACAAAAGCGGCTGTGACAGCAGGGCCAGAATTCACGCATGCCTACATCCCAATTATTGTTTTTAATAACAACCCCAATATGAGACGTAAGTAAATGTAAATTAGATCACATGCTTTGTCTCTTAAGTTTCCCCCGTTTCAGCACAAATAATCTAGTTGTGTGCTGTAGATGGTGTTTTAAAATGCTGAACAATCAAACCTTAATTTGTATATTAATAGTCAATGCTATATCTCTGAGCTCACAATTGCTTAAGATTGTTTGTCCCTCAGATGCTATTAATTCTCAAATTTGCAATTGCTTATGCATATACAATTCATAGAAAAAATGCTGTCCTTTTAAGAAGGCGGTTTTAGACATATATTAAATTGTCCTAATTGCCTGGGCATTTTGAAACAATGCCAGGATAAATTTATATCTCAGACAGTCTATGGGTCATCCATATAAAATAGATTGGATATATAACCTTGTCCTTTATATACTCATAACAGTTATGGTTTAAGATAATATTTTAGTATTCTTAAAAATTGTGCATGTATAATTCTTTCCTTTTAGTGTCCTCAGTTACTACTTGTTTCCACATAATAGTGTTAATTCTTAAAGACTTTTACTTAATAATTTGCTACAAAAAATGCTCTAAATTCTAGTTAATAAATAAATAAATTATGCACATGTGACTCTTAATAATTTTTCAAGCTTTCTAGTTACAACCGCTCCTTAAGAGAAATGATTGAAAGTGCAATTAGTCACTGCCCCTTTCCAGCCAAGTATTAAAAATGTTTTGTCAACAAGTTATTAATTCAAAAGATTAGATATTGTGAAACTTCAAAATTTTAACTTCTTAAAAGAAGAAAAAGAGAAAAATTGTATCCCCATACATACTATTTAGTGCATTCCCATGCACACTATTTAAATCATACCTTTATTTTCAAATTTTGAAATTTAAATGTCAAAGAATTTAATAAATGCTTTATAGTATCTTAAAAGGATCTACTTATTGGCTTATAGATTGATCCTAAACAGCTACCTTATTAGGAAAGGGAAAAACAGGTTCTCTCCACAGAACACTACACTACAAAGGCATATTGGTTAATTCGTGTGACAAGCTGGCAGGTAAGTTGACTCAGTGTCCTGATTGAAATGACTAAGAAACTAATTTAGATTCATGTTTTAGATCCATCCTTGCTTACAATTTTTCCAGTTTAGACTAGCTTCAAGCCTTTTAACTTTATGGCAATAGTACATCAGAGACTGTATATTCTGACTCAGTAAGATTAGTCATTTAATAGAGTCATAATGATTTTTCTCTTTTCTTCAGTGTGACCAGTCATTCTAACTCAATCTTAGACTGGTCTAATATTCAGTCCAATATTAGAGATTCCTATATTCTTAATTACCTAGCAAAGTTAATTCAGAGCACATCTCCCACTTCCAGAGAGACTCTGGCCTTTTTACTATTCTAAAACCAGCCCAGAGACTGGGCTTTAGCTTTACAATTTGCAACTGAATAAAGTACCTGGACTTCCCCAAAAGGTTTGCATTGCTACTTTCTCATTGTCTAGATCTTGTTTTTTTCAAGCAGGTCAATCAACATCCTCTGGCCTGACCACAGGCCTGCATCCCTGCCCCCAGGAGCGTACAGGTGGCAACTGTTATTTTCATTTGAAGGACATTCCTACTCGTTTTGTGGCTTTTAGGTCTGATTTGGGATTTAGTTTTACCATGAGGGCTAGAAAAGCAGATATTTCTAATACTAGAAGAGATTGGTTTTTATTCTGATAGATGGGCCTAGTCCCTTAGTTGGCCTCTGGTTTTCCACCCTTGGTGTTCCTGCATGGTCCCCTTAGTTCCTCAGGCTGTGGGAATAACAGAGATGAAGAGGATGACTTCCAGCTCCTATTTTAGCCACAAGTCGTGGTGTTACTAATGACATAATTCTTGTCTAGGCAGGCCTTGCTAAAATCTGAGGTTGACAATTCTCCTTTAAGAGCTGCACAGTACTCGGAGTGGTGCATACTGGTTCGTGATCATATGAATACAGTATGGGTACCGCTTGGTTCAGAGATTTACTGCAGGGGAAGGTCCAGCTTGACCATTTCTGGGTTCCCTGTGAGATACACCCAGTTTGGATAGAGGTTAGTATCCATTTTCAGTTACAACCAAAAATATCTTTCTAAGGCTCTGCCTCCCCTCCTCAAAAGATACCAAGAGCCACAAGTGTGGGTCGTGACAGCACCCACAGGAGGAATCGGGTCAATTTCCACCCAAGTCAAGGTTAAAAGCCCATCATCTATGGATGAGAAAATCATTTGATCACCTCAGTTAAGCGTGGCCTTATTAAACTTAATTAATGGGGGGGGGGGAGAGAGGTTGGAGACCGTACTGTTGGAAGGGCAAGCCCTTCACAGCCTACCACCCTAAAAAAGCCAATTGGCCTTGTACCACGGAACTGGTTGTAACCCCCTACTCCCTGTTCCCCACCTGTCATCCTAAAATGCAGAGGAATATCCATTCAGTGTTAGTCATAATAAAGTGCATTTCAAATTCATAAAGTCAACCTTCACCAGGGTTCCAATGCCCTACTTAAAATTCAACTAGGAAGTTACCTATTCAGTACTAAGTAGAATTATAAAGTCAGAGCCTACAGCTCAGGGCTATTCTGTTAGTTGTTTACTAGGACAGAAAGGACAGTCTTATCCAGATACGGTTTACCATTAAAAAAAAGTTAGGAAATCCCACGTTTCTTTCTTTAGCCTTAAAAATTCAGGCAGAACTATTGAGCATAAATAAATTTTATGCCTCAGGCCAGCCTTTTATTTTATTTTATTTTTTTTTATTAACAACAGGGAGGAGATGTAGCCTCCCCTCCCCCTGCCTGAATCCTGCTTGCTCAGGGGTGGAGCAGGCTGCTTTACTATTCCGAAGCCATCATGTGTTCACCTGCAACCTTACTCCAAGAATATTTGGCAGGAATAGGGCCCCTCCCACTCCTTCATAACGGAGTGTCGAAATAGTAAAATTGAACCTTGAGCAGAGCCTTGTCTTGGTTCCATCTTTATCTCGCGCCGCCTAGCCCCTCTTCTCTTCCAGGTTTCTAAGATGTCTTTCCAGACTAGAACCCAGACCTGTGATCTGCTGGCCGGACACAACACTTCCTGTTCATTCTGAGGCTCTCAATCCAATCCCCAAGTTTCCAAAAGACTTCCTGAGCCCTGTCCAATGTTAGCCTATGGATCTCTGCATCTGTTTCAGTCAGGTGCTGGATGGAGACTCTCAGAGGACAGTTATGCTAAGCTACTGTCTGCAAGTATAACAAAGTATCCCCAGTAATGTCAGGGATTGGTGCTTGCCCATGGGATGGTCTCAAGTTGGGCAGGGTATACTTTGGCCATTCCCTCAGTCTCTGCTCCAACTTTGTGCCTACATTTCTTGTAGACAGGACCAATTTTAGGTGGAAAGGTTTTTGGTTTGGTTGGTGTCCTTAACTCTCCACTGGAGGTCCTGTCTGGCTGCAGGATGTGGCCATTTCAGGGTCCATATCTCACTGCTATGCAACTCAGCTAAGATCACCCCCAAAGACTCCTTGGTGCCCTCCCATGCATGGTCTCTGGCTGGCCCTAAAGATGCCCATACCCTCTGACCCCTACTAGCTGTAGATTTTGATTCATTTTTCTGGCTCTCTGGCCCTCCCTTGTCTCTCACCACACCTGTTCTTGACCGCTCCTACTTTCTCTTACTTATCCCCTCTCCCATCTAGTTCCCTCTCTTCAATTTGCCTCCTATGACTTTTTCATTGCCCCTTCTGAGTAAGATGCAACCATGCTCATTTGGGCCTTCCTTCTTGTTTAGCTTCTTTGGGTCTATGGAGTATAGTGTGGATATCCTGTACTTTATGGTTATTATTCCCTTGTGAGTACACACATGCATGTCCTCTTGTGAGTGGGTTACCTCACTCAGGATGAGTGTCTAGTTGTATCCATTTAGCTGCAAAATTCATGATGTTCTTGTCTTTAATAGCTGAAGAGTATTCCATTTTGTAAATGACCCACATTTTTGGTATCCGTATTTCGGTGAGGAACATCGGAATTGTTTCCAGTTTCTAGCTGTTATAAACAAAATGGCTATGAACTTAGTGGAGCACATGCCCTTGTGGGTATATGCTTAGAAGGTACCCTAAGTGCAACACTTCCTCCTACTATGTCTTAAACTAATGGAAGGTGTATGCAAAGTGTTTCCTAGTCCCAGGAAGGAACTTGAAATGAAACCTGCTGCAACTGTGTTCTAAGACAGGCAAGGTCTATCAACTTAGAAGCCAGACTTGACAGGATCATCCATATTGTGCTGGTTCTGGAAACTGAAAGATGAAAAATTCAAGGTCATGGATTCTTCCTCTATGGTTTCAGTTTAGTACTATTCCAGCCATCTTTTGGCAGAGTCAGAGCCCCTGTGAAGACTCTGTGAGAGTTCATTGTATTGAAGTTGAGAGGATGAAGCTTGAGTCACATTTTGTGACTACAAGGTGTTGAGAAACCTATGGCATTGAGAAATCTGCCATGGAGAGATGCATACAGGGAGAGGAAGCACCCAAACTGAGAGATGTATGAGAAGTTACAGGAGTAGGGCCATCTAAGCCTTTAGAAACTGAAGTCCAATGTGTTTGAGCCAAAGATTTAGGATTTGGTGTTTGGCCTGCTCTATTTCTTGTCTTGGTCCAATCTTCTCTCCCTATGTACACATTGCATTCTCTTGGAATGGGAAGGGGTATTCTGTGCCATTGTATGTTGGAAAGATATAACTTGCTCTCTGATTTTACAAGATGTGGCTTTCAAGATATTGCCTTGAATGTCAGAAGAGACTTTAGACACTTGAACATTTTAGGAGCTTGTACAAACTATTAGGTTCAATGAAGTTAGACTGAATGCATTTTCATCATAGGATGAACATGAGCCTATAGTGACCAGGGTCAGAAGTGGAGTACTGGGCAAGAGGGAAGCAAGAGAGCAAGAGAACAAGAGAGAGGAAGGGGCAAGCAGCCCCTTTTATAGTGGGTCAGGCCTACCTGGCTGTTGCCAGGTAACTGTGGGGAGGAGCATACCTGGCTGTTGCCAGGTAACTGTGGGGTGGAGCTTAGACAGAATGCTAACAGGAAGTCCTATAGCCACATTTGTGTCAAATCAAACAGTATCAACAATTAAATAAAAAGTTGCCATGAATTTGAAACATGAAGCAGTTGCTGGCAGGTGAGTGAATAACAAATGAAAAGGAAAGGAAAGGGCATGGCTGCTCCTATGTCTGGTGGAGTAGACATTTTATTATAGATAAAAGGGAGAGCATAGCCAGACACAGGGACATCTGGGAAAGTTCTGAGTAGATATGACCCTGAGCCATATAAGGAGAAAGAAGAAGTGAGAGGGAAGAGCCTAGTGTTCCAGTATATTTTACATACTGACCCAGACCTGGCCTCAGTTTCTCCCAGCATCCCTAAGCACTTACCTAGCATAGCCTGCCCCCTAATCCTGAACTTTCTAGCCCAGACATTTTATCCTGTGTCTTTTCTTTCTTCTCTATCTGTGTACATGCCCTTTCTCTTTCAATTCCCCTTCACCAACCTCCTCCCCAAGGTGACTTCCCTGACCTTGGGCAATTGTACACAGAGCAGTTTCCCAATAATCTATCATTTTAATACACTCCAATCTGGTTTGATAGTGAGGAAATAATCTATGAGTCAAGATATCAAATGATAAAATGAAAAAGACAAGGTAACTAAAATGGTTGGGTCACATAGGAAGGGCAGCTGGGAGAAGGACAGACCAACCTCTGGACTTAGAGGGAGGATAGGCCAGTCAGGAATACCTTGTAATGGGTAGGAGCTGAGGAATGTCAGGGAGAATCTGAGAGCCAGGTTTGTTTTGAATTGTTAAATAGGCGCCTCAGCCCTTTGTCCTAGTGTTTGAGACTTAGCACTAGAAAAAATGAGAAAGTTGAAATGATTTAATTTTAATTCCCAAAATCATTTTAAATGTTTACAGGGGCTTTATGGACGAGTATTGTTCAGGGTCTAGAGAGATGTATTAGAGGACACCAAATATTATCCATACCTTACTCTCAGGTCGTGCATTTTCAGACAAAAAAGCAACAGTCTGTGTTATAAGCAGCCACAGCAGGTTGTCCAGATCTTGGGTGTTGTTTTGGAAGGGTAATAAAAGCCCAATTGTTTCCATTTTGAGGACCAGGCTGTAAGATACCAACTTCAAGAACAGACCATACGTCTCAGAAACTAGGTCTTCAGACACCAGCTCTAGAAGCAGACCATAAAGTCCAGCACAAGATCATAAAACTCTCTCCCAAAGAACAGCCGGGGGATAACCACAAAAACGGAGAAATGTCCTATCTCAGAATGGGCTATCTGTAGCCCTATTTCATCACATGGTTCAAAGTTCATGATGTAGGAATGAAGGGCGCTGACCCCCTAGAGCCCACCAATGCAATTTTAGATTACCTAATCTTCCTAGAGAGTCTCCTGGTTCATGTGGGGTCGTCATTCTAGAGAATGATTAAGTCCTTGATTGCTATTGTGTTTTTCAGAATAAACATTCTTTGTTTTTATCTTCTAAGTCTGGGGCCTTCCTTCAGCGATTTTCCAGACCATTACATTTAGTGCATTGGCAGGGAAACGAAGGGGTCACCTTTGACTTGATAGTAGAGAGGGTTGTTGTTGTTGTTGAGAGCAATTGACTCTCCTAGCAATGGGCTGGAGTCAGGGTGTGTCTGAGTTAGCTGTGTGTATCTTGACTTTGTCAAGTTCTGACTAACCTTTTGTCTTGTTCTGTGTGGGGTGATTTCTTTTATCTTCACAACCTGAAGGCCAATGGACGTAGGGCAGGCAAGCTGGTAACTTCCTCCTGGCCTTGGGGCTGAGAGGATGCTCTCCAGCTCCCTTCAGATGCAGTTGCAGAGAGCTCCATTCTGACACAGGTTCTGATGGAAGCTATCAGGTTCTTCCCAGCTGGCAGAGTCTGCTCCAGGGGTAGGCTGCCTTCTCATCTCTGGACTCCTTTCTGTTGGAGTCAGAGAACACCAGTCCAACACAGGCTTTAGTGAAGACTGGCAGGACCCTCTTGTATGGCAGAGCCCATTTTGGGGGCTAGGTTGACATTGGCTTCCTTTTAGTTTCTTTTTTGATGGGCAGAGCCCATTTTTGGGGATAGGCTGCCATCAGCTTCCTTTTGCTTTCTTTTCTAGACCCCCTGTAGGATTGTTTTCATGTTTCTGTCTTTGTGTTGTACTTCTTTATATTTTCTTGAGAACTCTCATGGAGCAGACCACCAGCTGCACCCCACTGGACCTAGTCCAGTCACACTTCAAGGACTTCAAACACCTGGCAGGGAATTTGGACTTGACAGTACTGTTGGGGAGACTGGCCAGTTTTTTGCTGGAAAGAATGGCCTGCTTTTAAAGTGGGTTGGCCGGAAGGACACACTTTCCACCTTCCTACTATCTACTTGGATCAAAGAATTGTGTATGTAAATCCTGGGCACCCTGACCAGGTTCCAAACATCATGTTCTGGCAGTGTGTGGTGAAGAGCCCCCTACTAGCTAAAGCCTTTCCTACCACCTATCCTAATAACCTCACAGTTCAAATTGATGGAGTTGTCAAAGAATCTTAAGCCAGCTGTCCTATTCCTATGGGCTCTGCAGGAAAATTCCTTCTTGCCCCTTATCATTCTATCCTCGTCCACACCCATCTCTTGCAAATGACAGATGCTGGGCCAGGCTAACTGGGGAAGAGGTTTACATCATTCTAGCCCTCTTCACACAGGAGCTCACACAACAAGACAGATAGATTCTACCACAATTGCACTGCCTTTGTGGGCAACTGTCCCTCCCAAGCCCACCACCCAAAATGGGCAGGGAAGACAGTACAAGACACACATCCCCTTTTCCACTAGTGATCTATACAAGTGGAATGTGCACAATCCTAAGTTCAGAGAAACCTGCTACCCTCATAGACATATATTAGACTCTGAATTACATTTTTTTTTTTTTTTTTTTTTTTTTTGGTTTTTTGAAACAGGGCTTCTCTGGCTGTACTGGAACTCACTCTGTAGACCAGGCTAGCCTCAAACTCTGAAATCCGCCTGCCTGTGCCTCCCAAGTGCTGGGATTAAAGGCGTGCGCCACTCTGAATTACTTTTAAAGAGTTTACTACTCGTAGAGCAGAAAATGTTATTCATAGTGAACAGTCCTTACTCATATAGTGATAATGAGTATGTGCCTTTAAATATTATATAAATAAATATATATATTTATGTATAACTATACAGACCTAAACAGTTTAATAATTTAAAAGATATTCATACCCACTAAAGTGTTATTAAAAAAAACAGTATAATAATTTAAAGATCTAGCATGGAGCTTCTTTCCTATCTTCTAAATTAGAATGCAACTATCTTCATACTTCAGATACACTAAATAAAGTGATCACAGCAGGACTTTTAAAATGATACTAATTCTTTATTACAAAAAAAAAAAAAAGAGGACATGGCTGGCCAGTGTTTTTAAAGGGGGAAGACGTATAACTATTTATGTAATGTGAAATTGTCTCCATACATAATGAGTAAAGCATTTTTATTGTGACTGATTCTAGGATATCCAGGTCTCCTAAGAAAAACCTTGTCAATATTCTATAAGTAAAATCAGTAATTTCATTGGCATCTTTGGTTGAATATAGTAATTTTGAGATGTGGTGCCACTGAGAACTGAGAAAGAGGAGATAAACATTGCTCTTTCCCTACCCCTGAATAAATGTTCTCACAGTAGATTGTGGATTTGTTAATCCTATTGTATCTTATGGTATTAGCAAATATAAAATGTAGAGTGGTGTAAACATTGAAATAGCTTTAACAAAGTAGGCGTTATATGTAGATTACGAAGGAACTTTCCAACATGAAAAAAAAAAAACCTACAAAATGTTTGCAAGTTCTGAAGGAATGAGTGAGGCATTTAGGCACTTAGAGTATGAGTATGAGACTTGAAGGAAATACATATGGGATTAAAGTCTGTCTTCAGACAAACATTAATGACAAACTGGCATTAATCTAAGCCTAATTCTATACTCTATTCAGTAAACATAGAGGAGAGTCAACAGATAACAAAATGTTATGAAGTATTTGAAAGTGGTATAAAGGCAGTGATGGGGATCATCGTTTAGCAATACTTGATTAGAATATTTTCACTTTTCCACTACCACCATTGAACCTCGCATGATTCTGGGAAATCCAATTTCAGGTGCAACAGGAGTTTCTGAGCTGTAGAAGTTTCCTAGATGTGTATGGGGTTTGTGGGTGTATGTGGCAAGTTCTACATGCTGTGTTGCAAACGCTGTGTCAGAGAGCAGACATTAGATTAATCCTCAACAGGGTTTTGTGTGTGTGCTTCAGTGGGGCTGGTGTTGCCTGAAACCTCGAGTGTGCCTGAGGGACTTCAGAGCCCTTGACTACCTTTCTGATCACCTCTGTTCCCAAAGAGAGCTCAAGGACATGGGGCCTCTGCTTAAAAGATAGATTAGTAGTAACTGGAGAGTCAGAAATATAGAGTTTAGGGGTCACTTTTAATTATTTTTCTAGGAGTCATATACTGAGAGCAAAACTTCTGATTTAACCCATGCAGACAGGGTCCAAGAATGAGCTTGTCATGAACTCCTGTGTGATGCTCACATTTGAAAGACACAGAATGCGAACTATATCTGTCAAAGTGATTCCTTCTTAACCATAGTAAGAAGCTTAACCACAGTAAGTACATTCAAAAGATTTCTCTCAAAAGGTTTCTCTCCAGTACATATACTTTTGATTTTGTTTTTTCAAGACAGGGTTTCTCTCTATAGCCCAGGCTGTCCTGGAACTCGCTTTGTAGACCAGGCTGGCCGAGAACTCAGAAGTCAGCCTGCATCTTCCTCCCAAATGCTGGGATTAAAGGCATGCACCACCACTGTCTGGCTCCAGTACAGATTCTTTCATGATGATGAAGCCTACAGAATTGTGCAAAGGCTTCACCATATTAAATACACTCCCAAGGTTTCTGTCTTAGTGTTTCCATTGCTAGGAATAGACATCATGAACAAGGCAACTCTCATAAAAGCAAACCTTTAATTGGGGCTGGCTTACAGTTTCAGAGGTTTAATCCATTTTCATCATAGCAGGAAGCACAGCAGCATGCAGGCAGACATGATGCAGAGGAAGGAGCTAAGAGTTCTGCATTTTGATCCAAAGGCAGCCAGGAAGAAATTGTCAAGGTCCACCCCCAGAGATATCCACTTCCTCCAACAAGGTCACACCTCTGAATAGAGTCACTCCCTGTGACAAGCATATTCAAACTCCCACATTCCACTCACTGGCCCCCATAACCATGTTGGAGTATAGGAATGTATGAAGACCATACTTAAACATGCATACTGAAAAATATATGAGGTCCAACTGCAAAAGTCCCCATCATCTATACCAGTCTCAAAAATGTTAAAAGTCCAAAGGTCAAAGTCTCTTCTGAGATTCATCCAATCATGTAACTGTAATCCCCTAAAAAAGAAAATCTAAAAGCAGATCATATACTTCCAACTTCACAACATAGACTTCACCATTCCTAAATGTCATCCCGAGGAAATAGTGGACCAAAACAAAACCAAAAGCCATGTTGGAAATCTCCAAACTGCATCTCCATGTCTGATGTTAAAGCATTTTTCAGATCTCCAACTCCTTTCTGCTTTGTTCACTGCAGCACAATTCTTTCTCTTTGGCTAGTTTTCCTGTGCAGGTACCCCACAGCTCTGGCATCTCAAAGATCTTGGGGTCTCCAAGGTAACCTCAAGTGTTACAGTTTCTTGTTCCAATGTCTTGGATCCACACATGATCTTCTGCTATCCTCCAAAGAGATAAGGTCACTTCTCCATCTCTGCCCTCTATTACTCTAAGCTCTGGTTGACTCCACTCTACTGTGGCTGTTCTTTCTGCTCATCCCATGGGATTGGCATCTTCAATATGCTGGGTTCTTCTACTGCAAATAGACTTCACTGAAAGCCTCACTTATGCTCCCTTCATGGGTCCAAGCCTTAGCTGCTCCTTATAACACCTTCATGCCTTCAAAACCACTACCACCTGGGTGATTCTTACATGTGACCACGTTCAGCTGCTACGCAAGGTAAAATCCTGGCTATCTCTGGAACACAGTTTCTTTGTCCTCTCAGAAATCATTTCCTAGAAGCTTTCATCTCAATGATGCTGGTCTCTTCATCATCACTTTTAATTTCTCAACGACAGCTAACAAGCCTCCATTTTCCCAGTAGTTCATTCTATTCTTACCTCTAAAGTCAGAGCCACATGAACAAAGCTGCTGAGTTCTGCTGCTTTCTGGGCCTGGGACATGGCCTCTTCAATTACATTATCACCAGTTTTCTGTTCTCCAACTCCTTTACTGCCTCAGCTTGGCTGTCCTGGAACTCAGAGATCTGCAAGGCTCTGTATCCACAGGCGTAGAACTAAGGTTTTCTTCACTTGAAACTTGTTCTGTATCAGGATGGATTTGAACTCAAGATCTACTTGATGCTCATCTCCTAGGGTTCAAAGGCATGTACCACCATGCCTGGACCTATGCTTTCCATTTTAGATCTTATATTGAAAACCAAGAGTAGCAATCACAATCCATCCATTTTCAATTTGATACATACTTGACTCCTTATGTCAATATGTAAACAATAACCAGCTTTCTCTCCTCTGTGTTCTTTTATGTCGCTGTAGATGACTGTGAGTTGCAAATCCTTTACCACATTGATTATATTCATAAGGTTTCTGTCCAGTATATATTCCTTTATGTCTTTGGATATTAGTCTTATATCCAACGTCTTTAGAACATTGATTGCATTCTAACGTTTTTTTCTAATATGTGTTCTTTCATGTACTTGGAGATGAGTGTGACTTGCAAAAGCTTTACCACATTGATTGCATTCATAACGATTTTCTACAGTATGTGTTCTTTTATGATAATGGAGATTATTTTGATGAGCAAATGCTTTACCACACTGATCACACTGATAAGGTTTCTCTCCAGTATGTGTTCTTTTATGATATTGGAGACTAGTGTGATGTGCAAAAGCTTTACCACACTGATTACACTCATAAGGTTTCTCTCCAGTATGTATTCTTTTATGTATATGGAGACTATATTGCCATGCAAAGGCTTTACCACATTGATCACACTCATAGGGCTTCTCTCCAGTATGTGTTCTTTTATGATATTGAAGACTACTGTGTTGTGAAAATGCTTTATCACATTGATTACATTGATAAGGTTTCTCTCCAGTATGTATTCTTTTATGTTTTTGGAGATTATACTGAAGTGCAAAGGCTTTACCACATTGATCACACTCATGAGGTTTCTCTCCAGTATGTGTTCTTTTATGGGTTTGGAGTTGACCGGTTCTTGCAAAAGCTTTACCACACTGATTACATTCATAAGGTTTCTCTCCAGTATGTATTCTTTTATGGTTTTGGAGATTATTGTGATGTGGAAAGGCTTTACCACACTGATTACATTCATAAGGTTTCTCTCCAGTATGTGTACTTTTATGGTACTGAAGACTATACTGAAATGCAAAGGTTTCACCACATTCATTACATTCATAAGGTTTCTCTCCAGTATGTCTTCTTTTATGATATTGGAGACTATACTGAACTGCAAAGGCTTTACCACATTGATTGCATTGATACGGTTTCTCCCCAGTATGTGTTCTTTTATGATATTGGAGATTATTGTGATGTGCAAATGCTTTACCACACTGATTACATTCATAGGGTTTCTCTCCAGTATGGGTTCTTTTATGTTTTTGGAGTTGACTGGGTCTTACAAAAGCTTTACCACACTGATTACATTCACAAGTTTTCTCTCCAGTATGTGTTCTTTTATGATATTGGAGACTTCTTTGACATGACAAGGCTTTACCACACTGATTACATTCATAAGGTTTCTGTCCAGCATGTGTTCTTTTATGATACTGGAGACTACTCTGTTGTGAAAAGGCTTTACCACATTGATTACATTCATAAGGTTTCTCTCCAGTATTTGTTCTTTTATGTACTTGGAGATGATTGTCACTTGCAAAGGCTTTACCACATGGGTTATGTTCATAGGGTTTCTCTCCAATATGAATTCTTTCATGCCTGTAACGATAATTGGGCCATGTTAAAGCTTCACATATTCAAACGTTTTAATAGTTTTATAAATTTCATAATTTGGTCTAATGGTAAAGATAAATCAGATCTTAAGGTTTTATCACTTTTTTATGTTCATGGTGTTCCCCCTTATTATGGGTTATTTTACACTTTTGAAGAAATCCATCATGGTAAGAGCATTTACTACATGGCTCACATTTATAAAATCGTTTTTGTATATAATATTTTTATATGATGTATTTCGCATATGTGAAGAACAATGGAACAACTCAAAGCCTTATCACACTGACTGCGTTCATAATTTTTCATGTAGTATGAGTCAAACCACATTTGCAAAGTGAGCCAGGACAAAGAGAAGATTTGCCAAATACCTAGAATCTTAGATATTTTCTGCACTGGGACTTTGAGTATATTCCCAGTAACCTCAGAAAACCAATTAATTGCAAACTTGTATCATATTCAGATAGTCTACCAAAGGTATAATACTACATATCTCCTCATTGTTTTGAGACAGAAACAGGGAAATTGCCTCTTTCAATTTTCCTTTGTTCACATGGCTTTTATCCATTGTGACACATGATATATGTATTAAAAGAAGACTAACAAATGAAAAGTTTCCACATTGCATTCACAGTTTGACTCTTGGCTCCTCATAGATAGGTGGAATATGGATTAAGTTTCTTCATTGCAACATTCTTTACTCTCATACACTGCCCTCTCAATAAACTTAGCAATGTCACTACAGGTATATGAGCATCACCAACTTTACCATGGACTATTTGCTTATTAGAAGGTTTTACATGGGAGCTGGAAAGATGGCTCAGTGGTTAAGAACACTGACTGCTCTTCCAGAGGTCATGAGTTCGACTACCAGCAACCACACTGTTGCTCAAACCCATCTGTAATGGGATCTGATGCCCTCTTCTGATGTGTCTGAAAACAGTTTCAGTGTACTCCTATACATAAATAGTTCTTTAAAACAAAACAAAACAAAAGAAGATATGTGAAGTGAGGTATGGGGCATGTACTCTTTAAAGGAAAAAGGTTTTGGACATATACTTTCTACCTTTTTCAAGGTGTATACCTTTTGCAATGTGTAAGAGTTATGAGACTAAATAATTGGTAGTTCTACAGCATAGCTCTAATGCAGCTACAAATCAAATAAAGGTATTGGTTCGGTTTCTGTTTCCTCGTCTTTTTTTAGTAGAGGAATGCCTGTAAACACAAGCCAGGTAACTGACATTGAGGTACATGGTTGGTTCTGTGAAAATACTATAATCATAGCTACACTTAAAGGACTGATATTTTACACTCTTACTTTTCTTTAGAGCTCCCAGGACACACTAAAATGTCCTCAGAGGCATATTTATATCAGCTTGCACATGAAAATTACCTTTCATGTCTTCTAGAAGTTTGACAATGGTCTTCAATATGATGGTCTTCCCAATTGTAGCCTACAACACAGTTCCAGAAAATGAATGATATAGTATTGAAAATTAGGCAAAATTCAAGGTACTGTGAATTTTCACAGTACTGTGAAAGCTACAGTGAACATTCCATGAACCTGATTTATTCAGCTCATTCTTCCTCCTTTTCAATTGAAACAGTACAGGATCGATAACAAAGAAATATTTGTCCCCTTATTTTGAAAAGCAAGAGGAAATTCAGTCTTACCTATAGCAGTGATGTTCTGGTAGGTCTCCAGCATCACCTCTTCATAGAGACTTTTCTGGGAAGGATCCAGCAAATCCCACTCTTCCCCAGTGAAGTTCACACGCACATCATCATAAGTCACTGCATCCTAAAATATCCCATAGTGTACAACACAAAGCATAATCCTGACATCACTGTAAAATAAATATATGCTTCCTTGACAATATACTTATAATTCTGGTGCTTCCTCCACTATTTCCTGACAGAGAAGTTAGAATCTAATCAGCAAGTTATTTTAGAAGGAAACTGAACTATGAGGTTCACCTGTGTCACTTCTGAATGCTTTGAATAGGATATAGCATTGCAAGACAAATTACAATTGATAGAGAGGGGGAAGGAGAGAGGCAAACAGATCAACATTATTAAACACACATCAGAGACATTGTATGACCAATCACAAAGTACAAAAATGATAGGCATGTCTTTAATCCCAGAGGTACAGGCAGGTGTAAGTCATTGAGTTTGATGCCAGCCTAAGCTATGCAATGAGTTCCTCGACAACAAAGGTACATATTAAGACATTGATTCCCCTGCAAAATGGAATCAAGCAAACAAAAAACATAGAAAGAATTCAGAGGTCTTTACTGAAGTTCCTACAAAGAATTATACATTCACTACATTATACAGCTCTGTAGTCATTTAGCAGAAACCAGTTTAAACGGAAACAAATTTTATAAAAGAGAATGTATGTTTAAACAATTACAAATGGACGGATGAAAATACCAGTAATATAAATGTGGATCATAAATGAGCAACATAGAGCAGGGAAATAGCTCAGCAGTGGAAAGCTCTTTCTGGTCTTCCACAAAAAGGGGGTCAATGGCCAGTATTTACATGAGGACCCACAACTGCTCATTACTTCAAGTTTAAGTGTTCTGAGGCTGTCATCTGACAACAGTAAAGATGAGGCACACATGATAGTCATATACATGCACACTGGCAAAACCCTCATACTCTCTGGAAAAATTCAACAGGTAGGAAAAATGTCACACACCTGCAATCCAATGACTGAAGCCTTGGGTAGTATTGATGTCATGAACACATGCCATCCTGAGAAAGAGAATCTACTCTGTATATTCTTGGCCAAACTTCAAACTTCAAGATGTGGATGAAGATCTGCACAACAGCATACACTTGCATGTACAAAAACTTACATTCCAAGCACATAAGCTAATAATATAAAAACAAAATCATGCAAGCATGTTGGCCCATATCTAATCCCCTTCAGAAGAGGAAAGGCTACACAGAGAAACTTTTTTCTTGAAACACAGTAACAAAAGGAAAATAAAAATAAAATAAAATTAAAAATAAAAAACGTACCAAGCTTGTAAAAGCTTGCAAAATGGCTTAGTATTGATCAGCAAATGCTTGTACAGTATCCTAGGTGATTTTGGGACAGAGTTCAAATGGTGATTGTATGAGAGCATGAGAAGAAAGCTGAATGACCAGTTTCAAACATGACACAGTAGCCACAAAGAACAGAATTCATAGCCAAATATTAAACAAACCTTGGCGACTCTTATGAAAGTGTGCAAGGAAGGACTGAAAACCCTTAATGGGGTAGGAACTCCCCAGGAAGAGTAACAGACTCAATTAATCTGGACTCACTACACATGCCTAGGATGAGTAGCTTCTGGGGACACTCAGAAGCTGAGCCACCAACTAAAGACTAGACTAAGGATCCTGGCACATATGTAGCAGATATGTAGCTCAGACTTCATGTGGGTCGCCCAACAACTGGAGTAGAGGCTGTCCCTAAAGCTCTTGACTATCTTTAGAATCTGTTCCCATTAATGACACTGTCCTGTCTGGCTTCAATGAGAGAGGATGGACCTATCAGGACAGACACTTAATGAGCCATGATTGGGGGACCAACAGGAGGGCCCACAGCCACTCAAAGGAGAAACAGAGGGGATCAGGGATAGGGACTCTACAAAGGGGGTGACGTGGAGTGGGAACCCTGACTTCCCAAGATGATAAATATATAACTTATTGAAGAAATAAAAAAGAAAGAAATTTGTTGAGTCTACAGACACACAAACCCTATCTCCTAATAAAAAATCTGGAAAGGCTCCCCCAAAGTAAGCCAAGAAGGACAGACAAGTATTCAAAGACATCAACTAATCTAGGAACATTTTGTTTCAATAAACTCCATTCTGACCTTAGGCACTAGAGGCTCATATTCCCCCTGTGATGAAAATGCATTCAGTGTAACTTCAATGATTCTAATAGTCTGTAGAAGCTCCTACACTGTTGAAATGTTCAAAGCCTGTTTTGACACTCAGGGAAATGTCTTGATTGCCACTTCTTTTAAAATCAGAACACAAGATATATCTTTCCAGCATACAATGGCACAGAATACCCCTTCCCATTCCAATAGATAGGCATCTGCACATAGGTAGGGGAGATTGGACCAAGGCAAGAAACACAGCAGGGTAAACACCGAATCATATCCCTTTGTTTGAGACACATTGGACTTCACTTTCTAAGGGCTTAGACGGTCCAATTCCTGTAACTTCTCATCAGTTAGGATACTCCCTCTCCCAGTGTGCATCTCTGCATGACAGATTTCTCAATGTCTTACATATCTCAACATCTCTTTTCCGCAAAATGCAAAGAAATCTTCATCATCATAAATTCAATACAATGAACCCTCACAGAATCTTTACCAGGGCTCTGACTCTGCCAAAAGATGGTTAGAATAGTGCTGAACTGAAAACATAGAGGAAGTGTTCATAACCTGGAATTTCTCATCTTTCAGTTGGGAATGTTACCCCTAGGGCACCTTCTTAGACACATACGGACAATGGCATGTGCTCTGCTATGTCCGTAGCAGTTCTGTTCATAATAGCTGGAAACTGGAAACAACCCAGATGTCCCTCAACAGAACAGTGGTTACAGAAACTGTAGTTCATTTTAACAAAGGAATAATATTCAGCTATTAACAACAAGGACATAATGAAACTTGCAAGCACATGAACAGAACTAGAAAAGTAATCCAACCCAAACAGACATGCATGTATGTATTCACTCACAAGTAAATATTAACCATAAAGTACAGGTTATCCATGCTATATTCAACAGACCCAAAGAAGAGAACTGAAGTGAGCATGGTTGAATCTCACTCAGAAGGCAGAATGAAACAGTCATAGGAGAGAGATGTAGAGAAGGAAATTGTTAGAAAGCAGGACTGGAAATGGGAAAGGGGAATGTATAGGAACAGGTGTGGTAAGAGACAGGAGAGAGGGCCATAGATCCAGGAAATCTGCAGCTGGCAGGGATGGGGGAGCATGTGAGTGTGGGTGTGGGTGTGGGGAGGGGGCAAGCAGAGGAATCTTTAGCATGTGAAGAAGACCATAGATGTAAAAGGCACCCAGGAGTGTATGGGGGTAACATGACTGAGACTCATAGCAGTGGGATGTGGAACGTGAATCGGCCACTTCCTGCAGCCAGGATTGACAGCCAGTGGAGATTTAAGGACACCACCTGAACCATAAAACTTTCTGCCCAAAATTTGTCCTGTAACAAGAAATGCAGGCACAGGGGCTGGAGATGGCTCAGCAGTTAAGAGCACTGACTGTTCTTCTGAAGGTCCTGAGTTCAAATCCCAGCAACGACATGGTGGCTCACAACCAGCGATACTGAGATCTGATGCTCTCTTTTGGGTGTCTCAAAACAGCTACAGCGTAGTAACAATAAATTAATAAATAAATCTTAAGAAAGAAGGAAAGGAAGAAAAGAAAAGAAAAGAAAAGAAAAGAAAAGAAAAGAAAAGAAAAGGAAAGAAAAGAAAAGAAAAGAAAAAGAAAAAAAAGAAATGCAGGCCCAAAAATGGAACAGACACTAAGGGAAGGGCAAACCTATACCTTACCCAACTTGAGACTAATCCCATGGACAAGCATCAATCCCTGATATTACTTGGAATACTTTTTATTTATTTATTTATTTATTTATTTATTTATTTATATTTTCATTCATTTTACTCTTCCTCTTTTTTTTTTTTTTTTGGATATTTTCTTCATTTACATTTCAAATGCTATCCCAAAATTCTCCTATACCCTCCTCCCACTCTGCTCCCCTACCCAATCACTCCCACTTCTTGGCCCTGGTTTCCCCTGTACTGGGACATATAAAGTTTGCTAGATCAAGGGGACCCTCTTCCTAATGATGGCCGACTACACATGCAGCTAGAGACACGAGCTCTGGGGTACTGATTAGTTCATATTGTTGTTGCACCTATAGGGTGGAATACTTGTATACATGCAGACAGGAGTCTACCCAGCATCTGACTGAAACAGATGCAGAGATTCACAAAGATTGGACAACACAGACAAATAAAGAACACCATGAAATCTACAAGAAAATATATTCAACTAGAAAAAAGTTCCTAAGTGAGGAAACAAGACTCAGAAAAGCAAATATGGTATGCATTGATTTAAAAACAGATATAAATTATTAGGGAAATGATAATCAAGCTACCTACCCAGAGAGACTAGGTAAAGAGGAAGGCTACGGAAGAGAAGAATGGATCTTCCTGGAAAGGGAATTAGAATAGATTCTGTGGGTGGACTGACTTTGAAGAGAGGAAGTCCAATGCAGTGAGAAATGACTAGAATTATGGGGCACTTGGGTATTAGTATAGAAACTTAGTGTACTGGTAACTTCCTGGAATCTATGAGGGTGACCTTAGTAAGGACTAATAGTAATGGGGAATACAGAATCTGAACTGGGCATCTTTTGTGGTCAGACAGGGCTTCAGTAGGAGTGGGCTATATTCACTTGAATTGTTGGCCAAGAAGGTCCCATGGGAGCTGGGCATGGTGGTGCACGCCTTTAATCCCTGCACTCGGGAGGTAGAGGCAGGCAGATTTCTGACATTGAGGCCAGCCTGGTCTACAAAGTGAGTTCCAGGACAGCCAGAGCTATACAGAGAAACCCTGTCTCAAAAAAAAAAAAAAAAAAAAAAGAAAAGAAAAGAAGGTCCCATGGGGATCCCTAAACAATGCAGATTGATGCTAGGACACAAGGTTACTCTCTGAAAACAGACAACAGAGCCATTGCTGAGGACAAGTTCCACATAGTTCACAAAATACAGACATGTTTGCAGGCTTGGAGACTGCACTCCAGTGTTCTAGTCTCTTTCAGATGAAAAGACAGTCTACAGGCTATAGGAAGAGAATCCTGGACATCAACCAACCTAAAAAACCCTTCATGTAAAATCTATCCTACCTGCAAGATGTGCAGGGGCATGGTAGCATCCATCTCTTTAGAGTCAGGAATCAATGGTTGCTTTAATGTGAAGCCCAGACCAGGAGAGGAAACTCAAGTCTTACACAACCTGGATGGCCAAAAATTTCACACAGACCAAAATGGCAAACATGGGGTTTGCCTGGGTCTCTACCAAGTCCTCTGCTGGTATGTTATGGCTGTTAGCTTGGTGCTTGTGTGGGAATCCTAACAGTGAGAAAAGATGTAGCTCTGACTCCCTCAACTGCTCTTGAAACTCTCTTCTTCCTATTGAATTGCCTTGTCCAGACTCAGTATGAGGTCTATTGCCTTTTGTTTTGCATCTTGTTTGGTCTTATTAGGCTCTCTACTCTTGGAGGTTTGTTCTTTTCTGAAGAGAAAATGGAGCAGGGAGAGTGGATCTGGGGAAGAGGGAACGTAGGATAGACTTATGAGGATTATAGGGAGGAAAAACAG
Source organism: Mus caroli (assembly GCF_978045245.1). Lineage (NCBI taxonomy): Eukaryota > Metazoa > Chordata > Mammalia > Rodentia > Muridae > Mus > Mus caroli. The sequence goes on along the minus strand of NW_028227270.1, from coordinate 46,869,944 downwards.
TGGTCAGTATACATTGTATGAGAGAATGTATTCCAATTTAAAAACACTGATTCAACTTTTCCTAATTGTAAATGCAAAGGAGGGAAGCAATAAGGAACATAGAGAAGCAAAAGAGGGAAGACCGGGAAGGAATGACTTTGACAGGTACAGTTCTCACTGTGTCTCTTCAGAAGGTGCGCATCACACGGGAGGTTATGGCAAGCTCATTCTCGGACCCTGTCTACATCTGTTAAATCAGAAGTTTTGCTCTCATCATTGTGAAATCTGATCATGCAGGAAACAAGCCCAGGTCAGTTTCTTATCTTGTATTAGTTCTCACGACTTTGCATTGCGGAATTACAGAGTTTCCTGCTCATTTAATTCCAAAAGAGTAGCCTTGTTTCTCTTTAAGGAACACCAATATTTAAACAAGTATAAAACAATTGAACTACATATGTAATGTCATATAGTATTTCTACATTAATTTTATATTATATCACACATATACAAACTGATATGTAAAAATGCTAAATGTCTAAACATGGTCTCCAAAGCAAGAATCAAAGTGTCACCATCTCAGTTGGGCTTTCTTGATCATAAAAAGAAACAAAGATGAGACAATTTTTACTACTACATTTTTATTCAACTATAATTTACTGTCATTCTTTAAATATAAACAAAATAAGTCAGTGTGTTTCTTAATGCCATTTTTGCTTTTTCATGCAATATGATTCATTAGCAGAAAGCTCTGACATGATCCAAATAAGGCAACTTTCTGCATTTTAATATATCTTATTAAAGATATATTAAACACATTTGCTTATCATCTCTGAAACAACTCTTGCTACAAAAACAAAACAAACAAACAAACAAAAAAACAATCACATACAAACTAAAAAATGTTATAACAACCTTTGAAGGTGATTTTTCCAGCAACATTTTGTGTTCTTTCAGCCTTTCATTTTTTATTGCTACCAGTATTGTAGACAAGATGGCTGAAACTCTCATGCTCATCTGCCAAATGAGAGTGCATTAAAGATTAAAATCACGGGAGAAAGAATTGGGCAGATTGACAGTGCCTAAGCTGTCAATGACATGCTGTTGTGTAATGGATACAGCACTGACTGTGAGAGTATAATCCTTTATAAGTATACAATCCTTTAACTAGTGCTATTGTCTTTGTTCTTTCAGCTCAGTGTCCTCCTGAGGCACCCAGCTTGTCACCTACTATTGAGAACTTAGGTTATTTTATAATTTAGGCCACCACGAATCTAACTGAAACAAGCAGAAGAATTCTGATTCTTCTTTAAATTAATTCCAAGTGCCTGGAAAATATGCTGGGGAGATTTCTGGGATTCATAGCAATTCTGTCATTTTATGAGAATTCTGTATACTGCAGACCACATAAACCTAATAGAATAAGAATGCATAGAGAACATGGTTTCCTTGCTGTTTGTGGTAGGTAATGATGTTGTATGGATGTAGGTAATATGCCCAAATGCATCAGATACATACACTAAATGTGTGCAATTTTACCTCAAGTACAACACCTATCCACCTACCCAACACCATGCACACCTAGGAAACGTCTGCATCTCAGAAACTCGTTTTGTACCCTGAAATTGAATTTCCCTGAATCATGCCAATCAAGGTGCACAGTGTTACTGGAAGGGTACAAAGATTCTGATCAAGTGTAACCAAAGGACAATCCCCATCACCTCCTTTATACCACTTCCAAAACTATTTATAAAAATTGTCACATAAAACTGGATAAGAAATGAATTAAAAATGTCTAGAAACCAGACTTCAGTTTTCAAATCTGTCTTCCTACTGCACACCGAATGCAATGCTTGTGTGTGCACACTGGAAAGTGATATCATAAGCACCAGGGCTTCCCACTGCCAGGGTTCAGTGTCTTCCTGTCACATCTCATCCCATCCCCCCATTCACCCACTCCTCCAGGGAACCCACACTCAGGTAGGGTAAGAGGCCAAGGGCCTCTGCCCAAGTCACCACATGGATCAATTGAACCACAGGCTATCTCAGTCCAAGCAGATAAGACTCAGCAGTCATGCCCCTCCTGGTCTGGAACAGTGGCCCCCATACACTTCATGACATGTTTGTGGTCTCCCCCACTGCTCTCTACACCTACATCAGGACAATCCTGGAAAGAACCTACAAGCTACCTCCCACTGCTGCTCCTGACTGCTAGGCCTGCCCAGAGTCCCTCATTAACATAGACAACCAAGCTGGGCCTCAGACAGAGGCAGCTCCTGTATTAGAGGATCAGAAATCAAATGACTCAGACAGCTGAGGCCTTCCCAGTTCTGCCCTTCCACCCTAGGAACAGACTGAGCACTACTCTGGGAAATTTGATTTAGTAGAACTTTCCAGTCACACAGAGAACTTCCTGTTACTCTTCTAAGACACAAGGTCCTTTGTATTCACATTGCATTCCATAGTCAATATCCAGTGGAGCCATCTCTACCTCATAGTTGGGAAGTCCTGTAGCTACACTTCCGTCAAATCTAACAGTATCACCAATTAAAGCAAAACGTGGTATTAATTTGAAAGCAAGACGTGGTCAATGGAAGGTGAGTGAAAAAAAAAGAAATGAAAAGGAAAAGAAATGGCTTCTCCTAGTTATGGTGTAGTAGAAATTTTATTATAGATAAAAGGGAGAACATAGCAAGACATAGGGACATCTGGGAAATTTCAGAGTGGGGATGACCGAAGCTAATAAGTAGATAGCAGAGGGTACAGGGTAGTGGGGTGAACCAGATCAAGAGGTCAATGTTCTAGACAAGGCACTGAGGTGTGTATTTTACATTTCAAAGTAGACCTGGCCTCCAGGTTTTCTCAGTCCCTACCTGGCAAAACCTGTCCTCTACCCTGAATTTTCCAGCCCAGAAGCTGGGCTGCCTTCTCCCATAACTCATTCCTATATAATCCAGACATTGTGGTCTCCTCTTGCCCTTTTCCTTCCCTTTCCTCTCTGTGCACACAACCTAATGTCTTTCTTTCCCCCTCAAGCCACACCTCCCAAAGAGACTTCCCCTATAAACCTACATTTAATCTGATCTGGGTTCAACTGTCTTATTTCAAAGGCAGAGAAATAACCTATTAGTCTTGAAGAAATAACCAGTTAGTCAGGGGAGTAAATGATAAATAAAAAAAGACCAGTTACCCAAATGGTTGAATTACAAAAGGAAGGGAAGTTGAGAGACAGATCAACCCCTGGCCTAGTGGGCAGTTCTACCAGGCACACCTTGTAACAGGAAGGAACTAGAATGTCAGGGAGAATTGACAGCCACATCGGCTTTGATCTGTTAGATAGGCACCTCAGTCATTTATCCCAGGGTTTGAGACTTGGCAGTAGGAAAAAATGAGAAGGTTCAAATGATTAATTATGATCTCAAAAATTATTTTAAATGTTGAACAGGCTTTATGGTACAATATTGTTCATGGAATAGACATATGTATTAGAACACACCAAGTATTATTCATACATTTTCTTTCAGGTTGTGGACTTTTGGACAAAAATATAATAATCCTGGAATGCACAGCGACACCTGTTTATACAGATCTTCTGTGTTGGTTGAACTAGTGTAACAACAGAAATTTGGTTTCTAGAAATAAATTCAGTTTCACATGCAGATTCTTGATTGCCCTGGTCTGTGAACTTCCCAAAATGGCCAGTTTGGACTTTTACTGATCATCTAAAATTGATTACCTGAGTGAATACTCATCGCTAAAGCCAACTACTGTCAAAAAAGGAAAGCTCCCGCTTTCTGCCCTCCATAGCCTTTCTGTGCTGTGACTACACCAGCTTCAAAGGTGGTCGATGAACTCAATTATTACACGGGTCCCTCTTTATCTGTAATTCCCACAAAAAAGCCATGGAGGTTAGAGGACACTCATTTTTTTTCACACTAAGCAATAGGGCCCAGCCCGAAAGGAGGTGTATGACTGCCTTGAAGGCACGGTGCAGCAGAGCCAGGATTAGGTTTTCAAAGCAAGTCTTAACTACATATAATGACCAAGGTCTCAGCTACAGAAGACATTGCTCTAAACAAAAACAAATATGAAAGCCTCTGAACAAAAGGAATGAAATTTTTAATGATGAGGAAACTTTGGAGAATAGAAACGAACAAGAGATTAGAGCAGTGATACATACAGAAAATGAAATTCAAAAGGTAATACCAACAACTGACCTCTTAAAAAGATAAATAAATATATTGAAGAAAACAGATACATATACTACCTTTACAAAAGAGCAGACATACCTGGTAGAGAGAATGGCATTAATAAGACAGTGTGTGACCTTGTCCCTTTGTGCAATGTTACTGCTGACAAACACAGCACAGCCAATCCTTTATGTCTCAAATTTCTGAGTTGACTTAACTATATCAGTGAGCATTCCACATATCTCCACAAGGCAGTCTCCTAATCAATAATTCAATATTCACTGGCTCAAGCTAAAGTACCCAAATTGTACACCCCTGCAATCTGGTCTGTTTTTTTTCACATACATGAATTAATACAGGCTGGGAAATTTCACAATCACTCACCCTGCTTGTATCAGGTCTTTCTTCATAATGGTGCCCCCTGCAGCTGACTCCCTTAAACTTTAATCTGTGATGCAGCTACTGCCTATCTTATTTCATTGTGCAGTGTACACAGGAACCTGTTCCGTATGCTCTGGCTGAAGGCAGAAGCCGTGCTCCACATGCACGTCCTTTTCCTGTTGCTGCAATGAACAGTTCACTCCATGACTCCAATGGGTAATTTTAAAACTCTGTTGGGGTACAGACTTTTAACTAAAGAATTTAGGAAGTTTAATCAAGAGGCAAGCAAAGTCATTTCTCTGGGGACCTACAGACTGGCAGCAAGGTGACCTGAGTCAACAAAGCTTTTCTTGGAAACATCTTTCTAAAAGGCTGAAGATACAGTTGTCTTACACTTCACATGCCTTTCCAGGAGAAATCACTCTACACACAATTAAACATTACTTAAAAAAAAATCTCTATAATGATAGCAAAAATTCAGCTCTGTCTATGTTCTTTTAGGATCAGTCTTCATGTTATACTTTGGACAGTTTAAATAGGGATAGGAAAGTCTAGCCAATGAGGTAGATGGGAGATTTTTACAGCAAATATATTCCAGAAACTATTTCTTTTTTTTTTTTTTAATTAGGTATTTTCCACATTTAAATTTACAATGCTATCCCAAAAGTCCCCCATACCCTCCCCCCACTCCCCTACCCACCCACTCCCACTTCTTGGCCCTGTCGTTCCCCTATACTGAGGCATATAAAGTTTACACGAACAATGGGCCCAGAAACTATTTCTTAATTACACCAATGCCCTAATACAAAGGGTGATTCTTCAGCGACAAGGCCCAAAGTCCAAGAGCCCAGAGGGTGAAAAAGCCAAAAAGTAGAAGGTAGAATGTATAAAAGTGGGCTGGAGAGATGGCTTAGCAGTTAAGAGTGCCGAGTGCTCTTCCAGGAGTCCTGCATTCAATTCCCAGCAACCACATGGTGGCTCACAACCATCTGTAATGGGATCTGATGCCCTCTTCTGGTGTGTCTGAAGAGAGCAATCATATACATATTATATATTATATTTATATATATAATAAATCTTTAAAAAAGAAAAAAGAATGAATAAAAGTTATGGTGGAGAGGTCTTGCAGAAGCCATGTCTTGTGCTAAGTAAAGCTCTTAAGAATAGCAGCTTGTACTCTACTTACACAGGGAAGATGGAAATCAATGGGAGACTTGTAAGAAGACCTCACCTTCCTCTAAGAAGGTGCACAAGGAGGTTACTCCTTATCTAAAGAACATTACTCCAGCGCAGTGGCGGCGCAAGCTTTAATCCCATCACTCGGGAGACAGAGACAGGCAGATTTCTGAGTTGAAGGCCATCCTGGTCTACAGAGTGAGTACAAGAAGAGCCAGGGCAACACAGAGAAACCTTCTCTCAAAAAAACAGAAAAAAAAAAAAAAGAAAATGGAAAAAAAAAAAGTTGGGTTCTGAGGATAAATATTGTCATGAAGGCTTTGGCCCCAGGCCATACCAGCTGTCGGAAGGACTTTCCTGGCTTTAGAAATGGAGCTCTATTTAATTCTCAATACATTGTAGCCACAGAAAAAGCTCCCAAGGCCTAGGCTCCAGTCCATTATTGGCTCTGCCAAGTATGTTCCCGGATTTGAGAGGGAGCTATGTTAGTCTCCATACATGAGGGCCTCATGAAAAGAAGACTTCCTTGAAAAGGCTAGCCCTCCATACAACAGTGTTTCTTTCTTCTCTCTCTCTCTCTCTCTCTCTCTCTCTCTCTCTCTCTCTAATTGTTTATTTATTTACATTCTAACTGTTGCCCATGATCTGGTTCCCCCTCCCAAGGTTCTTTACCCTCCTCCACCTTCCCTTTGCCATTGAGACCATGCTCCATCACCCCATCTCCACTCCTCTCATCCACTCCTCACCTTCCTCATTCTTCTGCCCGGGGGCATCAAGTCTACAAGATTAGGTGTAGAGTCTCCTATTCGGTACAGACAATGCAGTCCTCTGCTACATATGTTCCTGGGACCATGGACCAGCCCATGTATTCTCTTTGGTTGATGGCTTGGTCTCTGTGACCTCACAGGGGTCTAGGTTACATGTTACTATTGGTCTTTTTAAGGGACTGGTATACCCTACAGCTCCTTCAATCCTTCCCCTAACTCTTCCATAGGGGTCCCTGACTGGAGTCCATTGGTTGGCTGTAAGAATCTGCATCTGTCTCAGTTGCTGGTAGAGCCTCTCAGAGGACAGTGATTTTCAGCTCCTGTCTGCAAGCACATAGGTGTTTTCCCTTCTCAAATGGACGTCAACCAGCTTAGTAGCAGAACTATGCTTTTCTCAATTAGAAAATGGGAGCTTTAGGCACACCAGACCTTAATGTTGGTTGTGACTCTGTAATGATGGATTGAGCTGCTTATTACAGACCTGCTTTTTGCTTTGAGCAAGTGCCTTTTGTGGGTGGTTGTACATCACAGTTGTCTCTCCTTTGTTATAGTTTGGAGCCAGCTGTGTAGACAAACCTGGTGAGCACACATGTGAATCCTAGCATCCTAGTCTCTAACCGACCTGCTTAGCATACTAACCTGTGGGGTGTTTTTGACACAGTCCTCCATCAGCTAAATGCTACTTACTGTCACTATTTCCTAAGCTTGGTAAACCCTTTACAGCATCAATTCTACTCTTCTACATCTCAGTTTAATATGGGAGTACTACCCAACACATGAGATACCTTTTAATAGCTCCACAAAATTAACTACAAATGGATCTTATACTTAATAGGTAAATGCTAGGGGCAAAACTTATAGAAGATTCAAGAGAAACTCGGGCTCTCCAAGTATGGCATCCGGCCCGTGATATTTCTACAAGCAAGCCCCTAATCCTAATGTTTTGAGCAGATTCAGCCCTGATACTGATGTTCTTCAGAGTTCACCTCCTGTTTTAGCAAGTGAGGAGCATCACAAAGGACCGCACAGTTGGCCACATCTCCTTACATCTGGCTGAGGCTTCCCATCCAGCCCCAGAGAGAACCCACCAAGTCAGCTCCCACTGCTCAGCCACCTACCCCTACCCATTATAGACAGTAACCATGCGCTTACCATGTTTCAAAAACGGAGCTTACTTGAGGTCCCCTCACAGCACCCAAAAGCTGCGCTCAAAGCAGGACGCAGAAAACAGTTCAACGCTGCAGAGCAAAAACAAACTTCCAGCAAGGCATCCGGAAGACCCCGCCTCAATATCTGACTGGCAGTTCCGCCCGGAATCCTTGATTGGCCCGGGAGTCTTACCCCTCCTCTAGTTTAAAGTGTGCTTCCTGTCCGGGGCCAGTCCTTTTACAGATGTCGGGAGTGGTTTGCATTCAGGTAGCCTTTGTGACTGTCCTCCTAGAGTCTCGTTTATCTGTCGTTCCATGCAGCCCTGGAGGAGGATCCACCATTGCAGCTCAGGCTGTTCATCCGCCTGCTCCTCCCCTTTGTGGGCAGTGATCTAGCACTCACCATGTCTCAAGTACGGAGCTTGCTTAAGGTCCCCCACAACACCCAACAGCAGTACTCAAAGCCGGACAGAAAGGACTATTCATGCCTGCACGCCAGAACAAACGTGCAGCAAGCCACCCGGAAGAACCCTCCTCATTGTCTGACTGGCCGGTCCGCCTGGGGTCCTTGATTGGCCAGTGAGTCTTACCCCACCTCATGGTTAAATAGAGCTTCCAGTCTTGGGTCAGGCCTTTTCCAGATCTCTGGTCTAACTTGCACTCCAGTAGCATTTGTGCCTATCCTCCAAGCTGTGGGAGAAGACACAGCATTTCAGCTCAGGCTGTTCAGCCACCTGCTACTTCCCTTTGTGGCAGTGGTCCTGCACTCACCATGACTTACTTCCTGGCTTGCTTTAGCTTTCCTCATAGCACTTCCCCTTCTTCCTGAAATCAAGGTGGATAGACTTGTACTTAACTGAGAATGGAGTTATCAATCTGGCTCACCAGTGTAAGGATGCCCAGGATATTAACATTAAAGAGGATTTTAGGATACAAGAGTTTTGTTTTGTGGCTTGATGCTGGGTTCAGGGAAACTACAGGTCCTTTTCACCAAAAACGTATGAAACAACCTTGGGAGAAAACCAGGAAAGAGATGACAAACAGTGTAGGTGTGTTGTAACACTGTTGTTAGCCAGCACATCTTCCTCACTGTCAAGGTGGAGACAAACCACAGTTTTATTAGTACAGATAAATGTACCTCATCTCATAGGACGAATTTCTCTGTGTATGTAGAAAGGGGATTAATAGAATGTCTTACAGACAGTGGTCCTCCTAGCCCAATAATGGCTGAGCACGTTCATTGCCAAAGGAAACAAGAAAAATCAAGGACTTGTTGAGTTCACATTGCTTGATATCTCTGCGGATCATGAGTACTTACCAGAATTCTGAAGAAATACGTACTTACTAAAGCAAGTTTAAAAACAAAACAAAACGAATGAATGAACAAACAAAGCACCTTGCTAAAAATATATAGGGGAAAAGTAAACAATTTGAAAGAACTTCCCTGTTTAATGTTCTTTATGTATGTAGGTTTCGGAAAGAACCTGTAGCCTGGATTAAAGGTGGATCTTAAACTCTCAAGACCAAGATATAGCAAGGATTTCTCACTTCAAAAGGAATAATTAAGAAAACTCCCTTACAGGATGCAGGGTTAGAGTTAGGGGATTAGAGAGTTAGGATTAAGATAAAGATTGTTTAGTTTAGGGTTAGAGTGGTTAGGGTTACAGGTTTAGGGTTAGGCTCAGAGTTAGCACAAAGATTTTGCTGTGCTATGTGAAATCAGCTTCTGTCTCTTCTCTCATCTCTGCCTTCCCATCTTCCCATCTCTTCCCATCTTATCTCTTTTTCATAGTATCAGCATCTTCCTTCCTGCCCTAAAAAAAGTCTTAAGGGGGCTATGCAAGAACCCAGAATTCCCTGATGGGCAATAGGTTTACTTTACTCAGGGGCCCAGTTCACATACAACAGAAACCCACTACCTCTTCGGTTGTTCTAAATTTCACCTAGGGAATCCTCATAAAATGTAAGCAATCATGGGACTTGGTGTCTTTTTTTGATAATGATATCATAAAACATAGGCCATTTAATTTTCCCAGGTCGTTAGGTAATATAACCACATGGCACAAGATGAAATGCTAGCCACCATTATTCTTGATGGTCCCACCGAGTCAATAGTATCCCTATTACACAAAGAAGAAATATCAGACTTACAAGGTATCCGTTTTGCATCTTAATGTTTTGTTTTGTTCTGATTCTAGTAACTTCTACCTTACAGATTTAATGGCTCCTCAAAAGAACCAAAAAGTTTTCCCAGCCACATGCCTCCAAAAGTGGCATACGAACAAAGGAAACAAAGACTGTGATACTCACAGATCCCAGCAGACAAGGATAAGTTACTAAGTGCTAATAAGGCATTTTTTTTTTAAGATTTTTTTTTTTAATGTCCATGAATATACACTGTAGCTGTCTTCAGACACACCAGAAGAGGGCGTTGGATTCCATTATAGATGGTTGCAAGCCACCATGTGCTCACTGGGAATTGAACTCAGGTCCTCTGGAAGAGCAGTACATGCTCTTAACCACTGAGCCATTGCTCCAGCCCGGAAGGCATTTTTAATGTGACTGACTTTAGAATATTCACAGTCTCATAAGAAACACCTTGTCAATTTTGTGTATGTAAACCCAATGTATTCACTGACATCTTTCGTTGAACTATGATAATTTTGAGATGTGGTGCCATTGAGAACTTAGAAAGAGGGGATAAACATAGCTTGTTCCCCATCCCTGAATAAATGTTCTCATAGTAGCTTGTGAATTTATTTGTTAAACTTATTGTATCTTATGATATTAACAAATATAAAATGTTAGAATGATCGAAAGAAAGAAAGAGTTTTAATAAAGAAGGAGATAGATAGATAGATAGATAGATAGATAGATAGATAGATAGATAGATTAGGTTGGAAATTTCCAAAATGAGAATAAAAAAAAAATCCTACAAAGCCTTTGGAAGTTCTGAAGGAATAAGTGAGGCATTTAAGGCACTTAGAGTATGACACTCATGGTAAATACATATGGAATAAAAGTCTTCTCTGTCTTCAGATGAACACTTATAACAAACTGCCTGCAATCTAAGTTTAATTCTATCCTGTGTCCAGTCTACATGGAGGAGAGTAAAATATAGGATGATTCCCTCAGAGCTTCCAAGAGAAGTTATACTCAGCCCATGCAAGGGTATTGAGAAATGTTCACTAAGAGGGAAAATACTAAAAAGAAAAGCTTGAAGAAACAAAGATTATTTAGAAGCCCAAGTGATAACTTAGACATGGATTTTCAATAGGCCTAACAGAACATAAACTGAAATTGATTTTGCTTAATATGAAATATGATCCCCTTTAAAATGCAGTGTGTCTATTTAGCAATTGAAGGGACAGCAGTCCTCAAAAATTATGTTTGACCATATGAAATGTTATTTAGATAATGAATTCTCACTCCAGATTTCCTTTGTCATAAATGGATGTATCACAATATCCCATATAAAATACAAGAATGTGGGTTACTTCAGCACGGCAGGGCCTATATACAGCTGAGGAAAACTAAGCAATCTTAAATACTGAGGCCAAGTCTAAAAGCTATATACCAAATATAGAATACTCTCTCATTATCAAATAGTACTTCTCACTAATAGATTGTGTCCTTCAGTACACTAATCACAAATGCTCCCTGATTTAAAAGTGATGCAGGATATTCTTTCATCAAGCTTAACAGATTTGTAGAATTATTCAGGTATCCTATGTCGTGTACTTGGACTTCAAAGTCCCTGGTACATATTCTTCATTAAGGGTTCTAAGGTAGCAAACAGCTGATTCAAGTTATATCCTTTTTTGAAGGGCTCTGGAATATAGTCCAATTCATAATGGAAGTATGTTTCACCATACTGAACATAACTCATATTAATAATGATGCTAAAAATATTTCCTCCAAATTTAACTCTTCATATATCACACAATGTTGTAATGAGGAGAGACAGTGGTTGAATATTAACTTATACTGATTGGTTCAAAATTCCTCAAGTGTTTCCAGCACACTACTGTCCTTACAAGGCCAAAAAATCAGTCTTCTAACACGAAGCACAAACATTGACATTGGTTTTTAAATTGTATTCTTTCCTATTCTCTTCCTATAATAAGTGTAATACTGCCCTGATTATCTTCTTAACTACATCCTGAATAGAAATTATAATAGTCCTGTCTGACTTCTGCATATGTTATACCATGAACATTACACACTCGTACTATGAATACCAACTTCAAATTCCTGTTTTATTTTCAGAATCTTTTTGTTTAGTTAGTCATATTTTGGCCCCGTAGAAGCATTTTTCTCTGAGGTAACATGATTGTTGCTCTTTCTAGATCTCCAGTTTCATCAGTTTAAAAATGTAGGATTAGCCTTTGTATAAACACCAAAAAGTACAGATATCCCCTTGTAGGGGAGTATATTGCCAGTTCACTCATCATTCATCTTGCCATAGCATCATCAGTGTTGGATTCATGGAAAGGCAGGAAGATTTGTAAGAAACGTGAAGATCTGGAAAGACCAAATATAGGAGTGTTAAGAACATGCCATACAACCATTTCTTCAAATTAGGTAAGCATGGAAGTTCAGGTATTTGTGGTGGCCATGTAAACCAGAGGACATGAATTCCATAAAAAGAGCCCATTGATCAAAGGAATATAATTGAAGACCCAGAAATGAACTCTCACAACTATGGTCATTTGATCTTTGATAAAAGACCTAAAAACATCCAGTGGACAAAAGATAACATTTTCAACAAATGATGCTGTTTCAACTGGATGTCAGTGTGTAGAAGACTGCAAATTGATCCACTCTCATCTCCTTGTATGAAGCTCAAGTCCAAGTGGATTGAAGACCTCCACATAAAACCAGATACATTGAAACTAATAGAAGAGAAAGTGGGGAAGACCCTCAAACTCATGGGCACAGGGAGAAATGTTCTGAACAGAACACCAATGGGTTATGCTCAAAGATCAACAATAGATAAATGGAACCTCATAAAATTGCAAAGCTTCTGCATGGCAAAGGACACTATCAATAGGCCAAAATGGCAAACAGATTGGGAAAAAATCTTTACCAATCCTACATGTGACAGAGGGCTGATATCTAATATATACAAAGAACTCAAGAAGTTGGACTTCAGAGAAACAAATAACCCTATTAAAAATGGGGTACACAGAACTTGGAAGGCGAAGCGGGTGGATTTCTGAGTTCGAGGCCATCCTGGTCTACAAAGTGAGTTCCAGGACAGCCAGGGCTACACAGAGAAACCCTGTCTAGAAACACCAAAAAAGAAAAACAATGGGGTACAGCCAACATGTGTTGCCACCTGAGTTTTTTATCTCAGCCATTCTGATTGTTGTAAGGTGGAACCTCAAAGTTGTTTTGATTTGAATCTCTTTGATTACAAGGCCATTTCTTTAGGTGTTTCTCAGCCATTTGAGGTTCCTCTGTTCAGAATTCTCAGTTTAGTTCTATACCCCATTTTTTGATTGGGTTGTTTGGTGTTTTTGGTGGTTAGCTTCCTGAGTTATACTTTGATATAATGATTGTTAAAAAGTTAAAAATTGAGACACAGGGCACAGCACAGCACAGCACAGCACAGTCTTAATGGCCCAGGTACATGTATGTTCTCATCTTGAAAACATTTTATAACTGTAAAATGGTAGTTCCAGATTAATACTTGATGTGTAAAGAACGCTACAAGAAATTATTAGAAAATGAATTAAAGCCAACATTGGGAACCCAAGAAAGGAAAAAAAAACTATTGAAGTAATGAAATAAGTTTTATTCATTTAAGAGTGGTTCCTATATTTTGGGTATCCTAAGTTTCTGGGCTAATAACCACTTATCAGTGAGTACATATTGTGTGAGTTCCTTTGTGATTGTGTTACCTCACTCAGAATGATGCCCTCCAGATCATTCCATTTGCCTAGGGATTTCATAAATTCATTCTTTTTAATAGCTGGGTAGTACTCCATTGTATAAATGTATCACATTTTCTGTATCCATTCCTCTGTTGAGGGACATCTGGGTTCTTTCCAGCTTCTGGCTATTATAAATAAGACTGCTATGAACGTAGGGGAGCATGTGTCTTTCTTACCGGTCCTTCTGGATATATGCCCAGGAGAGGTATTGCGGGATCCTCCGGTAGTACTATGTCCAATTTTCTGAGGAACTGCCAGACTGATTTCCAGAGTGGTTGTACAAGCTTGCAATCCCACCAACAATGGAGGAGTGTTCCTCTTTCTCCACATTCTCACCAGCATCTGCTGGCACCTGAATTTGTGATCTTAGCCATTCTGACTGGTGTGAGGTGGAATCTCAGGGTTGTTTTGATTTGCATTTCCCTGATGATTAAGGATGTTGAACATTTTTTCAGGTGCTTCTCAGCCATTCGGTATTCCTCAGGTGAGAATTCTTTGTTTAGCTCTGAGCCCCATTTATTAATGGGGTTATTAGATTTTCTGGAGTAAACCATCTTGAGTTCTTTATATATATTGGATATTAGTCCCCCATCTGATTTAGGATAGGTAAAGATCCTTTCCCGATCTGTTGGTGGCCTTTTTGTCTTATTCACGGTGTTGGACCCCCAATGGAGGAGCTAGAGAAAGTACCGAAGGGATCTGCAATCTTATAAGTGGAACAACAATATGAACTAACCAGCACCGCCCTGGAGCTCATGTATCTAGCTGCATATGAATCAGAAAATGGCCTAGACAGCCATCAGTGGAAAGAGAGGCCCATTGGTCATGCAAACTTTATATGCCTCAGTACAGGGGAATGACAGGGCCAAGAAGTGGGAGTGGGTGGGTGGGGGAGCGTGTGGGGCACTTTTGGAATAGCATTGGAAATGTAAATGAAATAAATTCCCAATTAAAAAAAATTGCCAAGGGGGAAAAAAAAAGAGTGGTTCCTGGAGAAGCAAGTATAGAGTATCTAAAACCTTGTCCTAGTAAGACTAAGTCCAAACACTGGAACTCTCAAGAGAGTCACTGTGTACAATGAGCAGAAGCAGGACTGCTGAGTTAAGGGTTAACTTGATTCTTTCTGACCTCTGCCTGGCAGCTTTGCACTTGTCTTTTATCCTAGGAGATTCACAAAAAAAATCAAAGAAGCTGGCCTCTGAGCTCTGACATATAATAAGTCAAAAGTTAAAGTTTAAATAATGATAAGTTTTTTATTATTATTATTATTTTGGCTACAGGCCTGGGAATAGGGAAAGCTTGAAACTTTGGGGAACAATTGTAATTTTTGATTCTCTGTGGGATGTGGTTATTCTTTTAAATTTGATTTGACAATGAATATATAATGTTTTTTTTTTCTACCAGTTTTTGGAGTATCAATAAAAGACTGGGACAAGAAAAAGGTGAGAGAGCATGAAGGTGAATGTGAAGAGTGAGTGAGATGAAAGTGTGAAGAGTGAAGAGGAAATGTGAGGTGTGTATGGAGAGTGTGTGGGTGAGTGAAAGGAGAATACATGTGGTGTGTGTGAGATATGTGTGTGTGTGTGTGAGGATGAAAGGGCAACACACAGAGGTGTGTATGAATGTGAGAGTTCAAAAAATGTTCACAGGTGAAAAGGAGGAGAATACAGAGTGTGTTCAGCCTCAAACTGTGAGCCAAGGAGAGAGAGAAAGATTAAAGATTGAGAAACAAGAGAGAAAATCTTTAAGCCTTAAAAGATTGCCTGTCAGTTGATTCCCAAAAGTTATTCGGTGTATATTCATTATACACTTTCCAGATGTTCCTGTTTCCAGATTTCCCTGTTTCCAGATGTCTGGTGCTTCTTTTGCATCAGATCTGCTGCATGTTTTATCTTCTCAGAACCTGCTGTGATTGATCACTTGGCTCTGTTGGTGACTTGTTTTTCTACCTGAAATTATGTTCCTATGCTAGTGTTTAGGACTCTAGATTGGGGGTAATTATTGATGTAGGTACTTATTTCTGGGGGTGTCTTGTTTGGGCAGGAGTTTTGTTCCTGGGCTACTGTTTGATGTCTGGATTTGCAGAGAGATTTGGCTGAGTGTTGCCTCTTTTACTGAACTGTTTGGTGGGTATGTTCAAGAGAGAATGCAACTGATATTAGGATCTACAGTAACAGGTAGTGGGGAAGGTCTTTGGACAGAGTACCTAGTCTATTTGCAAGCATGACCTGTGGTTGAACAGGAGTATCTCTCAATAATAATAGGCTCAGACACAAGGATGAGTTTATAAAGCTCAACCAACACCATTTCTGAGAGTGCACAAAGTCCACTTGAGCAAACAACCTATGACAACCCACACTTACCAACAGCCAGTCTAGTATAACAGCAGGGTCAAGATACATATAGATAACTAAGACATCCTACAGAAAAAAAATTAGCTCACCCATCACAGTTGTCAGATGGTTTAGGCCCCTTGTTTGGTTCCTGCAGATATGCCAGACATACAGTTTTTAAAATATTAAGTAGCTGACTTGCCTGGAAATTCCCCAATCTTGCAGTCACTACAATAAATACACAGGACCCTTTACTGGATTCCTTGATTTGGACTAGATGTGAAGTTGAGTGGTGAGAGTCCTTGTTACTGTATTCATAATAAAGAACTTTGTGTGTTTGCATTGAAATAGGTTCCTTGGTTGTCTTTGAGATTCCTGTGACTTGGGCATAACATATTGGTGTGTTGTCTGGAACCCCACTACTCCCAGGACTCCCAACTTGAGGGTTGCAATGCTGCCTGTTAACGATATGTGTCAGTGTTGTTCTTTGTGTCAGTGCCTTGTCTGTAGATTTGTGTTTGTGTACCTGGGTTTTCAGGTTTTTCTTGAGTATTCGTGGAGGGAGATGACTAAAGCAAAGGTGGAACCCTGCCTGCTACAGTGGATGAACTGGAGAGTCGTAGCCCCAGGTGCTTGGAAGACATTCCAGAGCCTGGTATAGGGAACAGTGTGCCCCTGGTCTTAATTTCTGGGAAGGGTAGAGCAGACTTGGAACCCTGCTACATGGCTCACAGATGTCATCCTGTCTTCATTTTCTCCTCTGTAAGAGTTGAGGAATCTGCTAGGCCTCCTTTACCGCCCCCTGTGGCCATCTATTATGTGTGTGGCACTTTAGTATTCTGTGACTGAGAGGAAATAAGACTGTATCCATCCCAACCAAGTTAGTTACTAGCCACCCCTCTCCCCCAATCTTGGGTCAAATCCTTCTTAACAACAGGACCTAGACCCACTATATTACCCATGACAGAGAGTTCTTCGAGACAGCATCCAGGCCCAGATCAGGCTATTTTTATCCTTTTTTTTTTTTTTTTTTTTTTTTTTTTATAACTTTGTGGAAAGCACAAAGACCTCATTTTTTGCCCTCCTGATCAACCTTGTCCATATGTGACTCTGTTGTTTTGAAATTGGAGCTGTCCGTAGATGGAAGGTTGTTCTTCATCCATTCCACCAAAATTAGCATATCTTCCTTGGACTAGCAGCCTTATTTACAGGTCTGTGGGGCAACCTGCTCTGCTGTTCACCTTCTGGCTGTTTTAGCCACCTCTTTGTTAGCACTGGCCTGGGAACCCAGGGTTAAAGACAGCACATCGCAGGGCAGCAGAGCCTCTGAACTCCCAGTCCAGTGTATCATTCCCTGCTCTAGGCCAGGCGCACTTACTGTTTTGTCCTGGCTCAGCCACAACTCCATCTCCCTCATGCGGTGGTAGGATCTCCAGTAATTTATATGGTTAGCGTGTTGGTTTGGGGTTTTTACAACTTCCTCATTCAATATTATCTCTGTATCATAATTGTCTTCAGTTCTCAACACTTCAGAGCTACAGTCATCTGAAGGAGCCTCAATTGAGCGTGTGCCCTTATCAGAGGACTTGTTTCTACATCTATGAGAGATAGTGTTCATGGTTGATGTGGGAAGGCTCTTGCACTGAGGGTGGCAATGTTCTAAGCAAGTGAGCCTTGGCTGGATGTGAGAGCTAGCTGAGCAGGAGACAGTGACCAAGCAAGAAAGCAAGCCATGAGACAATGTTTCTCCCTGTTTTTTTGCCTTCAGTTTGTAGCTTCAGGTTCTATTCTAACCTCCCCAAATGATGGTCTGTGATTGGACAGAACCATTTATTAACTGAGATGCTTTTGCTCAGAGGATTCAATCACAGCAGCAGATAGCAAGGTAGAACAGCAACAACAACAACAATGGTATCAAAAGATGATTTTGCATCTCGACAGAATCTATGTTCCCCTGTGAAGGAATATGGAAAATATCAGAATATAAGATGGCAAAAGTACATGGAGCTTAACGGTTGTTTCATAGGATCTGGAAGACTGGAGTGTTGACAGTAAATGCATCCAGAGGAATCTGAGGTCACACTATTTCAGTGGAAAATAGACTCTGTGAAAATTTTACCTAGAGGTCATTTGTGAGATATTTTGGTCAAAAGTTTTCTTTTCTGCTTATGTCCTGAGATATTGAGTAGGGCCAAATTTAAAATTTTCTACATGGTTAGGCACTTCCCCTCCTACTGAGGTCAGACACGGCAGCCAAGTTAGGGGAACAGTTTGCTCAGACAGGCAGCACGTTAAGGAACATCCCCCAATCCAGTTGTTAGGAGAGAAGACTGAGTAGCACATGGACTACATATATGGTGGGGGCCTCAGTCCATCCTGTGTATGCTCGTTGGTTGGGGGCTTAGTCTCTGAGACTCAACTACAGCCCAGATTAGTTGACTCTGATGGTTTTCTTAGAGACTTCCTGTTCATTCTGAGTTTCTCAGTCATTTCCCCAAGTTTCCAAAAGACTTCCTGAGCCCTGTCCAATGTTAGGTGTAGGTCTCTGCATCTGTTTCAGTCAGGTGCTGGATGGAGACTCTCAGAGGACAGTTATGCTAAGCTACTGTCTGCAAGTATAACAAAGTATCCCCAGTAATGTCAGGATTGGTGCTTGCCCATGGGATGGTCTCAAGTTGGGCAGGTTATAGTTTGGCCATTCCCTCAGTCTCTGCTCCATCTCTGTGCCTGCATTTCTTATAGACAGGACAAATTTTGGGTGGAAAGGCTTTTGGTTTGGTAGGTGTCCTTAACTCGCCACTGGAGGTCATGCCTAGCTGCAGGATGTGCCCTCTTCAGGGTCCATATTCACTGCTATGTATCTCAGCTAAGATCACCCCCAAATACTCCTTGGTGCCCTCCCATGCATGGTCTCTGGCATGCCCTAAAGATGCCTATACCCTCTGACCCCTACTAGCTGCAGATTTTAATTCATTTTCCTGGCCTTCTGGCCCTCCCTTGTCACTCACACCTGTTCTTGACCGCTCCTACTTCCCCTTACTTATCCCCTCTCCCATCTAGTTCCCTTTCTTCAATTTGCCTCCTGACTTTTTCATTCCCCCTTCTGAGTAAGATTCAACCATGCTCATTTGGGCCTTCCTTCTTTAGCTTCTTTGGGATTATGGAGTGTAGTGTGGATATCTTGTACTTTATGATTATTATTCCCTTGTGAGTACACACATGCATGTCCTCTTGTGAGTGGGTTACCTCACTCAGGATGAGTGTCTAGTTGTATCCATTTAGCTGCAAAATTCATGATGTTCTTGTCTTTAATAGCTGAAGAGTATTCCATTTTGTAAATGACCCACATTTTCTGTATCCATGTTTCGGTGAGGGACATCTGAATGGTTTCCAGTTTCTAACTGTTATAAATAAAATGGCTATGAAATTAGTGGAGCACATGCCCTTGTGGGTATATGCTAAGAAGGTACCCTAAGTGCAACACTTCCTCCTACTGTGTCTTAAACTAATGGAAGGTGTAGGCAAAGTGTTTCCTAGTCCCAGGAAGGAACTTGAAATGAAACCTGCTGCAACTGTGTTCCAAGACAGGCAAGGTCTATCAACTTAGAAGCCAGACTTGACAGGATCATCCATATTGTGCTGGTTCTGGAAACTGAAAGATGAAAAATTCAAGGTCATGGATTCTTCCTCTATGGTTTCAGTTTAGTACTATTCCAGCCATCTTTTGGCAGAGTCAGAGCCCCTGTGAAGACTCTGTGAGAGTTCATTGCATTGAAGTTGAGAGGATGAAGCTTGAGTTGCATTTTGTGACTACAAGGTGTTGAAAAACCTATGGCATTGAGAAATCTGCCATGGAGAGATGCATACAGGGAGAGAAAGCACCCAAACTGAGAGATGTATGAGAAGTTACAGGAGTAGGGCCATCTAAGCCTTTAGAAACTAAAGTCCAACGTGTTTGAGCCAAAGCTTTAGGATTTGGTGTTTGGCCTGCTGTATTTCTTGCCTTGGTCCACTCTTCTCTCCCTATGTTCACATTTCATTTTCTTGGAATGGGAAGGGGTATTCTGTGCCATTGTATGTTGGAAAGATATAATTTGCTCTCTGATTTTACAAGATGTGGCTTTCAAGATATTGCCTTGAATATCAGAAGAGACTTTAGACACTTGAACATTTTAGGAGCTCCTAAAACTACTAGGTTCAATGAAGTTAGACTGAATGCATTTTCATCATAGGATGAACATGAGCCTATAGTGACCAGGGTCAGAATAGAGTAGAGGGCAAGAGGGAAGCAAGAGAGCAAGAGAACAAGAGAAAGAGGAAGGGGCAAGCAGCCCCTTTTATGGTGGGTCAGGCCTACCTGGCTGTTGCCAGGTAACTGTGGGGAGGAGCATACCTGGCTGTTGCCAGGTAACTGTGGGGTGGAGCTTAAAGAGAATGCTAACAGGAAGTCCCATAGCCACTTTTGTGTCAAATCAAACAGTATCAACAATTAAAGCAAAATGTTGCCATGAATTTGAAACAAGAAGCAGTCACTGGCAGGTGAGTCAATAACAAATGAAAGGGAAAGGAAAGGGCATGGCTGCTCCCATGTTTGGTGGAGGAGACATTTTATTATAGATAAAAGGGAGAGCATAGCCAGACACAGGGACATCTGGGAAAGTTCTGAGTAGATATGACCCTGAGCCATATAAGGAGAAAGAAGAAGTGAGAGGGAAGAGCCTAGTGTTCCAGACAAGGGACTAAGGCGCATATTTTACATACTGACTGAGACCTGGCCTCCATGTTCTCCTAGCATCCCTCAGTCCATACTTAGTATAGCCTGCCCCTAATCCTGAACTTTCTTGCCCAGACATTTTGTCCTGTGTCTTTGCCTTCTTCTCTGCATACATGCCCTTTCTCTTTCAATTTTCCCTCACTAACCTCCTGCCCAAGGTGACTTCCCTGACCTAGGACAATTGTGCACAGAGCAGTTTCCCAATAATCCAGCATTTTAATATACTCCAATCTGGTTTGATAGTGAGGAAATAATCTATGAGTCAAGATATCAGATAATAAAATGAAAAAGACAAGGTAACTAAAATGGTTAGGTCACATAGGAAGGGCAGCTGGGAGAAGGACAGACCAACCTCTGGGCTTAGAGGGAGGATAGGCCAGTCAGGCATACCTTGTAATGGGTAGGAGCTGAGGAATGTCAGGGAGAACCTGAGAGCCAGGTTTGTTTTGAATTGTTAAATAGGCACCTCAGCCCTTTGTCCTAGTGTTTGAGACTTAGCACTAGAAAAAATGAGAAAGTTGAAATGATTTAATTTTAACCCCCAAAAACATTTTAAATGTTTAAAGAGGCTTTATGGTCAGGTATTGTTCAGGGTCTAGAGAGATGTATTAGAGGACACCAAATATTATCCATACCTTTCCTCTCAAGTTGTGCATTTTCAGACACAAAAGCAACAGTCTGTGTTATAAGCAGCCACAGCAGGTTGTCCAGATCTTGGGTGTCGTTTTGGAAGGGTAATAAAAGCCCAATTGTTTCCATTTTGAGGACCAGGCCTGAGACCAGGCTGTAAGATACCAACTTCAAGAACAGACCATACGTCTCAGAAACTAGGTCATCAGACACCAGCTCTAGAAGCAGACCATAAAGTGCAGCACAAGATCATAAAACTCTCTCCCAAAGAACAGCCTGGGATAACCACAAAAACGGAGAAATGTCCTATCTCAGAATGGGCTATCTGTAGCCCTATTTCATCACATGGTTCAAAGTTCATGATGTAGGAATGCGGGCCACTGACCACCTAGAGCCCACCAATGCAATTTTAGATTACCTAATCTTTCTAGAGAGTCTCCTGGTTCATGTGGGGTCATCATTCTAGAGAATGATTAAGTCCTTGAGTATTGTTGTGTTTTTCAGAATAAACATTCTTTGGTTTGGCATACTAAGTCTGGGGCCTTCCTTCAGAGATTTTTCCAGACCATTACATTTAGTGCATTGGCAGGGAAATGAATGGGTTCCCCTTGACTTGATAGTAGAGAGGGTTGTTGTTGTTGTTGAGAGCAATTGACTCTCCTAGCAATGGGCTGGAGTCAGGGTGTGTCTGAGTTAGCTGTGTGTATCTTGACTTTGTCAAGTTCTGACTAACCTTTTGTCTTGTTCTGTGTGGGGTGATTTCTTTTGTCTTCACAACCTGAAGGCCAATGGAGGTAGGGCAGGCAAGCTGGTAACTTCCTCCTGGCCTTGGGGCTGAGAGGATGCTCTCCAGCTCCCTTCAGATGCAGTTGCAGGGAGTTCCATTCTGACACAGGTTCTGATGGAAGCTATCAGGTTCTTCCCAGCTGGCAGAGCCTGCTCCAGGGGTAGGCTGCCTTCTCATCTCTGGACTCCTTTCTGTTGGAGTCAGAGAACACCAGATCAACACAGGCTTTGGTGAAGACTGGCAGGACCCTCCTGATTGGCAGAGCCCATTTTGGGGGCTAGGATGACATTAGCTTCCTTTTATTTTCTTTTCTGATGGGCAGAGCCCATTTTGGGGGATAGGCTGCCATCAGCTTCCTTTTGCTTTCTTTTCTAGACCCCCTGTAGGTTTGTTGTCATGTTTCAGTCTTTGTGTTGTACTTCTTTATATTTTCTTGAGAACTCCCATGGAGCAGACCACCAGCTGCACCCCACTGGACCTAGTCCAGTCACACTTCAAGGACTTCAAACACCTGGCAGGGAATTTGGACTTGACAGTACTGTTGGGAAGACTGACCGTGTTTTTGCCAGAAAGAATGGCCTGCTTTTAAAGTGGGATGGCCGGAAGGACACACTTTCCACCTTCCTACTATCTACTTGGTTCAACATATTGTGTATGTAAATCCTGGGCACCCTGACCAGGTTCCAAACATCATGGTCTGGCAGTATCTGGTGGAGAGCCCCCCAACTAGCTAAAGCCTTTCCTACCACCTATCCTAATAACCTCACAGTTCAAGTTGATGGAGGTGTCAAGAATCTTAAGCCAGCTGTCCTATTCCTTTAGGTTCTGGAGGAAAATTCCTCCCTGGCCCCTTATCATTCTATCCTGGTCCACACCCATCCCTTGCAAATGGAAGATCCTGGTCCAGGCCCTGGGGAAGAGGTTTACATCATTCTAGCCCTCTTCACACAGGAGCCCACACAAGACAGATTCTACCACAATGGCACTGCCCTTGTGAGCAACTGTCTCTCCCACGCCAACCACCCAAAATGGGCAGGGAAGACAGTACAAGACACACATCCCCTTTACCACTAGTGATCTATACAAGTGGAATGTGCAGAATCCCAAGTCCAGAGAAACCTGCTACCCTCATAGACATATATAGACTCTGAATTACATTTTTTTTTTTTTTTGGTTTTTTGAAACAGGGCTTCTCTATGTAGCCCTGGCTGTACTGGAACTCACTCTGTAGACCAGGCTGGCCTCGAACTCTGTAATCTGCCTGCCTGTGCCTCCCAAGTGCTGGGATTAAAGACTTTACTACTCGTAGAGCAGAAAATGTTATTCATAGTGAACAGTCCTTACTCATATAAGGATAATGAGTATGTGCTTTTAAATATTACCTATATATATAAATATATGTATAACTATACAGACAAAACAGTTTAATAATTTAAAAATATTCATAAACACTAAAGTCTTATTAAAAAAAACAGGGGGCTGGTGATATGGCTCAGTGGGTAAGAGCACCCGACTGCTCTTCCAAAGGTCCAGAGTTCAAATCCCAGCAACCACATGGTGGTTCACAACCATTCGTAACGAGATCTGGCGCCCTCTTCTGGAGTGTCTGAAGTATAGCTACAGTGTACTTACATATAATAAATAAATAAATCTTTAAAAAAAAATAAAAAATAAATAAAATAAAAAAAACAGTATAATAATTTAAAGATCCAGCCTGGAGCTTCTTTCCTATCTTCTAAATTAGAATGCAACTATCTTCATACTTCAGATACACTAAATAAAGTGATCACAGCAGGACTTTTAAAATGATACTAATTCTTTATTAAAAAAAAAAAAAAGAGGACATAGCTGGCCAGTATTTTTAAAGGGGGAAGACATATAACTATTTATGTAATGTGAAATTGTCTCCATACATAACGAGTAAAGCATTTTTATTGTGACTGATTCTACAATATCCAGATCTCATAAGAAACACCTTGTCAATATTTTATAAGGAAAACTCAGTAATTTCACTGGCATCTTTGGTTGAACTATGGTAATTTTGAGATGTGGTGCTTCTGAGAACTTAGAAAGAGGAGATAAACATTGCTTATTCCCCACCCCTGAATAAATGTTCTCACAGTAGATTATGGATTTGTTAAACCTATTGTATCTTATGGTATTAGCAAATATAAAATGTTAGAGTGGTGTAAACATTGAAACAGCTTTAACAAAGTAGGCGTTATATGTAATTTATGAAGGAACTTTCCAACATGAAAAAAAAACCCGTACAAAATGCTTGCAAGTTCTTAAGGAATAAGTGAGGCATTTAAGGCACTTTAGAGTATGAGAATTGAAGAAATACATATGGGAAAAAAGTCTGTCTTCAGACAAACATTAATGACAAACTGGCATTAGTCTAAGCCTAATTCTATACTCTATTCAGTATACATAGAGGAGAGTCAACAGATAACAGGGTAAGGGATTAGTGGTTAGGGTTAGGGATAGGCTCAAACATTCACTTTTGTGTGACAAATGTTATGAAGTATTTCAAAGTGGTATAAAGGCAGTAATGGGGATCATCGTTTAGCAATACTTGATTAGAATATTTTCACTTTTCCACTACCACCATTGAACCTGGTATGATTCTGGGAAATCCAATTTCAGGTGCAACAGGAGTTTCTGAGCTGTAGAAGTTTCCTAGATGTGTATGGGGTTTGTGGGTGGATGTGGCAAGTTCTACCTGCTGTGTTGCAAACGCTGTGTCAGAGAGCAGACATTAGATTAATCCTCAACACGATTTTGTGTGTGTGCTTCAGTGGGGCTGGTGTTGCCTGAAACCAGGAGTGTGCCTGAGGGGTTTCAGAGCCCTTGACTATCCTTCTGATCATTTCTGTTCCCAAAGAGAGCTCAAGGACATGGGGCCTCTGCTTGAAAGATAGATTCGTAGTAACAGGAGAGTCAGAAATATAGAGTTCAGGGGCCACCTTTAATTATTTTTCTAGGAGTCATATACTGAGAGCAAAACTTCTGAATTAACCCATGTAGACAGGGTCCAAGAATGAGCTTGTCATGAACTCCTGTGTGATGCTCACGTTCTAAAGACAGAGAATGTGAACTATTTCTGTCAAAGTGATTCCTTCTTAACCATAGTAAGAAGCTTAACCACAGTAAGTACATTCAAAAGGTTTCTCTCCAGTACATATGCTTTTGATTTTGTTTTTTCAAGACAGGGTTTCTCTCTATAGCCCAGGCTGTCCTGGAACTCACTTTGTAGACCAGGCTGGCCGAGAACTCAGAAATCAGCCTGCATCTTCCTCCCAAGTGCTGGGATTAAAGGCATGCACCACCACTGTCTGGCTCCAGTACATATTCTTTCATGATGATGAAGCCTAAAGATTTGTGCAAAGGCTTCACCATATTAAATACACTCCCAAGGTTTCTGTCTTAGTGTTTCCATTGCTAGGAACAGACATCATGAACAAGGCAACTCTCATTAAAATAAACCTTTAATTGGGGCTGGCTGAGTTTCAGAGGTTTAGTCCATTTTCATCATAGCAGGAAGCACAGCAGCATGCAGGCAGACATGATGCTGGAGAAGGAGCTGAGAGTTCTGCATTTTGATCCAAAGGCAGCCAGGAAGAAACTGTCTTCCAGGGAGGGAATAGGAGGGTCTGTTTTGCACTTGGTGGAATTTCAGAGTCCACCCCCAGAGATATCCACTTCCTCCTACAAGGTCACACCTCTGAATAGAGCCACTCCCTGTGACAAGCATATTCAAACTCCCACATTCCACTCACTGGCCCCCATAACCATGTTGGAGTTCAGGAATGTACGAGGACCATACTTAAACATGCATAATGAAAAATACATGAGGTCAACTGCAAAAGTCCCCATCCTCTATACCAGTCTCAAAAATGTTAAAAGTCCAAAGGTCAAAGTCTCTTATGAGATTCATTCAATGTAACTGTAATCCCCCAAAAAAGAAAATCTAAAAGCAGATCATATACTTCCAACTTCACAACATAGACTTCACCGTTCCTAAATGTCATCCCGAGGAAATACTGGACCAAAACAAAACCAAAAGCCAGCTTGGAAATCTCCAAACTGCATCTCCATGTCTGATGTTAAAGCATTCTTCAGATCTCCAACTCCTTTCTGCTTTGTTCACTGCAGCACAAATCTTTCTCTTTGGCTGGTTTTCCTGCGCAGGTACCCCACAGCTCTTGCATCTCAAAGATCTTGGGGTCTTCAAGGTAACCTCAGTGTTACAGTTTCTTGTTCCAATGTCTTGGATGCACACATGATCTTCTGCTATCCTCCAAAGAGATAAGGTCACTTCTCCAGCTCTGCCCTCTATTACTCTAAGCTCTGGTTGACTCCACTCTACTGTGGCTGTTCTTTCTGCTCATCTCATGGGACTGACATCTTCAATATGTTGGGTTCTTCTCCTGCAACTAGGATTCACTGATAGTCTCAGTTATGCTCCCTTTATTGGTCCAAGCCTCAGCTGCTCCTCATGACACCGTCATGCCTTCAAAACCAGTACCACCTGGGTGATTCTTACATGTGACCAAGTTCAGCTGCAACACAAGGTACAATCCTGGCTATCTCTGGAACACAGTTTCTTTGTCCTCTCAGAAATCATTTCCTAGAAGCTTTCATCAATGATGCTGGTCTCTTCATCATCACTTCTAATTTCTCAGCTACAGATAACAAGCTTCCATTTTCCCAGTAGTTCCTTCTATTCTTACCTCTAAAGTCAGAGCCACATGGACAAAGCTGCTGAGTTCTGCTGCTTTCTGGGCCTGGGACATGGCCTGTTCCATTACATTATCACCAGTTTTCTGTTCTCCAACTCCTTTACTGCCTCAGCTTGGCTGTCCCGGAACTTGCTGTATATATTGACCTTGAACTCAGAGATCTGCAAGGCTCTGTATCCACAGGGCTAGACCTAAGGTTTTCTTCACCTGAAACTTGTTCTGTATCAGGATGGACTGAACTCAGAGATCATTGATGCTCATCTCCTAGGGTTCAAGGGCATGTACCACCATGCCTGGACCTATGCTTTCCTTTTTAGATCTTATATTGAAAACCAAGAGTAGCAGTCACAATCCATCCATGGTCAATTTGATACATACTTGTATCTCCTTATGTCAATATGCAAACAATAACCAGGTTTCTCTCCTCTGTGTTCTTTTATGTCACTGTAGATGACTGTGAGATGCAAAGGCTTAACCACATTGATTACATTCATAAGATTTCTGTCCAGTATATGTTCCTTTATGTCTTTGGAGATTAGTCTTACATCCAAAGTCTTTACAACATTGATTGCATTCTAAGGTTTTTTTCCAAAATGTGTTTTTTCATGTACTTGGAGATGACTGTGACTTGCAAAGGCTTTACCACATTGGTTGCATTCATAAAGTTTCTCTCCAGTATGTGTTCTTTTATGACACTGGAGACTCTTTTGATGTGCAAAGGCTTTACCACACTGATCACACTGAAAAGGTTTTTCTCCAGTATGTGTCCTTTTATGACTTTGGAGACTAGCGTGATGTGTAAAGGCTTTACCACATTGATCACACTCATAAGGTTTCTCTCCCGAATGTGTTCTTTTATGTATATTGAGACTAGACTGCCATGCAAAGGCTTTTCCACATTGATCACATTCATAAGGTTTCTCTCCAATATGTGTTATTTTATGATATTCAAGACTACTGTGATCTGAAAATGCTTTATCACATTGATCACAGTGATAAGGTTTCTCTCCATTATGTCTTCTTTTATGATATTGGAGACTACTGTGATGTCCATAGGCTTTACCACACTGATTACATTCATAGGGTTTCTCTCCAGTATGGCTTCTTTTATGATACTGGAGTCTACTCTGTTGTGAAAAGGCTTTACCACAATGATTACATTCATAAGGTTTCTGTCCAGTATTTGTTCTTTTATGTACTTGGAGATGATTGTCACTTGCAAAGGCTTTACCACATGGGTTATGTTCATAGGGTTTCTCTCCAATATGAGTTCTTTCATGCCTGTAAAGATAATTGGCCCGTGTTAAAGCTTCACCATATTCAAACATTTTGATAGTTTTATGAATTTCATAATTTGGTCTAATGGTAAAAATGAATCAGATCTTAAGGTTTTATCACTTTATGTTCATGGTGTTACCCTTATTATGGGTTATTTTACATTTTTGAAGAAATCCATCATGGTAAGAGCATTTACTACATGGCTCACATTTATAAAATCCTTTTTGTATATAATATTTTTATATGATGTACTTCGCATATGTGAAGAACACTGGAACAACGCAAAGCCTTACCACACTGACTGCATTCATAATTTTTCATAGAGTATGAGTCAAACCACATTTGCAAAGTGAGCCGGGAAAAGAGAAGAATTGCCAAATACCTAGAATCTTAGATATTTTCTGCACTGGGACTTTAGGTATACTCCCAGTAACCTCAGAAAACCAATTAATTGCAAACGTATCATATTCAGATCGTCTACCAAAGTAATAATACTACATATCTTCTCATTGTTTTGAGACAGAAACAGGGAAAGTGCCTCTTTTAATTTTCCTTTCTTCACATGGCTTTTATCCATTGTGACACATGATATATGTATTAAAGAAGACTAACAAAGGAAAAGTTTCCACATTGCATTCACAGTTTGACCCTTTGTCCTCATAGACAGGTGGAATATGGATTAACTTTCTTCATTGCAACATTCTTGACTCTCATATACTGACCTTTCAATAAACTTAGCAATGTCACTACAGGTATATGAGCATCACCAACTTTACCATGGACTATTTGCTTAGAAGTTTTCAGATGGGAGCTAGAAAGATGGCTCAGTGGTTAAGAACACTGACTGCTCTTCCAGAGGTCATGAGTTCGACCCCCAGCAACCACATGGTACCTCAAAACCATCTGTAATGGGATCTGATGCCCTCTTCTGGTGTGTCTGAAGACAGCTTTAGTGTACTCCTATACATAAATAGTACTTTAAAACAAAACAAAACAAAAGAGGATTTGTGAAGTGAGGTATGGGGAATGTACTCTTTAAAGGAAAAAAGGTTTTGGACATATACTTCTAACTTTTTCAATGTGTAAACCTTTTGCAATGTGTAATAGTTATGAGAGTAAATAATTGGTAGTTCTACAACCTCTAATGCAGCTACAAGTCAAATAAAGGTATTGGTTAGGTTACTGTTTCCTTGACATTTTTTGTTAGAGAAATGCCTGTAAACACAAGCCAGGTAAAAGTGTTTGAGGTACATGGTTCTGTGCAAATATTATAATCATAGCTACACTTAAAGGACTGATATTTTACACTCTTGCATTTCTTTAGAGCTTCCAGGACATACTAAAATTTCCTCAGAGTCATATTTATATCAGCTTGCACATGAAAATTACCTTTCATGTCTTCTAGAACTTTGACAATGTTCTTCAATATGATGGTCTTCCCAATTGTAGCCTAAAACACAGTTCCAGAAAATGAATGATATAGTATTGAAAATTAGGCAAAATTCAAGGTACTGTGAATTGTCACAGTACTGTGAAAGCTACAGTGAACATTCCATAAACCTGATTTATTCAGCTCATTCTTCCTCCTTTTCAACTGAAACAGCAGAGGATCAATAACAAAGAAATATTTGTCCCCTTATTTTGAAAAGCAAGAGGAAATTCAGTCTTACCTATAGCAGTGATGTTCTGGTAGGTCTCCAGCATCACCTCTTCATAGAGACTTTTCTGGGAAGGATCCAGCAAATCCCACTCTTCCCCAGTGAAGTTCACGTGCACATCATCATAAGTCACTGCATCCTAAAATATCCCATAGTGTACAACACAAAGCATAATCCTGACATCACTGTAAAATAAATATATGCCTCCTTGACAATATATACATATACTTCTGGTGCTTCCTCCACTATTTCCTGACAGAGAAGTTAGAATCTAACCAGCAAGTTATTTTAGAAGGAAACTGAACTATGAAGTTCATCTGTGTCACTTCTGAATGCTTTGAACAGGATATAGCCTTGAAAGACAAATTACAATCGATAGAGAGGGGGAAGGAGAGAGGCAAACAGATCAACATGATTAAGCACACATCAGAGACATTGTATGACCAATCACAAAGTACAAAAATGATAGGCAAGCTGGGTGTGTTTACTCCTGTCTTTAATCCCAGAGGTACAGGCAGGTGTAGGTCATTGAGTTTGATGCCAGCCTAAGCTATGCAATGAGTTCCTGGGCAACAAAGGTACATATTAAGACCTTGATTCCCCTGCAAAATGGAATCAAGTCAACAAAAAACATAGAAAGAATTCAGAGGTCTTTACTGAAGTTCCTACAAAGAATTATACATTCACTACATTATACAGTTCTGTAGTCATCTGGCAGAAACCTGAAGTGCCCCAGTTTAAACGGAAACATATTTTAAAAAAGAGAATGTATGTTTACATGTATGTTTAAACAGTTACAAATGGACAGATGAAAATACCAGTAATATAAATGTGGATCATAAATGAGCAACATAGAGCAGGGAGATAGTTCAGCAGTGGAACGCTCTTTCTGGTCTTCCACAAAAAGGGGGTCAATGGCCAGTATTTACATGAGGACCCACAACTGCTCATTACTTCAAGTTTAAGTGTTCTGAGGCTGTCATCTGACAACAGTAAAGGTGAGGCACACATGATAGTCATATACATGCACACTGGCAAAAACCTCATACTCTTTGGAAAAATTCAACAGGTAGGAAAAATGTCACACACCTGCAATCCAATGACTCTGAAGCCTTGGGTAGTATCGATGTCATGAACACATGCCATCCTGAGAAAGAGAATCTACTCTGTATATTCTTGGCCAAACTTCAAACTTCAAGATGTGGATGAAGATCTGCACAACAGTATACCCTTGCATGTACAAAAACTTACATTCCAAGCACATAAGCTAATAATATAAAAACAAAATCATGCAAGCATGTTGGCCCATATCTAATCCCCTTCAGAAGAGGAAAGGCTAGACAGAGAAACTTTTGTCTTGAAAAACAAAAACAAAAGGAAAATTAAAAACAAAATAAAATTAAAAATAAAAAACGTACCAAGCTTGCAAAATGGCTTAGTATTGATCAGCAAATGCTTGTACAGTATCCTGGGTGATTTTGGGACAGAGTTCAAATGGTGAATGTATGAGAGCATGAGAAGAAAGCTAAATGACCAGTTTCAAACACGATACAGTAGCATTCATAGCCAAATATTGAACAAACCTTGGCTACTCTTATGAAAGTGTGCAGGGAAGAACTGAAAACCCTTAATGTGGTAGGAACTCCCCAGGAAGCATAACAGACTCAATTAACCTGGACTCACTACACATGCCTAGGATGAGTAGCTTCTGGGGACACTCAGAAGCTGAGCCACCAACTAAATACTGGACTAAGGTTCCTGGCACATACGTAGCAGATATGCAGCTCAGACTTCATGTGGGTCTCCCAACAACTGGAGTAGAGGCTGTCCCTAAAGCTCTTGACCATCTTTAAAATCTGTTCCCTTAAGGACACTGTCCTGTCTGGCTTCAATGAGAGAAGATGCACCTATCAGGACAGACACTTACTGAGCCATGATTGGGGGACCAACAGAAGGGCCAACAGCCACTCAAAGGAGAAACAGAGGGGATTGGGGACAGGGAGTCATGAAGGTGGTGACCTGGAGTGGGAACCCTGACTCCCCAAGATGTAAATATATAAATTATTGAAGAAATAAAAAAGAAAGAAATTTGTTGAGTCTACAGACACACAAACCCTATCCCCTAATAAAAATCTGGAAAGGCTTCCCCTAAAAGAGCATTTCTAAGCTTCCCAGAGAAAGCCAAGAAGGACAGACAAGTATTCAAAGACATCAACTTATCTAGGAACATTTTGTTTCAATAAACTCCATTCTGACCCTAGGCACTAGAGGCTCATATCCCCCCTGTGATGAAAATGCATTCAGTGTAACTTCAATGATTCTAATAGTCTGTAGAAGCTTCTACACTGTTGAAATGTTCAAAGCCTGTTTTGACACTCAGGGAAATGTCTTGATTGCCACTTCTTTCAAAATCAGAACACAAGGTATATCTTTCCAGCATACAATGGCACAGAATACCCCTCCCCATTCCAATAGATAGGCATCTGCACATAGGGAGGGGAGATTGGACCAAGGCAAGAAACACAGAAGGGCAAACACTGAATCATATCCTTTTTTTTTGAGACACATTGGACTTGACTTTCTAAGGACTTAGATGGTCCAATTCCTGTAACTTCTCATCAGTTTGGGTACTCCTTCTCCCTGTGTGCATCTCTGCATGACAGATTTCTCAATGCCTTAGATATCTCAACATGTCTTTTCCACATAATGCAACTCAATCTTTTTTTTTTTTTTTTGGTTTTTTTCGAGACAGGGTTTCTCTGTGTAGCCCTGGCTGTCCTGGCACTCACTTTGTAGACCAGGCTGGCCTCGAACTCAGAAATCCGCCTGCCTCTGCCTCCTGAGTGCTGAGATTAAAGGCGTGCGCCACCACGCCCGGCTGCAACTCAATCTTCATCATCATAAATTCAATACAATGAACCCTCACAGAATCTTCACCGGGGCTCTGACTCTGCCAAAAGATGGTTAGAATAGTGCTGCATTGAAAACATAGAGGAAGTGTTCATAATCTGGAATTTCTCATCTTTCAGTTTCCAGAAGCAGCACAATATGGGTGATCCTGTCAAGTTTGGCTTCTAAGTTGATGGACCCTCCCATGCTTGGACCACAGTTGGGGAGGTTTTATTTGAAGTTCCTTCCAGTAACTAGGAATCACTTTGCCTACTCCTTCCATTAATTTAAGCCAAACAGGAGGGCATGTTACCCTTAGGGCACCTTCTTAGACATATACGGACAATGGCATGTGCTCTGCTATGTTCATAGCAGTTCTGTTCATAATAGCTGGAAACTGGAAACAACCCAGATGTCCCTCAACAGAACAGGAGATACAGAAGATGTAGTTCATTTTAACAAAGGAATAATATTCAGCTATTAAAAACAAGGATATCATGAAACTTGCAAGCACATGAACAGAACTAGAAAAGTAATCCAGACCCAAACGGACATGCATGTATGTATTCACTCACAAGTAAATATTAACCATAAAGTACAGGTTAGCCATGCTACATTCCACAGACCCAAGGAAGCTAACTGAAGTGAGCATGGTTGAATCTCACTCAGAAGGCAGAATAAAACAGTCATAGGAGAGAGATGTAGAGAAGGAAATTGTTGGAAAGCAGGACTGGAAATGGGAACGATTAGGAACAGGTGTGGTAAGAGACAGGAGAGAGGGCCATAGATCTAGGAAATCTGCAGCTGGCAGGGATAGGGGAGCATGTGAGTGTGGGTGTGGGTGTGGGGAGGGGGCAAGCAGAGGAATCTTTAGCATGTGAAGAAGACCATAGATGTAAAAGGCACCCAGGAGTGTATGGGTGTAACATGACTGAGACTCATAGCAGTGGGATGTGGAACGTGAATCGGCCACTTCCTGCAGCCAGGATTGACAGCCAGTGGAGATTTAAGGACACCACCTGAACCATAAAACTTTCTGCCCAAAATTTGTCCTGTAACAAGAAATGCAGGCACAGGGGCTGGAGATGGCTCAGCAGTTAAGAGCACTGACTGTTCTTCTGAAGGTCCTGAGTTCAAATCCCAGCAACGACATGGTGGCTCACAAACAACAGTAATGAGATCTGATGCCTCTTCTGGGTGTCTCAAAAGAGCTACAGCGTAGTAACAATTAATAAGTAAATAAATCTTAAGAAAGAAGGAAAGAAAGAAAAGAGAAGAGAAGAGAAGAGAAGGGAAGGAGAGAAAAGAAAACAAAGAAATGCAGGCACAAAGATGGAACAGACACTAAGGGAAGGGCCAACCTATACCTTACCGAACTTGAGACTCATCCCACGGACAAGCATCAATCCCTGATATTACTTGGAATACTTTTTATTTATTTATTTATTTATTTATTCATTCATTCATTTTACTCTTTTTTATGTTTTAGATATTTTCTTTATTTACATTTGATATGCTATCCTAAAAGTCTCCTATACCTTCCTCCCACCCTGCTCCCCCTAACCAGTCACTCCCACTTCTTGGCCCTGGCTTTCCTCTGTACTGGGACATATAAAGTTTGCTAGATCAAGGGGACCCTCTTCCTAATGATGGCCGACTACACATGCAGCTAGAGACATGAGCTCTGGGGGGTACTGATTAGTTCATATTGTTGTTGCACCTGTAGGGTGGAATACTTGTATACATGCAGACAGGAGCCTACCCAGCATCTGACTGAAACAGATGCAGAGATTCACAAAGATTGGACAACACAGACAAATAAAGAACACCATGAAATTTACAAGAAAATAGATTCAACTAGAAAAAAGTTCCTAAGTGAGAAAACAAGACCCAGAAAAGCAAATATGGTATGCATTGATTTAAAAACAGATATAAATTTAGGGAAATGATAATCAAGCTATCTACCCAGAGAGACTAGGTAAAGAGGAAGGCTACCCAAGAGAAGAATGGATCCTCCTGGAAAGGGAATTAGAATAGATTCTGTGGGTGGACTGACTTTGAAGAGTGAGAGGAAGTCCAGTGCAGTGGGAAATGACTAAAATTATGGGGTACTTGGGTATTAGTATAGAAACTTAGTGTACGGGTAACTTCCTGGAATCTATGAGGGTGACCTTAGTGAGGACTCCTAGTAATGGAGAATACAGAATCTGAAATGGCCATCTTTTGTGGTCAGGAAGGGCTTCAGTAGGAGTGGGCTATATTCACTTGAATTGTTGGCCAAGAAGGTCCCATGGGAGCTGGGCATGGTGGCACATGCCTTTAATCCCTGCACTCAGGAGGTAGAGGCAGGTGGATTTCTGACTTGGAGGCCAGCCTGGTCTACAAAGTGAGTTCCAGGACAGCCAGGGCTATACAGAGAAACCCTGTCTCAAAAAAAAAAAAAAAAAAAAAAGAGAAAAGAAGGTCCCATGGGGATCCCTAAACAATGCAGATTGATGCTAGGACACAAGGTTACTCTCTGAAAACAGACAACAGAGCCATTGCTGAGGACAACTTCCACATAGTTCACAGAATACAGACATGTTTGCAGGCTTGGAGACTGCACTCCAGTGTTCTAGTCTCTTTCAGATGAAAAGACAGTCTACAGGCTATAGGAAGAGAATCCTGGACATCAACCTACCTAAAAAACCCTTCATGTAAAATCTATCCTACCTGCAAGATGTGCAGGGGCATGGTAGCATCCATCTCTTTGGAGTCAGGAATCAATAGTTGCTTTAACGTGAAGCCCAGACCAGGAGAGGAAACTCAAGTCTTACACAACCTGGATGGCCAAAAATTTCACGCAGACCAAAATGGCAAACATGGGATGTGCATGGGTCTCTACCAAGTCCTCTGCTGCTATCTTATGACTGTTAGCTTGGTGCTTGTGTGGGAATCCTAACAGTGAGAAAATATGTAGCTCTGACTCCCTCAACTGCTCTTGAAACTCTTTTCTTCCTATTGAGTTGCCTTGTCCAGACTCAGTATGAGGTCTATTGCCTTTTGTTTTGCATCTTGTTTGGTCTTTTTTTGTTTGTTTGTTTAGTCCTGTAGCTAAACTTCAGTCAAATCTAACAGTAACAACAATTAAAGCAAAATGTGGCATTAATTTGAAAGCAAGAAGTGGTCAATGGAAGGTGAGTCAAAAAAAAAAAGAAATGAAAAGGAAAAGAAATGGCTTCTCCTAGTTATGGTGTAATAGAAATTTTATTATAGATAAAAGGGAGAACATAGCAAGACATAGGGACATCTGGGAAATTTCAGAGTGGGGATGACCGAAGCTAATAAGTAGATAGCAGAGGGTACAGGGTAGTGGGGTGAACCAGATCAAGAGGTCAATGTTCTAGACAAGGCACTGAGGTGTATATTTTACATATCAAAGCAGACCTGGCCTTCAGGTTTTCTCAGTCCCTAGCTGGCAAAACCTGTCCCCTACCCTGAACTTTCCGCTCAGAGGCTGGGCTGCCTTCTCCCAGATGCTCTTTCCTATATAATCCAGAGGTTGTGGTCTCCTCTTGCCCTTTTCCTTCCCTTTCCTCTCTATATACA
Organism: Mus caroli; assembly: GCF_978045245.1. Taxonomy (NCBI): domain Eukaryota; kingdom Metazoa; phylum Chordata; class Mammalia; order Rodentia; family Muridae; genus Mus; species Mus caroli. The sequence continues at coordinate 46,833,688 of NW_028227270.1, read as the reverse complement.
CAACCTAATGTCTTTCTTTCCCCTTCAAGCCACCCTCCCAAAGGGACTTCCCCAATAAACCTACATTTAATCTAATCTAATCTGGGTTCAACTGGCTTATTTCAAAGGCAGAGAAATAACCTATTTGTCTTGAAGAAATAACCAGTCAGTCAGGGGAGTAAATGATAAATAAAAAAAGACCAGTTAACAAAATGGTTGAATTACAAAAGGAAGGGCAGTTGAGAGACAGACTAACCCCTGGCCTAGTGGGCAGTTCTACCAGGCACACCTTGTAACAGGAAGGAACTAGAATGTCAGGGAGAATTGACAGCCACATTGGCTTTGGTTTGTTAGATAGGCACCTCAGTCATTTGTCCCAGGGTTTGAGACTTAGCAGTAGGAAAAAATGAGAAGGATCACATGAATAATTATGATCTCACAAATAATTTTAAATGTTGAACAGGCTTTATGGTACAATATTGTTCATGGACTAGACATATATATTAGAACACACCAAGTACTATTCATACATTTTCTTTCAGGTTATACACTTTTGGACAAAAATATAAAAATCCTGGTATACACAGCGACACCTGTTTATACAGATCTTCTGTGTTGGTTGAACTAGTGTAACGACAGAAATTTGGTTTCTAGAAATAAATTCAGTTTCACATGCAGATTCTTGATTGCCCTGGTCTGTGAACTTCCCAAAATGGCCAGTTTGGACTTTTACTGATCATCTAAATTGATTACCTAAGTGAGTACTCATCGCTAAAGCCAACTACTGTCAAAACAGGAAAGCTCCTGCTTTCTGCCCTCCATAGCCTTTCTGTGCTATGACTACACCAGCTTCAAAGCTGGTTGATGAACTCAATTGTTACGCGGGTCCCTCTTATCTATAATTCTCTAAGTCGTGGACGTTAGAGGACACTCATTTTTCTTCACACAGAGCAATAGGGCCCAGCCTGAAAGGTGGTATATGACTTTCTTGAAGGCACAGTGCAGCAGAGCCAGGATTAAGTTTTCAAAGCAAGTCTTAACTACATAAGCACCAAGGTCTCAGCTACAGAAGACATTGCTCTAAATAGAAACAAATATGAAAGCCTCTGAACAAAAGGAATGAAATTCTTAATTGCCATGCTCTCAGGTCGAGTCAGCTTGACAGGCTGAAGCTTGGAAGCTACTCACGAGGCAAAAGAGTTTCACAGAAACTCGCTCCTCGAGTCTGGAGTTCTAAGCCATACATTAATTTTCCATTCCCTAGTTAGTCTAGTGTATGGATCCACGTGCTCTCTTTTAGTATTATCCTATTATAAGTGCCTTTTAAGATTGAATTCTGACATAGCTAAACCCTTCGCCAGTGTTCCAACAGTCCTAGAACATCCTTGAGCAAGACCATGGGCTTGAAATTCAGTAAGACTGTTGCTATTCACTGACATTCAGAATAGCCTCTGGTACTACACTATCACTTTGAATAAAAGCTGTCACTCCCTTACACAGGAATTTACCATCACTAAGGAAGAAGGAAGTTTCAGACCAAAGGAAAAACCAGAATAGATACTTAGAACTATAGCCTAGTTACACCCATACACAAGTATTTACAATGGCCTAAGGGGAAGGTGGACTATACAATAGACTAAAATAGGAACTATGGCAAGGGCCCGAAGCCCTTGACCCTGGCTTCTGAGATTAAGTTAATCTTAGGTGGAGCCATTGTTGATCCCAGTTGTTAACAATTCTATCCCAGGTGGTTCGCTTTAGACCTTCTGTGTTTGCATTCCTCTGTTTTACATAAGATTCCAGTAACCTCTTTGTACCTTGCAGGTATGTCACCCAACTTCCTTATTGTCTTTGGTATAAAAAGTTTGAGGCTCGATTTGACAAAATACATTCAGATTCTACACAACCTCTCCTGTGTGCATCTGTCTGTCAATTCATCTGATTCTTTGCCCACCCCTGACTACAGACCCCTTCCAAACAGACAAAGGGGCCCAGAGGGTCTGCGGCACATAATGATGAGGAAACTTTGGAGAATAGAAACGAACAAGAGATTAGAGCAGTGATACATACAGAAAATGAAAATCAAAAAGTAATACCAACAACTGACCTTTTAAAAAGATAAATAAATATATTTGAAGAAAACAGATACATATACTACCTTTAAAAAAGAGCAGACATACCTGGTACAGAGAATGGCATTAATAAGACAGTGTGTGACCTTGTCTCTATGAGCAATGTTAATGCTGATCCACAGCCAATCCTTTATGTCTCAAATTTCTGAGGTGACTTAACTATATCAGTGAGCATTCCATATATCTCCACAAGGCAGTCTCCTAATCGGTAATTCAATATTCACTGGCTAAAGCTAACGTGCCCAAATTGTACACCCCTGCAATCTGGTCTGTTTTTCTTCACATACATGAATTAATAAACGCTGGGAAATTACACACTCACTCACCCTGCTTATATCAGGTCTTTCTTCATAATGGTGCCCCCTGCAGCTGACTCCCTTAAACTTTAATCTGTGATGTAGCTACTGCCTATCCTATTTCACTGTGCAGTGTACACAGGAACCTGTTCCCCATGCTCTGGTCTGAAGGCAGAAGCCGTGCTCCACATGCACATCCTTTTCCTCTTGCTGCAATGGACAGTTCACTCCATGACTCCAATGGGTAATTTTAAAACTCTGTTGGGGTACAGCCTTTTAACTAAAGAATTTAGGAAGTTCAATCAAGAGGCAAGCAAGGTCATTTCCCTGGGGAACTAGAGACTGGCAGCAAGGTGACCTGAGTCAACAAAGCTTTTCTTGGAAACATCTTTCTAAAGGCTGAATATACACTTGTCTTAGACTTCACATGCCTTCCCAGGGAGAAATCACTCTACACACAATTAAACATTACTTAAAAAAAAAACTCTATAGTGATAGCACAAATTCATTTCTGTCTATGTTCTTTTAGGATCAGGCTTCATGTTATACTTTAGACAGTTTAAATAGGGACAGGAAAGTCTAGCCAATGAGGTAGATGGGAGATTTTTACAGCAAAGATATTCCAGAAACTATTTCTTAATTACACCAGTGCCCTAATACAAAGGGTGATTCTTCATTGACAGGGCGCAAAGTCCAAGAGCTCAGAGGATGAAAAAGCCAAAAAGTAGAAGGTAGAATGTATAACAGTGGGCTGGAGAGATGGCTTAGCGGTAATTGGAGACTTGTAAGAAGACCTCACCTTCCTCTACGAAGGTGCACAAGGAGGTTACTCCTTATTTAAAGAACATTACTCCTGGGCAGTGATGGCGCACTCTTTAATCCCAGCACTCATGAGGCAGAGGCAGGCAGATTTCTGAGTTCAAGGCCAGCCAGGCCTACAGAAAAAAAAAAAAAAGAGAGTTGGGTTCTGAGGATATATTGTCATGAAGGCCTTGGCCCCAGGCCATTACCAGCTCTCCCAAGGCCTTTCCTGGCTTTAGAAAGGGAGCTCTATTTAATTCTCAATACATTGTAGGCACAGAAAAAGCTCCCAAGGCCTAGGCCCCAGTCCATTATTGGCTCTGCCAAGTATGTTCCCAGGTTTGAGAAGGAGTTATATCATTCTTTATACATGAGAACTTTAGGGAAAGATTTACTTGATAAGGTTAGCCCTCCATACAACAGTCTCAGTCTCTCTCTCTCTCTCTCAATTGTTTATTTATTTACATTCTAACTGTTGCCCATGATCTGGTTCCCCCTTCCCTTTGCCGTTGAGACCATGCTCCATCACCCCATCTCCATTCCTCTCATCCACTCCTCTCCTTCCTTATTCTTCTGCCCGGGGGCATCAAGTCTACAAGATTAGGTGTAGAGTCTCCTATTCGGTACAGACAATGCAGTCCTCTGCTACATATGTTCCTGGGACCATGGAGCAGCCCATGTATTCTCTTTGGTTAATGGCTTGGTCTCTGTGACCTCACAGGGGTCTAGGTTACATGTTACTATTGGTCTTCTTAAGGGGCTGGTATACCCTACAGCTCCTTCAATCCTTCCCCTAACTCTTCCATAGGGGTCTCTGACTGGAGTCCATTGGTTGGCTGTAAGTATCTGCATCTGTCTCAGTTGCTGGTAGAGCCTCTCAGAGGACAGCCATGCTCGGCTCCTGTCTGCAAGCACATAGGTGTTTTTCCTTCTCAAATGGATGTCAACCAGTGTAGTGGCAGAACTATGCTTTTCTCAATTAGAAAATGGGAGCTTTAGGCACACCAGGCCTTAATGTTGGTTGTGACTCTGTAATGATGGATTGAGCTGCTTGTTACAGACCTGCTTTTTGCATTGAGCATGTGCCAAGTGGCTGGTTGTACATCACAGTTGTCTCTCCTTTGTTATAGTTTGGAGCCAGCTGTGTAGACAAACCTGGTGAGCACACATGTGAATCCTAGCATGCTAGTCGCTAACCGGCCTGCTTAGCATACTAACCTGTGGGGTTTGACACAGTCCTCCATCAGCTAAATGCTACTTACTGTCACTATTTCCTAAGCTTGGTAAACCCTTTACGTCATCAATTCTACTCTTCGACATCTCAACTTAATATGGGAGTGCTACCCCACACATGAGATGCCTTTTAACAGCTCCACAAAATTAACTACAAATGGATCTTATACTTAATAGGTAAATGCTAGGGGCAAAACTTATAGAAGATTCCCGAGAAACTCGGGCTCTCCAAGTTTGGCATCCGGCCCGTGATATTTCTACAAGCAAGCCCCTAATCCTAATGTTTTGAGCAGATTCAGCCCTGATACTAATGTTCTTCAGAGTTCACCGCCTGTTTTAGCAAGTGAGGAGCATCACAAAGGACAGCACAATTGGTCACATCTCCTTACATCTGGCTGAGGCTTCCCATCCAGCCCCAGAGAGGACCCACCACCTCAGCTTCCACTGCTCAGCCACCTGCCCCTACCCATTATAGACAGTAACCATGCGCTTACCATGTTTCAAAAACGGAGCTTACTTGAGGTCCCCTCACAGCACCCAACAGCAGCGCTAAAAGAAGGACACAGAACAACTGTTCAATCTTGCAGAGCAAAAACAAACTTCCAGTAAGGCTTCCGGAAGAACCCGTATCATTGTGTGACTGGTAGTTCCGCCCGGAAGCCTTGATTGGCCCGGGAGTCTTACCGCGCCTCTAGTTTAAAGTGCGCTTCCTGTCCGGGGCCAGTCCTTTTACAGATCCCTGGAGTGGTTTGCATTCGGGTAGCATTTGTGCCGGTCCTCCTAGAGCCTCACCTATCTGTCGTCCCATGCAGCCCTGGAGGAGGATCGACCAATGCAGCTCGGTCTGTTCATCCGCCTGCTCCTCCCCTTTGTGGGCGGTGATCTCGCACTCACCATGTCTCAACTACGGAGCTTTCTTAAGGTCCCCCACAGCACCCAACAGCAGTACTCAAAGCAGGACAGAAAGGACTATTCATGCCTGCACTCCTAAACAAACATGCAGCAAGCCACCCGGAAGAACCCTCATTGTCTGACTGGCCGGTCCGCCTGGGGTCCTTGATTGGCCAGTGAGTCTTACCCCTCCTCAAGGTTAAATAGAACTTCCAGTCTTGGGTCAGGCCTTTTCTAGATCTCTGGTCTGACTTGCACTCCAGTAGCATTTGTGCCTTTCCTCCAGACCGTGGGAGAAGACACAGCATTTCAGCTCAGGCTGTTCAGCGACCTGCTCCTTCCCTTTGTGGCAGTGGTCCTGCACTCACCATGACTTACTTCCTGGCTTGCTTGAGCTTTCCTCACATCACTTCCCCTTCTTCCTGAAATCACGGTGGATAGACTTGTACTGAACTGAGAGTGGAGGTATCAATCTGGCTCACCAGTGGAAGGATGCCCGGGATATTAACATTAAAGAGGATTTTAGGATACAAGAGTTTTGTTTTGTGGCTTGATGCTGGGTTCAGGGAAACTGCAGGTCCTTTTCACCAAAAAAAGTATGAAACAACCTTGGGAGAAAACCAGGAAAGAGATGACAAACATAGTATAGCACTGTTGTTAGCCAGCTTCAGTGGCAAGGTGGAGAGAAACCACACTTGTATTAGTACAGGTAAATGTACCTCATCTCATAGGACGAATCTCTCTATGTATGTAGAAAGGGGAATAATAGAATGTCTCACTGACAGTGGTCCTCCTAGTCCAATAATGTCTGAGCACGTTCATTGCCAAGGGAAACCAGAAAATCAAGGTCTTGTCGAGTTCACATTGCTTGATATCTCAGTGTATATTGAGTACTTACCAGAATTCTGAAGAAATACGTACTTATTAATGCCAGTTTAAAAACAAAAGAAAACGAATGAATGAACAAATAAAACACCTTGCTAAAAAATGCAGGGAAAGAAGTAGACAATTAGAAAGAACTTCCCTATTTAAGGTCCTTTATCTGTGTAGGTTTCAGAAAGAATGTGTAGCCTGAATATAAGGTGGATCTTAAACTCTCAAAAGACCAAGATATGGCAAGGGTGTCTCACTTCAAAAGGAATAATTAAGAAAACTCCCTTACAGGATGCAGGGTTAGAGTTAGGGAATAGAGGGTTAGGATTAAGATAAAGATTGTTTAGATTAGGGTTAGACTGGTTAGGGTTACAGGTTTAGGGTTAGGCTCAGGGTTAGCACAAAGATTTTGCTGTGCTATGTGAAATCAGCTCCTGTCTCTTCTCTCATCTGCCTTCCCAATCCTCTTTTTCATAGTATCAGCATCTTCCTTCCTGCCCCAAGGAAAGTCATAAGGGGGCTATGCAAGAACCCGGAATTCCCTGATGGGCAATAGGTTTACTTTACTCTGGGGCCCAGTTCACATACAACAGAAACCCACTACCTCTTCGGTTGTTCTAAATTTCACCTAGGGAATCCTCATAAAATGTAAGCAATCATGGGACTTGGTGTCTTTTTTTGATAATGATATCATAAAACATAGGCCATTTAATTTTCCCAGGTCGTTAGGTAATATAACCCCATGGCACAAGATCAAATGGTAGCCACCATTATTCTTGATGGTCCCACCGAGTCAATAGTATCCCTATTACACAAAGAAGAAATATCAGACTTACAAGGTATCCGTTTTGCATCTTAATGTTTTGTTTTGTTCTGATTCTAGTAACTTCTACCTTACAGATTTAATGGCTCCTCAAAAGAACCGAAAAGTTTTCCCAGCCACATGCCTCCAAAAGTGGCATACGAACAAAGGAAACAAAGACTGTGATACTCACAGATCCCAGCAGACAAGGATAAGTTACTAAGTGCTAATAAGGCATTTTTTTTAAGATTTATTTTTTTTATGTCCATGAATATACACTGTAGCTGTCTTCAGACACACCAGAAGAGGGCTTGGATTCCATTACAGATGGTTGCAAGTCACCATGTGCTCACTGGGAATTGAACTCAGGTCCTCTGGAAGAGCAGTACATGCTCTTAACCACTGAGCCATTGCTCCAGCCCGAGGAAGACATTTTTAATGTGACTTACTTTAGAATATCCAGTCTCATAAGAAACTCCTTGTCAATTTTGTGTATGTAAACCCAGTGAATTCACTGACATCTTTCGTTGAACTATGGTAATTTTGAGATGTGGTGCCATTTAGAACTTAGAAAGAGGGGATAAACATAGCTTGTTCCCCATCCCTGAATAAATGTTCTCATAGTAGCTTGTGAATTTATTTGTTAAAATTATTGTATCTTATGATATTAACAAATATAAAATGTTAGAATGATTGAAAGAAAGAAATAGTTTTAATAAAGAAGGATTCATATATAGATTAGGATGGAAATTTCCAAAAATTAGAATTAAAAAAAAATCCTACAGAGCCTTTGGAAGTTCTGAAGGAATAAATGAGGCATTTAAAGCACTTAGAGTATGACACTTAGGGTAAATACATATGGAATAAAAGTCTTCTCTGTCTTCAGATGAACATTTATAACAAACTGCCTGTAATCTAAGTTTAATTCTATCCTGTGTCCAATCTACACTGAGGAGAGTCAAAATATAGGGATGATTCCCTCAGAGCTTCCAAGGGAAGTTACACTCAGTCCACCCAAGGGTATGGAGAAATGTTCACTAAGAGGGAACACAGTACAAGAAAAGCTTGAAGAAACAAGGATTATTTAGAAGCCCAAGTGATACTTAGCCATGGATTTTCAACAGGCCTAACAGAACATAAACTGAAATTGATTTTGCTAAATATGAAATATGATCCCCTTTAAAATGCAGTGTATGTATTTAGCAATTGAAGGGACAGCAGTCCTCAAAAATTATGTTTGATCATGTGAAATGTTATTTAGATAATGAATTCTCACTCCAGATTTCCTTTGTCATACATGGATGTATCTCAATATCCCATATAAAATACAAGAATGTGGGTTACTTCAGCACGGGAGGGCCTATATACAGCTGAGGAAAACTGAGCAATCTTTTAAATACTGAGGCCAAGTCTAAAAGCTATATACCAAATATAGAATACACTCATTATCAAATAGTACTTCTCAATAATACATTGTGTCCTTCAGTACACTAGTCACAAAGGCTCCCTGATTTAAAAGAGATGCAGGGCCAGGCAGGGTGGCCCTCGCCTTTAATCCCAGCACTTGGGAGGCAGAGGCAGGTGGATTTCTGAGTTTGAGGCCAGCCTGGTCTACAGAGTGAGTTCCATGACAGCCAGGGATATACAGTGAAATCCTGTCTCGAAAAAAACAAAACAACAACAACAACAACAAAAAAAAAAAAACCAAAAAAGTGATGCAGGATATGCTTGCATTAAACTTAACAGATTTGTAGAATTATTCAGGTATCTTATGTCCTGTACTTGGACTTCAAAAGTCCCTGGTACGTATTCTTCATTAAGGGTTCTAAGGTAGCAAACAGCTGATTCAAGTTATATCCTTTTTTGAAGGGCTCTGGAATATAGTCCAATTCATAATGGAAGTATGTTTCACCATACTGAACATAACTCATGTTAATAATGATGCTAAAAATATTTCCTCCAAATTTAACTCTTCATATATCACACAATGTTGTAATGAGGAGAGCCAGTGGTTGAATATTAACTTATACTGATCGGTTCAAAATGTGTGTTTATTAACTTATACTGATCGGTTCAAACAGTAGTGTGTTTCCAGCACACTACTGTTCTTACAAGGCCAAAAAATCAGTCTTGTAACACGAAGCACAAACATTGACATTGGTTTTTAAATTGTATTCTTTCCTATTCTCTTCCTATAATAAGTGTAATACTGCCCTGATTATCTTCTTAACTACATCCTGAATAGAAATTATAATAGTCCTATCAGTCTGACTACCGTTTATGTTATGCCATGCACATAACACACTCCTACTATAGATATCAACTTCAAGTTCCTGTTTTATTTTCAGAATCTTTTTGGTTTTTTTTTTTGTTTTGTTTTTTTTTTTTTGGTTTTTCGAGACAGGGTTTCTCTGTATAGCCCTGGCTGTCCTGGAACTCACTTTGTAGACCAGGCTGGCCTCGAACTCAGAAATCCGCCTGCCTCTGCCTCCCGAGTGCTGGGATTAAAGGCATGCGCCACCACGCCCGGCTAGAATCTTTTTGTTTAGTTAGTCATATTTTGGTCCCGTAGAAGCATTTATCTCTGAGGTAACATGATTGTTGCTCTTTCTAGATCTCCAGTTTCATCAGTTTAAAAATGTAGAATGAGCCTTTGTATAAAGACCAAAAAGTACAGATATCCCCTTGTAGGGGAGTATATTGCCAGTTCAGTCATCATTCATCTTGCCATAGCATCATCAGTGTTGGAGTCATGGAAAGGCAGGAAGATTTGTGAGAAACATGAAGATCTGGAAAGACCAAATGTAGGAGTGTTAAGACACATGCCATACAACCATTTCTTCAAATTAGGTAAGGATGGAAGTTCAGGTATTTGAAGTGGCCATGTAAACCAGAGGACATGAATTCCATAAAAAGAGCCCTTTGATCAATGGAATATAATTGAAGACCCAGAAATAAACTCTCACAACTATGGTCACTTGATCTTTGATAAAAGGTCTAAAAACATCCAGTGGACAAAAGACAACATTTTCAACAAATGGTGCTGGTTCAACTGGATGTCAGTGTGTAGAAGACTGCAAATTGATCCATTCTTATCTCCTTGTATGAAGCTCAAGTCCAAGTGGATCGAAGACCTTCACATAAAACCAGATACATTGAAACTAAGAGAAGAGAAAGTGGGGAAGACCCTCAAACTCATGGGCACAGGGAGAAATGTCCTGAACAGAACACCAATGGCTTATGCTCTAAGATCAACAATAGATAAATGGAACCTCATAAAATTGCAAAGCTTCTGCATGGCAAAGGACACTGTCAGTAGGCCAAAATGGCAACCAACAGATTGGGAAAAGATCTTTACCAATCCTACATGTGACAGAGGGCTAATATCCAATATATACAAAGAACTCAAGAAGTTGGACTTCAGAGAATCAAATAACCCTATTAAAAATGGGGTACACAGAACTTGGGAGGCGAGGCCATCCTGGTCTACAAAGTGAGTTCCAGGAGAGCTAGGGCTACACAGAGAAACCCTGTCTAGAAACACCAAAAAAGAAAAACAATGGGGCACAGCCAACATGTGTTGCCACCTGAGTTTTTGATCTCAGCCATTCTGATTGGTGTAAGGTAGAATCTCACAGTTGTTTTGATTTGAATTTCTCTGATTACCAAGGCTATTTCTTTAGGTGTTTCTCAGCCATTTGAGATTCCTCTGTTGTGAATTCTCAGTTTAGTTCTATACCCCATTTTTTGATTGGTTTGTTTGGTGGTTTTGGTGGTTAGCTTCCTGAGTTATACTTTGATATAATGATTGTTAAAAAGTTAAAAATTGAGACACAGGTCACAGCACAGCACGGCACAGCACAGTCTTACTGGCCCAGGTACATGTCTGTTCTCATCTTGAAAACAATGTAATAACTGTACAATGGTAGTTCCAGATTAATACTTGACCTGTAAAGAACTCTTGAAGAAATTATTAGAAAATGAATTAAAGCCAACATTGGGAACCCAAGTAAGGAAAACAAAACCATTGAAGTTATGAAATAATTTTTACACAGCATTTAAGAGTGGTTCCTGGAGAAGCAAGTATAGAGTATGTAAAACCTTGTACTGGTAAAACTAAGTCCAAACACTGGAACTCTTTTTTTTTTTTTTTTTTTTTTTTTTTTTTTTTTTTTTTTTTTTTTTTTGGTTTTTCGAGACAGGGTTTCTCTGTGTAGCCCTGGCTGTCCTGGCACTCACTTTGTAGACCAGGCTGGCCTCGAACTCAGAAATCCGCCTGCCTCTGCCTCCCGAGTGCTGGGATTAAAGGCGTGCGCCACCACGCCCGGCCAACACTGGAACTCTTAAGAGAGTCATTGTGTACAATGAGCAGAAGCAGGACTGCTGAGTTAAGGGTTAACTTGATTCTTTCTGGCCACTGCCTGGCAGCTTTGCCCTTGTCTTTTATCCTAGGAGCTTCACAAAAAAAATCAAAGAAGCTGGCCTCTGAGCTCTGACATATAATAAGTCAAAAGTTAAAGTTTAAATAATGATAAGATTATTATTATTATTATTATTATTATTATTATTATTATTATGGCTACAGGCCTGAGAATAGGGAAAGCTTGAAACTTTGGGGAACAATTGTAATTTTTTAATTCTCTGTGGGATGTGGTTATTCTTTTAAAATTGATTTGACAATGAATATATAATGTTTTTTTTCTACCAGTTTTTGGAGTATCAATAAAAGACTGGGACAAGAAAAAGGCAAGAGACCATGTGAGGTGAATGTGGAGAGCGAGTGAGATGAACTTGTGAAGAGTGAGTGAAGAGAAAATGTGAGGTGTGTATGGAGAGTGTGTGGGTGAGTGAAAGGAGAATACATGTGGTGTGTGTGAGGATGAAAGGGCAACACACAGAGGTGTGTAGGAATGTGAGAGTTCCAAAAGCATTCACAGGAGACAAGGAGAGTAGGCAGGAGAATACAGAGTGTGTTCAGCCTCAAACTGTGAGCCAAGGAGAGAAGGAAAGATTACAGATTGAGAAAGAAGAGAGAAAACCTTACGCCTTAAAAAAATTGCCTGTCAGTTCATACCCAAAAGTTATTCTGTGTATATTCAGTATGCACCTTCCAGATGTTCCTGTTTCCAGATTTCCCTGTTTCCAGATGTCTGATGCTTCTTTTGCATCAGATCTGCTGTATGTTTTATCTTCTCAGAACCTGCTGTGATTGATCACTTGGCTCTGTTGGTGACTTGTTTTCCTACCTGTAATTATGTTCCTATGCTGGTGTCTAGGCCTCTATATTTGGGGTAATTATTGATGTAGGTAGTTGTTTATGGGGGTGTCTTGGTTGGGTAGGAGTTTTGTTCCTGGGCTACTGTTTGATGTCTGGATTTGCAGAGAGATTTGGCTGAGTGTTGCCTCTTTTACTGAACTGTTTGTTGGGTATGATCAAGAGAGAATGCTTGCTAATGTTGGAAGTTGGGAGTACAGGCAGTCAGGAAGGGATGATCTTTGAAATCCACAAGGAGACATAGTCAGGAGAAAGGTTAGGCTGCCTCTGGTGTTTAGCACAATGCTAGGGGCAACTGTGAAAATTGCATCTGGAATAACAAATAGTGTGGTAGATCTATGGAAACCTACCTTGTCTCCTGGCAGGTATGGCATGTAGTTGAACAGGGAGTGTCTGCCCAAGTGGGGTGTGTGTCACAGGAATGAGGCAGGAAAGGAAGGATTATGTGTGGTATCCATAGGAGGCATGCACAGGGGAAGAGGAAATCTCCACTGATATTCTGTTCCAGTGGTAAGGGCAACTGATATTAGTATCTACAGTAACAGGTAGTGGGGAAGGTCTTTGGACAGAGTACCTAGTCTATTTGCAGGCATGACCTGTGGTTGAACAGGAGTATCTCTCAATAATAAAAGGCTCAGACAGAAGGATGAGTTTATAAAGCTCAACCAACACCATTTCTGAGAGTGCACAAAGTCCACTTGAGCAAACATCCTATGACAACCCACACTTACCAACAGCCAGTCTAGTATAACAGCAGGGTCAAGCTACATATAGATAACTAAGACATCCTACAGGAAAAAAAAATTAGCTTACCCATCAAGGTTTTCAGATGTTTTTGCCCCCTTGTTTGGTTCCTGCAGATATGCCAGACATACAGTTTTTAAAATATTAAGTAGCTGACTTGCCTGGAAATTCCCCAATCTTGCAGTCACTACAATAAATACACAGGACCCTAGACTCGATTCCTTGATTTGGACTAGATGTGAAGTTGAGTGGTGAGAGTCCTTGTTACTGTATTCATAATAAAGAACTTTGTGTGTTTGCATTGAAATAGGTTCCTTGGTTGTCTTTGAGATTCCTGTGACTTGGGCATAACATCTTGGTGTGTTGACTGGAACCCCAATGCTCCCAGGACTCCCAACTGAAGGGTTGAAATGCTGCCTGTTAAGGATATGTGTCAGTGAGGCTGTGGGAAATGCTGGCCAGCGTGGCGCGGGGCACTGGAGCCCATTTGCTGAGGGGCTTGGTGCAGGCTTCTGGCTGTGTTCTGTGCTGTGCCTCCTCTGGACTGCCCTGACACAAGGTGATCCTGTTTGTGCCTCAGGAGGAGGCCTGGGTGGTGGAGCGAATGGGCCGATTCCACTGGATCCTTGAACTGGGCCTGAACGTCCTGATCCCCGTGTTAGACCGAATCCGGTATGTGCAGTGTCTCAAGGACATTGTTATCAACGTGCCTGAGCAGTCAGCAGTAACTCTTGACAATGTAACGCTAGAAATAGATGGAGTCCTTTATCTGTGCACTTACAAGGCAAGTTAAGGTGTGGAAGACCCAGAGTATGCTGTAACCCAGTTAGCTCAGACGACTATGAGATCAGAGCTTGGCAAACTCTCTCTGGACAAAGTTTTTTGGGAGCGTGAGTCCCTGAATGCCAACATTGTGGATTCTATCAACCATGCTGTCGACTGGGGTATCCGATGCCTGCAATACGAGATCAAAGGACATCCACGTGCCACCTCGAATGAAAGAGTCTATGCAGATGCAGGTAGAGGCAGAGCGCCGGAAGCGGGCCACAGTTCTAGAGTCTGAAGGGACAGGAGAGTCAGCTATTAATGTGGCACAGGGGAAGAAACAGGCCCAGATTCTGGCCTCCGAAGCGAAAAAGGCTGAACAGATAAATCAGGCGGCAGGAGAAGCCAGTTGTTCTGGCCAAGGCCAAGACTAAAGCCGAAGCGATTCGAATTCTGGCTGGGGCTCTGACTCAACATAATGAAGACGCAGCAGCTTCGCTCACTGTGGCTGAGCAGTATGTCAGTGCATTCTCCAAACTGGCCAAGGATTCCAACACAGTGCTACTGCCCTCCAATCCCAGCGACGTCACGAGTATGGTGGCTCAGGCCATGGGTGTCTATGGGGCTCTCACCAAAGCCCCAGTGCCCGGGGCCCGGAACTCCAGCCAGAGCAGAAGAGATGTCCAGGCTACAGACACGAGTATTGACAAACTGGGTAGAGTCAAGATCAGTTAGTAGAGATGACTCGGCCAGGGAGTCTAGGGGCCTGGAGCTGCTCTCAAAAGAATCTGGTTCCAGCCTCCCGGCCAAATTTTAGTTTTTATTTGTTTTTTTATTTGAACTTCATAATCATGTAATAAATGGACCAGTGACAAAAAAAAAAAAAAAAAAAAAAAGGATATGTGTCAGTGCCTTGTCTATAGATTTGTGTTTGTGTGCCTTTCTTTTCCGGTTTTTCTTGAGTATTCGTGGAGGGAGATGACTAAAGCAAAGGTGGAACCCTGCCTGCTACAGTGGATGAACTGGAGAGTCGTAGCCCCAGGTGCTTGGAAGACATTCCAGAGCCTGGTATAGGGAACAGTGTGCCCCTGGTCTTAATTTCTGGGAAGGGTAGAGCAGACTTGGAACCCTGCTACACATGGCTCACAGCTCTCATCCTGTCTTCATTTTCTCCTCTGTATAAGTGGAGGAATCTGCTGGGTATCCTTTACCGCCCCCTTATGGCCATCTATTACGTGTATTAATAGTATTTAATCCTTTAGTATTCTGTGACTTTAGTATTCTGTGACTGATAGGAAATAAGACTGTTCCATCCCAATCAAGTTAGTTACTAGCCACCCCTCTCCCCCAATCTTGGGTTAAATCCTTCTTAACAACAGGACCTAAACCCACTATATTACCCATGACAGAGAGTTCTTCGAGACAGCATCCAGGCCCAAATCAGGCTGTTTTTATCCTTTTTTTTTTTACATTGTGGAAAGCACAAAGACCTCATTTTTTGCCCTCCTGATCAACCTTGTCCATATGTGACTCTGTTGTTTTGAAATTGGAGCTGTCCGTAGATGGAAGGTTGTTCTTCATCCATTCCACCAAAATTAGCATATCTTCCTTGGACTAGCAGCCTTATTTACAGGTCTGTGGGGCAACCTGCTCTGCTGTTCACCTTCTGGCTGTTTTAGCCACCTCTTTGTTAGCACTGGCCTGGGAACCCAGGGTTAAAGACAGCACATCGCAGGGCAGCAGAGCCTCTGAACTCCCAGTCCAGTGTATCTTTCCCTGCTCTAGGCCAGGCACACTTACTGTTTTGTCCTGGCTCAGCCACAACTCCATCTCCCTCATGCAGTGGTAGGATCTCCAGTAATTTATATGGTTAGCGTGTTGGTTTGGGGTTTTTACAACTTCCTCATTCAATATTATCTCTGTATCATAATTGTCTTCAGTTCTCAACACTTCAGAGCTACAGTCATCTGAAGGAACCTCAATTGAGGGTGTGCCCTTATCAGAGGACTGGTTTCTATGTCTATGAGTGTGAGTGTTGATGGTTGATGTGGGAAGGCTCTTGCACTGAGGGTAGCAATGTTCCTAAGCAAGTGAGCCTTGGCTGGATGTGAGAGCTAGCTGAGCAGGAGACAGTGACCAAGCAAGAAAGCAAGCCATGAGACAATGTTTGTTCATGTTTTTTGCCTTCAGTTTGTAGCTTCAGCTTCTATTCTAAGCTCCCCAAATGATGGTCTGTGACTGGACAGAACCATTTATTACCTGAGATGCTTTTGCTCAGAGGATTCAATCACAGCAGCAGATAGCAAGGTAGAAAAACAACAACAACAACAATGGTATCAAAAGATGATTTTGCTGCTCAACAAAATCTATGTTCCATTTTGAAGGAACATGGAAAATACCAGAAAATAAGATGGCAAAAGTACATGGAGCTTAATGGTTGCTCTCATAGGATCTGGAAGACTGGAGTGTTGACAGTAAATGCAGCCAGAGGAATCTGAGGTCACACTATTTTAGTGGAAAATAGACTCTGTGAAAACTTTACCTAGAGGTCATTTGTGAGATATTTTGGCCAAAAATATTTCTTTTCTGCTTATGCCCTGAGATATTGAGTGGGGCAAAATTTAAAAGTTTCTACAGGATTAGGCACATCCCCTCCTACTGAGGTCAGACAAGGCAGCCAAGTTAGGGGAACAGTTTGCACAGACAGGCGACACTTTAAGGGACATCCCCAATCCAGTTGTTGGGAGAGAAGACTGAGTTGCACATGGACTACATATACGGTGGGGGCCTCAGTCCATCCTGTGTATGCTCGTTGGTTGGGGGCTTAGTCTCTGAGACTCTCCTACAGCCCAGATTAGTTGACTCTGATGGTCTTCTTACAGACTTCCTGTTCATTCTGAGGCTCTCAATCCTTTCCCCAAGTTTCTAAAAGACTTCCTGAGCCCTGTCCAATGTTAGGCTGTGGGTCTCTGCATCTGTTCCAGTCAGGTGCTGGATGGAGACTCTCAGAGGACAGTTATGCTAAGCTACTGTCTGCAAGTATAACAAAGTATCCACAGTAATGTCAGGATTGGTGCTTGCCCATGGGATGGTCTCAAGTTGGGCAGGGTATAGTTTGGCCATTTCCTCAGGCTCTGCTCCATCTTTGCGCCTGCATTTCTTATAGACAGGACAAATTTTGGGTGGAAAGTCTTTTGGTTTGGTTGGTGTCCTTAACTCGCCACTGGAGGTCCTGCCTGGCTGCAGGATGTGGCCTCATCAGGGTCCATATCTCACTGCTATGCATCTCAGCTAAGATCACCCCCAAAGACTCCTTGGTGCCCTTCCATGCATGGTCTCTGGCTGGCCCTAAAGATGCCCATACCCTCTGACCCCTACTAACTGCAGATTTTAATTCATTTTCCTGGCCCTCTGGCCCTCCCTTGTCTCTCACCACACCTGTTCTTGACCGCTCCCACTTTCTCTTACTTATCCCCTCTCCCATCTAGTTCCCTCTCTTCAATTTGCCTCCTATGACTTTTTCATTCCCCCTTCTGAGTAAGATGCAACCATGCTCATTTGGGCCTTCCTTCTTGTTTAGCTTCTTTGGGTCTATGGAGTGTAGTGTGGATATTCCTGTATTTATGGTTATTATTCCCTTGTGAGTACACACATGCATGTCCTCTTGTGTGTGGGTTACTTCACTCAGGATGATGGTGTCTAGTCGTATCCATTTGCCTGAAAAATTCATGATGTTCTTCTCTTTAGTAGCTGAAGAGTATTCCATTTTGTAAATGACCCACATTTTTGGTATCTGTATTTTGATGAGGGACATCTGAATGGTTTCCAGTTTCTATCTGTTATAAACAAAATGGCTATGAACTTAGTGGAGCACATGCACTTGTGGGTATATGCTTAGAAGGTACCCTAAGTGCAACACTTCCTCCTACTATGTCTTAAACTAATGGAAGGTGTAGGCAAAGTGTTTCCTAGTCCCAGGAAGGAACTTTAAATGAAACCTGATGCAACTGTGTTCTAAGACAGGCAAGATCTATCAACTTAAAGCCAGACTTGACAGGATCATCCATATTGTGCTGGTTCTGGAAACTGAAGGATGAAAAATTCAAGGTCATGGATTCTTCCTCTATGGTTTCAGTTTAGTACTATTCCAGCCATCTTTTGGCAGAGTCAGAGCCCCTGTGAAGACTCTGTGAGAGTTCATTGTATTGAAGTTGAGAGGATGAAGCTTGAGTCACATTTTGTGACTACAAGGTGTTGAGAAACCTATGACATTGAGAAATCTGCCATGGAGAGATGCATACAGGGAGAGAAAGCACCCAAACTGAGAGATGTATGGGAAGTTACAGGAGTAGGGCCATCTAAGCCTTTAGAAACTAAAGTCCAATGTGTTTGAGACAAAGCTTTAGGATTTGGTGTTTGGCCTGCTGTATTTCTTGTCTTGGTCCAATCTTCTCTCCCTATGTACACATTGCATTCTCTTGGAATGGGAAGGGGTATTCTGTGCCATTGTATGTTGGAAAGATATAACTTGCTCTCTGATTTTACAAGATGTGGCTTTCAAGATATTGCCTTGAATGTCAGAAGAGACTTTAGACACTTGAACATTTTAGGAGCTCCTAAAACTATTAGGTTCAATGAAGTTAGACTGAATGCATTTTCATCATAGGATGAACATGAGCCTATAGTGACCAGGGTCAGAAGTGGAGTATTGGGCAAGAGGGAAGCAAGAGAGCAAGAGAACAAGAGAGAGGAAGGGGCAAGCAGCCCCTTTTATAGTGGGTCAGGCCTACCTGGCTGTTGCCAGGTAACTGTGGGGAGGAGCATACCTGGCTGTTGCCAGGTAACTGTGGGGTGGAGCTTAGACAGAATGATAACAGGAAGTCCTATAGCCACATTTGTGTCAAATCAAACAGTATCAACAATTAAATAAAAAGTTGCCATGAATTTGAAACATGAAGCAGTTGCTGGCAGGTGAGTGAATAACAAATGAAAAGGAAAGGAAAGGGCATGGCTGCTCCTATGTCTGGTGGAGTAGACATTTTATTATAGATAAAAGGGAGAGCATAGCCAGACACAGGGACATCTGGGAAAGTTCTGAGTAGATATGACCCTGAGCCATATAAGGAGAAAGAAGAAGTGAGAGGGAAGAGCCTAGTGTTCCAGTATATTTTACATACTGACTGAGACCTGGCCTCCAGGTTCTCCCAGCATCCCTCAGTCCTTACCTAGCATAGCCTGCCCCTTAATCCTGAACTTTCTTGCCCAGACATTTTGTTCTGTGTCTTTTCTTTCTTCTCTATCTGTGTACATGCCCTTTCTCTTTCAATTCCCCTTCACCAAACTCCTCCCCTAGGTGACTTCCCTGCCCTAAGGCAATTGTGCGCAGAGCATTTTCCCAATAATCCAGCATTTTAATATACTCCAATCTGGTTTGATAGCAAAGAAATAATCTATGAGACAAGATATCAAATAATAAAATGAAAAAGACAAGGTAACTAAAATGGTTGGGTCACATAGGAAGGGCAGCTGGGAGAAGGACAGACCAACCTCTGGACTTAGAGGGAGGATAGGCCAGTCAGGCATACCTTGTAATGGGTAGGAGCTGAGGAATGTCAGGGAGAATCTGAGAGCCAGGTTTGTTTTGAATTGTTAAATAGGCACCTCAGCCCTTTGTCCTAGTGTTTGAGACTTAGCACTAGAAAAAATGAGAAAGTTGAAATGATTTAATTTTAATTCCCAAAATCATTTTAAATGTTTAAAGAGGCTTTATGGTCAGGTATCGTTCAGGGTCTACACATATGTGTTAGAGGACACCAAATATTATATATACTTTTTCTCTCAGGTCGTGCATTTTCAGACAAAAAAGCAACAGTCTGTGTTATAAGCAGCCACAGCAGGTTGTCCAAATCTTGGGTGTTGTTTTGGAAGGGTAATAAAAGCCCAATTGTTTCCATTTTGAGGACCAGGCCTGAGACCAGGCTGTAAGATACCAATGTCAAGAACAGACCACAAGTCTCAGAAACTAGGTCATCAGACACCAGCTCTAGAAGCAGACCATAAAGTCCAGCACAAGATCATAAACCTCTCTCCCAAAGAACAGCCGGGGGATAACCACAAAAACGGAGAAATGTCCTATCTCAGAATGGGCTATCTGTAGCCCTATTTCATCACATGGTTCTGAAAGACCCACAACGTGAGGACTCCCCCACGTTCTGACTCAGGAGAGGCGACACCCCAAATCACACAAGAAACGGTCTTGCTGCAACTGCAAGAGGATTTTTATTCAAGAGCGCTCTAGGGCCCATGGTCATACACCACGCAGGGGTAGAGGACCATGGCGCCCCGAGTAGCTGAGTAACGGGGTATTTAAAGGAAGAAACCACAACTCATGGAGGTGGGGAGGGCGTTGTTGGAAAATACCAAAAATACCAGTTAAGAGTCACAAGGAAGTATAAAGTCACAAGTGTCAGCTTATTTCTCAAGACAGTTTCTAAGAGCCCCTAACAATCTAAGAGCCCCTAAAGATAGCACATTTGCATTGCAGGTTCCAGTAATGGTCAGGGTGCCTTTCTTTGAATGAACACACTTTGAACCCAGGAAACAGGTGGGTGGAGGAAGGAATGTCGCTATCTGTTTTATGACCAGCACTTGGAGCACTAAGCCACAAAGGCTACACTCCCAAGCCTGGGCCCAAAAGCCTTGAATTTTGCTATACTTCTTCAGTTCAGTGTTCATGACTTAGGAATGTAGGCCACTGACCCCCTAGAACCCACCAATGCAATTTTAGAGTACCTAATCTTTATAGAGAGTCTCCTGGTTCATGTGGGGTCATCATTCTACAGAATGATTAAGTCCTTGAATGCTGTTGTGTTTTTACAGAATAAACAGTCTTTGGTGGTTTTTTTTGGTTTTGTTTTTTTGTTTTTTTTTTTTTTTTGTTTTTTGGTTTTTCGAGTCCGGGTTTCTCTGTGTAGCCCTGGCTGTCCTGGAACTCACTCTGTAGACCAGGCTGGCCTCGAACTCAGAAATCCGCCTGCCTCTGCCTCCCGAGTCCTGGGATTAAAGGCGTGCGCCACCATGCCCGGCTGCAGTCTTTGGTTTTGTATACTAACTCTGGGGCCTTCCTTCAGCGATTTTCCAGACCATTACATTTAGTGCATTGGCAGGGAAACGAAGGGGTGCCCCTTGACTTGATAGTAGAGAGGGTTGTTGTTGTTGTTGAGAGCAATTGACTCTCCTAGCAATGGGCTGGAGTCAGGGTGTGTCTGAGTTTGCTGGTGTATCTTGACTTTAACAAGTTCTGAGTAGCCTTTTGCCTTGTTCTATGTGGGGTGATTTCTTTTATCTTCACAACCTGAAGGCCAATGGAGGTAGGGCAGGCAAGCTGTTAACTTCCTCCTGGCCTTGGGGCTGAGAGGATGCTCTCCTCCCTTCAGATGCAGTTGCAGAGAGCTCCATTCTGACACAGGTTCTGATGGAAGCTATGAGGTTCTTCCCAGCTGTCAGAGTCTGCTCCAGGGGTAGGCTGCCTTCTCATCTCTGGACTCCTTTCTGTTGGAGTCAGAGAACACCAGTCCAACAAAGGCTTTAGTGAAGACTGGCAGGACCCTCCTGATTGGCAGAGCCCATTTTGGGGGCTAGGTTGACATTGGCTTCTGTGATGGTTTGTATATCCTTGGACCAGGGAGTGGCAACATCTGAAGGTGTGGCCTTGTTGGAATAGGTGTGACGTGGTTGGAATGGGTGTGTCACTGTGGATGTGGGTATAAGCTCCTCACCCTAGTTCCCTGGAAGTCAGTCTTCCACTAGCAGCCTTTGGATGAAGACATAGAACTCTTAGCTCCTCCTGTGCCATGCCTGCCTGGATACTGCCATGTTCCCACCTTGATGATAATGGACTTAAACACTGAACCTGTAAGCCAGCCCCAAATAACTGTTGCTTTTTATAAGACTTGCCTTGGTCATGGTGTCTGTTCACAGCAGTAAAACCCTAACTAAGACAGCTTCCTTTCAGTTTCTTTTCTGATGGGCAGAGCCCATTTTTGGGGATAGGCTGCCATCAGTTTCATTTTGCTTCCTTTTCTGGACCCCCTGTAGGGGGTTCATGTTGTTCTCATGTTTCCGTCTTTGTGTTTTACTTCTTTATATTTTCTTGGGAACTCCCATGGAGAAGACCACCAGCTGCACCCCACTGGACCTAGTCCAGTCACACTTCAAGGACTTCAAACACCTGGCAGGGAATTTGGACTTGACAGTACTGTTGGGAAGACTGGCCGGTTTTTTGCTGGAAAGAATGGCCTGCTTTTAAAGTGGGATGTCTGGAAGGACACACTTTCCAGCTTCCTACTATCTACTTAGTTCAAAGTATTGTGTATGTAAATCCTGGGCACCCTGACCAGGTTCCAAACATCATGGTCTGGCAGTATCTGGTGGAGAGCCCCACAACTAGCTAAAGCCTTTCCTACCACCTATCCAAATGACCTTACAGTTCAAGTTGATGGAGCTCTCAAAGAATCTTAAGCCAGCCGTCCTATTCCCATCGGCTCTGGAAGAAAATTCCTTCCTGGCCCCGTGTCATTCTATCCTGGTCCACACCCATCCCTTGCAAATGGCAGAGGCTTCCAGGCCCTGGGGAAGAGGTTTACAACATTCTAGCCCTCTTCACACAGGATCCCCCATACAAGACAGACAGATTCTACCACAATGGCACTGCCCTTGTGAGCAACTGTCCCTCCCACGCCCACCACCCAAAATGGGCACAGAAGATAGTAGAAGACACACATCCTCTTTTCCACTACTGATTTATACAAGTGGAATGTGTAGAATCCTAAGTTCAGAGAAACCTGCTACACTCATAGACATATATTAGACTCCTAATTACATTTTTTTTTTGTTTTGTTTTGCTTTGTTTTTTTGAGACAGGGCTTCTCTGTGTAGCCCTGGCTGTCCTGGAACTCACTCTGTAGACCAGGCTGGCCTCCAACTCTGAAATCCGCCTGCCATTGCCTCCCAAGTGCTGGGATCAAAGGCGTGCGCCACTCCGATTTACTTAGTTTACTACTCGTAGAGCAGAAATTGTTATTCATAGTGAACACTGTCCTTACTCATATAAGGATGAGTATGTGCTTTTAAATATTATATATATATATATATACATATATGTATAACTATACAGACATAAACAGTTTAATAATTTAAAAGATATTCATAACCACTAAAGTCTTATTAAAATAAACAGTACAATAATTTAGAGATCCAGCATGGAGCTTCTTTCCTATCTTCTAAATTAGAATGCAAATATCTTCATACTTCAGATACACTAAATAAAGTGATCACAGCAGGACTTTTAAAATGATACTAATTCTTTATTAAAAAAAAAAAAAAGAGGACATGGCTGGCCAGTGTTTTTAAAGGGCGAAGACATATAACTATTTATGTAATGTGAAATTGTCTCCATACATAATGAGTAAAGCATTTTTATTGTGACTGATTCTAGGATATCCAGGTCTCATAAGAAACACCTTGTCAATATTTTATAAGGAAAACTCAGTAATTTCACTGGCATCTTTGGTTGAATTATGGTAATTTTGAGATGTGGTGCTTCTGAGAACTTAGAAAGAGGAGATAAACATTGATTATTCCCCACCCCTGAATAAATGTTCTCACAGGAGATTGTGGGTTTGTTAAACCTATTGTATCTTATGGTATTAGCAAGTATAAAATATTAGAGTGATGTAAACATTGAAACAGCTTTAACAAAGTAGGCGTTATATGTAGATTATGAAGGAACTTTCCAACACGGAAAAAAAAAAAAAACCCTACAAAAAAGCTTGCAAGTTCTGAAGGAATAAGTGAGGCATTTAAGGCACTTAAGAGTATGAGACTTGAAGGAAATACATATGGGAAAAGTCTGTCTTCAGACAAACATTAATGACAAACTGGCATTAGTCTAAGCCTAATTCTATACTCTAGTCAGTATACATAGAGGAGAGTCGACAGATAACAGGGTAAGGGATTAGTGGTTAGGGTTAGGGATAGGCTCAAACACATTCACTGCTGTGTGACAAATGTTATGAAGTATTTGAAAGTGGTATAAAGGCAGTGATGGGGATCATCGTTTAGCAATACTTGATCAGAATATTTTCACTTTTCCACTACCACCATTGAACCTGGCATGATTCTGGGAAATCCAATTTCAGGTGTAAGAGGAGTTTCTGACCTGTAGAAGTTTCCTAGATGTGTATGGGATCTTTTGGGTGGATATGGCAAGTTCTACCTGCTGTGTTTCAAATGCTGTGTCAGAGAGCAGACATTAGATTAATCCTCAACACAGTTTTGTGTGTGTGCTTCAGTGGGGCTGGTGTTGCCTGAAACCACAAGTGTACCTGAGGGACTGCAGAGCCCTTGATTACCTTTCTGATCACCTCTGCTCCCAAAGAGAGCTCAAGGACATGGGGCCTCTGCTTTAAAGATAGATTTGTAGTAACAGGAGAGTCAGAAATATAGAGTTCAGGGGCTACTTTTAATTATTTTTCTAGGAGTCATATACTGAGAGCAAAACTTCTGAATTAACCCATGTAGACAGGGTCCAAGAATGAGCTTGTCATGAACTCCTGTGTGATGATCAGGTTCTAAAGACAGAGAATGTGAACTATTTCTGTCAAAGTGATTCCTTCTTAACCGAGGTAAGAAGCTTAACCATAGTAAGTACATTCAAAAGGTTTCTCTCCAGTACATATTCTTTTGTTTTGTTTTGTTTTTTCAAGACAGGGTTTCTCTCTATAGCCCAGGTTGTCCTGAAACTCACTTTGTAGACCAGGCTGGCCGAGAACTCAGAAGTCAGCCTGCATCTTCCTCCCAAGTGCTGGGATTAAAGGCATGCACCACCACTGTCTGGCTCCAGTATAGATTCTTTCATGATGATGAAGCCTACAGAATTG
The DNA here is from genome assembly GCF_978045245.1 of Mus caroli. NCBI lineage: Eukaryota > Metazoa > Chordata > Mammalia > Rodentia > Muridae > Mus > Mus caroli. The sequence goes on along the minus strand of NW_028227270.1, from coordinate 46,808,957 downwards.
TGCAAAGGCTTCACCATATTAAATAAAATCCCAAGGTTTCTGTCTTAGTGTTTCCATTGCTAGGAATAGACATCATGACCAAGGCAACTCTCATAAAAGCAAACCTTTAATTGGGGCTGGCTTAGTTTCAGAGGTTTAGTCCATTTTCTTCATAGCAGGAAGCACAGCAGCATGCAGGCAGACATGATGCTGGAGAAGGAGCTGAGAGTTCTACATTTTGATCCAAAGGCAGTCAGGAAGAAACTGTCTTCCAGGGAGGGAATAGGAGCGTCTGTTTTGCACTTGGTAGAGCTTCAAAGTCCACCCCAAGAGATATCCACTTCCTCCAACAAGGTCACACCTCTGAATAGAGTCACTCCCTGTGACAAGCATATTCAAACACCCACATTCCACTCACTGGCCCCCATAGCCATGTTGGAGTACAGGAATGTATGAGGACCATACTTAAACATGCATAATGAAAAATACATGAGGTCCAACTTCAAAAGTCCCCATCATCTATACCAGTCTCAAAAATGTTAAAAGTCCAAAGGTCAAAGTCTCTTCTGAGATTCATTCAATGTAACTTAATCCCCTAAAAAAGAAAATCTAAAAGCAGATCATATACTTCCAACTTCACAACATGGACTTCACCATTCCTAAGTGTCATCCCAAGGAAACAGTGGACAAAAACAAAACCAAAAGCCAGCTTGGAAATCTCCAAACTGCATCTCCATGTCTGATGTTAAAGCATTCTTCAGATCTCCAACTCCTTTCTGCTTTGTTCACTGCAGCACAATTCTTTCTCTTTGGCTGGTTTTCCTGAGCAGGTACCCCACAGCTCTGAGATCTCAAAGATCTTGGGGTCTTCAAGGTAACCTCAGTTTATGTTCCAATGCCTTGGATCCACACATGATCTTCTGCTATCCTCCAGAGAGATAAGGTGACTTCTACAGCTCTGCGCTTATTACTCTAAGCTCTGGTTGACTCCACTCTACTGTGGCTGTTTTTTCTGCTCATCCCATTGGACTGGCATCTTCAATATGTTGGGTTCTTCTCCTGCAACTAGGCTTCACTGATAGTCTCACTTATGCTCCCTTCATTGGTCCAAGCCTCAGCTGCTCCTCATGACACTGCCATGCCTTCAAAACCAGTACCACCTGGGTGATTCTTACATGTGACCAAGTTCAGCTGCAACACAAGGTACAATCCTGGCTATCTCTAGAACACAGTTTCTTTGTCCTCTCAGAAATCACTTCCTAGAAGATTTCACCTCAGTGATGCTGGTTTCTTCATCATCACTTCTAATTTCTCAGCTACAGCTAACAAGCTTCCATTTTCCCAGTAGTTCCTTCTATTCTTACCTCTAAAGTCAGAGCCACATGGACAAAGCTGCTGAGTTCTGCTGCTTTCTGGGGCTGGGACAATGCCTCTTCTATTACATTATCACCAATTTTCTGTTCTCCAACTCCTTTACTGCCTCAGATTGGCTGTCCTGGAACTTGCTCTATATATTGACCTTGAACTCAGAGATCTGCAAGGCTCTGTATCCACAGGGCTAGACCTAAGCTTTTCTTCACCTTTAACTTGTTCTGTATCAGGATGGACTTGAACTCAGAGATCTGCTTGATGCTCATCTCCTAGGGTTCAAGGGCATGTACCACCATGCCTGGACCTATGCTTTACATTTTAGATATTATATTGAAAACCAAGAGTAGCAATCACAATCCATCCATGGTCAATTTGATACATACTTGTATCTCCTTATGTCAATATGCAAACAATAACCAGGTTTCTCTCCTCTGTGTTCTTTTATGTCCCTGTAGATGACTGTGAGTTGTTAATGCTTTACCACATTGATTACATTCATAAGGTTTCTGTGCAGTACATGTTCTTTTATGTCTTGGAGATTAGTCTTACATCCAAAGTCTTTACAACATTCATTGCATTCTAAGGTTTTTTCCTAAAATGTGTTTTTACATGTACTTGGAGATGAGTGTGACTTGCAAAGGCTTTACCACATTGATTGCATTCATAGGGATTCTTTCCAGTATGTGTTCTTTTATGATATTGGAGATTATTTTGATGTGCAAATGCTTTATCACACTGATCACACTGATAAGGTTTCTCTCCAGTATGTGTTCTTTTATGACATTGGAGACTATTGTGATGTGCAAAGGCTTTACCACACTGATTACACTCATAAGGTTTCTCTCCAGAATGGGTTCTTTTATGTATATTGAGACTAGACTGCCATGCAAAGGCTTTACCACATTGATCACACACATAAGGTTTCTCTCCAGTATGTGTTATTTTATGATATTCAAGACTACTGTGATCTGAAAATGCTTTATCACATTGATTACAGTGATAAGGTTTCTCTCCAGTATGTGTTCTTCTATGATATTGGAGACTACTGTGATGTCCATAGGCTTTACCACACTGATTACATTTATAGGGTTTCTCTCCAGTATGGCTTCTTTTATGATACTGGAGACTACTCTGTTGTGAAAAGGCTTTACCACATTGATTACATTCATAAGGTTTCTCTCCAGTATTTGTTCTTTTATGTACTTGGAGATGATTGTCACTTGCAAAGGCTTTACCACATGGGTTATGTTCATAGGGTTTCTCTCCAATATGAATTCTTTCATGCCTGTAAAGATAATTGGCCCGTGTTAAAGCTTCACCATATTCAAACATTTTGATAGTTTTATGAATTTCATAATTTGGTCTAATGGTAAAAATGAATCAGATCTTAAGGTTTTATCACTTTATGTTCATGGTGTTACCCTTATTATGGGTTATTTTACATTTTTGAAGAAATCCATCATGGTAAGAGCATTTACTACATGGCTCACATTTATAAAATCCTTTTTGTATATAATATTTTTATACGATGTACTTCGCATATGTGAAGAACACTGGAACAACGCAAAGCCTTACCACACTGACTGTATTCATAATTTTTCATATAGTACGAGTCAAACCACATTTGCAAAGTGAGCCGGGAAAAGAGAAGAATTGCCAAATACCTAGAATCTTAGATATTTTCTGCACTGGGACTTTAGGTATATTCCCAGTAACCTCAGAAAACCAATTAATTGCAAACGTATCATATTCAGATAGTCTACCAAAGGTATAATACTACATATCTTCTCATTGTTTTGAGACAGAAACAGGGAAATTGCCTCTTTCAATTTTCCTTTGTTCACATGGCTTATATCCATTGTGACACATGATATATGTATTAAAAGAAGACTAACAAATGAAAAGTTTCCACATTGCATTCACAGTTTGACTCTTTGCTCCTCATAGACAGGTGGAATATGGATTAAGTTTCTTCATTGCAACATTCTTTACTCTCATACACTGCCCTCTCAATAAACTTAGCAATGTCACTACAGGTATATGAGCATCACCAACTTTACCATGGACTATTTGCTTATATATAAGGTTTTACATGGGAGCTGGAAAGATGGCTCAGTGGTTAAGAACACTGACTGCTCTTCCAGAGGTCATGAGTTCGACTACCAGCAACCACATGTTTGCTCAAAACCATCTAAAATGGGATGTGATGCCCTCTTCTGATGTGTCTGAAGACAGCTTCAGTGTACTCGTATACATAAATAGTTCTTTAAAACAAAACAAAACAAAAGAGGATATGTGAAGTGAGGTATGGGGCATGTACTCTTTAAAGGAAAAAAGGTTTTGGACATATACTTCTAACTTTTTCAATGTGTATACCTTTTGCAATGTGTAAGAGTTATGAGATTAAATAATTGGTAGTTCTACAGCATAACTCTAATGCAGCTACAAATCAAATAAAGGTATTGGTTAGATTACTGTTTCCTCGTCTTTTTTTATTATAGGAATGCCTGTAAACGCAAATCAGGTAACTGACATTGAGGTACATGGTTCTGCGAAAATATTATAATCATAGCTACACTTAAAGGACTGATATTTTACACTCTTGCATTTCTTTAGAGCTTCCAGGACATACTAAAATGTCCTCAGAGGCATATTTATATCAGCTTGCACATGAAAATTACCTTTCATGTCTTCTAGAACTTTGACAATGGTCTTCAATATGATGGTCTTCCCAATTGTAGCCTAAAATACAGCAACAGAAAATGAATGATATAGTATTGAAAATTAGGCAAAATTCAAGGTACTGTGAATTTTCACAGTACTGTGAAAGCTACAGTGAACATTCCATGAACCTGATTTATTCAGCTCATTCTTCCTCCTCTTCAATATAAACAGCAGAGGATCAATAACAAAGAAATATTTGTCCCCTTATTTTGTAAAGCAAGAGGAAATTCATTCTTACCTATAGCAGTGATGTTCTGGTAGGTCTCCAGCATCACCTCTTCATAGAGACTTTTCTGGGAAGGATCCAGCAAATCCCACTCTTCCTCAGTGAAGTTCACACGCACATCATCATAAGTCACTGCATCCTAAAATATCCCATAGTGTACAACACAAAGCATAATCCTGACATCAGTGTAAAATATGCCTCCTTGACAATATATGCATATACTTCTGGTGCTTCTTCCACTATTTCCTGACAGAGAAGTTAGAATCTAACCAGCAAGTTATTTTAGAAGGAAAATGAACTATGAGGTTCACCTGTGTCACTTATGAATGCTTTGAACAGGATATAGCCTTGAAAGACAAATTACAATGGATAGAGAGGGGGAAGGAGAGAGGCAAACAGATCAACATTATTAAGCACACATCAGAGACATTGTATGACCAATCACAAAGTACAAAACTGATAGGCAAGCTGGGTGTCTTTACTCCTGTCTTTAATCCCAGAGGCACAGGCAGGTGTAGGTCATTGAGTTTGATGCCAGCCTAAGCTATGCAATGAGTTCCAGGGCAACAAAGGTACATATTAAGACCTTGATTCCCCTGCAAAATGGAATCAAGCCAACAAAAAACATAGAAAGAATTCAGAGGTCTTTACTGAAGTTCCTACAAAGAATTATACATTCACTACATTATACAGTTCTGTCGTCATCTGGCAGAAACCTGAAGTGCCCCAGTTTAAACGAAACAAATTTTATAAAATAGAACGTACATTTAAATGTATGTTAAACAGTTACAAATGGACAGATGAAAATACCAGTAATATAAATGTGGATCATAAATGAGCAACATAGGGCAGGGAGATAGCTCAACAGTGGAAAGCTCTTTCAGGTCTTCCACAAAAAGGGGGGTCAATGGCCAGTATTTACATGAGGACCCACAACTGCTCATTACTTCAAGTTTAAGTGTTCTGAGGCTGTCATCTGACAACAGTAAAGATGAGGCACACATTATAGTCTTATATATGCACACTGGCAAAACCCTCATACTCTTTGAAAAAATTCAACAGGTAGGAAAAATGTCTCACACCTGCAATCCAATGACTCTGAAGCCTTGGGTAGTATCGATGTCATGAACACATGCCATCCTGAGAAAGAGAATCTACTCTGTATATTCTTGGACAAACTTCAAACTTCAAGATGTGGATGAAGATCTGCACAACAGTATACCCTTGCATGTACAAAAACTTACATTCCAAGCACATAAGCTAATAACATAAAAACAAAATCATGCAAGCATGTTGGCCCATATCAAATCCCCTTCAGCAGAGGAAAGGGTATACAGAGAAACTTGTCTTGAAAAACAAAAACAAAAGAAGAAAAAAAAAAAAGCACCAAGCTTACAAAATGGCTTAGTATTGATCAGCAAATGCTTGTACAGTATCCTAGGTGATTTAGGGACAGAGTCCACATGGTGAATGTATGAGAGCATGAGAAGAAAGCTGAATGACCAGTTTCCACCACGACACAGTAGCCACAAAGAAGAGAATTCATACCCAAATATTAAACAAACCTTGGCGACTCTTATGGATATGTGCAGGGAAGAACTGAAGACCCTTAATGGGGTAGGAACTCCACAGGAAGAGTAACAGACTCAATTAATCTGGACTCACTACATATGCCTAGGATGAGTAGCTTCTGGGGAACACTCAAAAGCTAAGCCACCAACTAAAGACTGGACTAAGGTTCCTGGCACATATGTAGCAGATATGCAGCTCAGACTTCATGTGGGTCTCCCAACAACTAGAGTAGAGGCTGTCCCTAAAACTCTTGACTATCTTTAGAATCTGTTCCCTTAAGGACACTGTCCTGTCTGGCTTCAATGAGAAAGGATGGACCTATTGGGACAGACACTTACTGAGCCATGATTTGGGGACAAACAGAAGGGCCCACAGCCACTCAAAGGAGAATCAGAGGGGATTGGGGACAGGAACTCTATGAAGGGGGTGACCTGGAGTGGGAAAGTGACTCCCCAAGATAATAAATATATAAATTATTGAAGAAATAAAAAAGAAAGAAATTTGTTGAGTCTACAGACACACAAACCCTATCCCCTAATAAAAAATCTGGAAAGGCTCCCCCTAAAAGAGCATCTATAAGCTCCCCAAAGAAAGCCAAGAAGGACAAACAAGTATTCAAAGACATCAACTTATCTAGGAACATTTTGTTTCAATAAACTCCATTTGGACCCTAGGCACTAGAGGCTCATATTCCCCCTGTGATGAAAATGCATTCAGTGTAACTTCAATGATTCTAATAGTCTGTAGAAGCTCCTACACTGTTGAAATGTTCAAAGCCTGTTTTGACACTCAGGGAAATGTCTTGATTGCCACTTCTTTTAAAATCAGAACACAAGTTATGTTTTTCAGGCATACAATGGCCCAGAATACCCCTTCCCATTCCAATAGATAGGCATCTGCACATAGGGAGGGGTGATTGGACCAAGGCAAGAAACACAGTAGGGCAACACCAAATCATATCCCTTTGTTTGAGACACATTGGACTTCACTTTCTAAGGGCATAGATGGTCCAATTCCTTTAACTTCTCATTAGTTTGGGTACTCCCTCTCCCTGTGTGCATCTCTGCATGACAGATTTCTCAATGTCTTAGATATCTCAACATCTCTTTTCCGCAAAATGCAACTCAATCTTCATCATCATAAATTCAATAGAATGAATCCTCAGAGAATCTTCACCGGGCTCTGACTCTGCCAAAAGATGGTTAGAATAGTGCTGAACTGAAAACATAGAGGAAGTGTTCATAACCTGGAATTTCTCATCTTTCAGTTTGCAGAAGCAGCACAATATGGGTGATCCTGTCAAGTTTGGCTTCTAAGTTGATGGACCCTCCTATGCTTGGACCACAGTTGGGGAGGTTTTATTTGAAGTTCCTTCCAGTGACTAGGAATCACTTTGCCTACTCCTTCCATTAATTTAAGCCGAATAGGAGGGCGTGTTATCCTTAGGGCACCTTCTTAGACACATACGGACAATGGCATGTGCTCTACTACATCCGTAGCAGTTCTATTCATAATAGCTGGAAACTGGAAACAACCCAGATGTCCCTCAACAGAACAGGAGATACAGAAGATGTAGTTCATTTTAACAAAGGAATAATATTCAGCTATTAAGAACAAAGACATCATGAAAATTGCAAGCACATGAAAAGAACTAGAAAAGTAATCCAGACCAAAATGGAAATGCATGTATTTATTCACTCACAAGTAAATATTAACCATAAAGTACAGGTTATCCATGCTACATTCCACAGACCCAAAGAAGCTAACTGAAGTGAGCATGGTTGAATCTCACTCAGAAGGCAGAATAAAACAGTCATAGGAGAGAGATGTAGAGAAGGAATTGTTGGAAAGCAGGACTAAAAATGGGAAAGGGGAATGGTTAGGAACAGGTGTGGTAAGAGACAGGAGAGAGGGCCATAGACTTAGGAAATCTGCAGCTGGCAGGGATGGGGGTGGGGGTGGGGGTGGGGGAAGTTGAGGAATCTTCAGCATGTGAAGGAGACCATAGATACAAAAGGCACCCAGGAGTGTATGGGGGTAACATGACTGAGACTCATAGCAGTGGGATGTGGAACGTGAATCGGCCACTTCTTGCAGCCAGGATTGACAGCCAGTGGAGATTTAAGGACACCACCTGAACCATAAAACTTTCTACCCAAAATTTGTCCTGTAACAAAAAATGCAGGCACAGGGGGTGGAGATGGCTCAGTGGTTAAGAGCACTGACGGTTCTTCTGAAGGCCCTGAGTTCAAATCCCAGCAATGACATGGTGACTCACAACCAATGGTAATGAGATCTGATGCCCTCTTCTGGGTGTCTCAAAACAGCTACAGCATACTAACAATTAATAAATAAATAAATCTTAAGAAAGAAGGAAAGAAAGAAAAGAAAAGAAGAGAAGAGAAGAGAAGGAAATGCAGGCACAAAGATGGAACAGACACTAAGGGAAGAGCCAACCTATACCTTACCCAACTTGAGACTCATCCCATGGACAAGCATCAATCCCTAATATTACTTGGAATACTATTTATTTATTTATTTAATTTTACTCTTTTTTATTTTTTAGATATTTTCTTCATTTACATTTCAAATGTTATCCCAAAAGTCTCCTATATCCTCCTCCCACCCTGCTCCCCTACCCAGTCACTCCCACTTCTTGGCCCTGGCTTTCCCCTGTACTGGGACATATAAAGTTTGCTAGATCAAGGAGCCTCTCTTCCCAATGATTGCCCGCTAGGCCATCTTCTGCTACATATGCAGCTAGAGACACGAGCTCTGGGGTACTGATTAGTTCATATTGTTGTTCCACCTGTAGGGTGGAATACTTGTATACATGCAGATAGGAGCCTACCCAGCACCTGACTGAAACAGATGCAGAGATTCACAAAGATTGGACAACACAGACAAATAAAGAACACCATGAAATTTACAAGAAAATAGATTCAACTAGAAAAAAGTTCCTAAGTGAGAAAACAAGACTCAGAAAAGCAAATATGGTATGCATTGATTTAAAAACAGATATAAATTGTTAGGGAAATGATAATCAAGCTACCTACCCAGAGAGACTAGGTAAAGAGGAAGGCTACCCAAGAGAAGAATGGATCTTCCTGGAAAGGGAATTAGAATAGATTCTGTGGGTGGACTGACGTTGAAGAGTGAGAGGAAGTCCAGTGCAGTGAGAAATGACTAAAATTATGGGGTACTTGGGTATTAGTATAGAAACTTAGTGTACGGGTAACTTCCTGGAATCTATGAGGGTGACCTTAGTGAGGACTCCTAGTAATGGAGAATACAGAATCTGAAATGGCCATCTTTTGTGGTCAGGAAGGGCTTCAGTAGGAGTGGGCTATATTCACTTGAATTGTTGGTCAAGAAGGTCCCATGGGAGCCGGGCATGGTGGCACATGCCTTTAATCCCTGCACTCAGGAGGTAGAGGCAGGTGGATTTCTGACTTGGAGGCCAGCCTGGTCTACAAAGTGAGTTCCAACAGCCAGGCCTATACAGAGAAACCCTGTCTCGGAAAAAAAAAAAAAAAAAGAAAAAAAGAAAAGAAAAGAAGATCCCATGGGGATCCCTAAACAATGCAGATGAATGCTAGGACAGAAGGTTACTCTCTGAAAACATACAACAAAACCACTGCTGAGGACAACATCCACATAGTTCACAGAATACAGACATGTTTGCAGGCTTGGAGACTGCACTCAAGTGTTCTAGTCTCTTTCGGATGAAAAGACAGTCTACAGGCTATAGGAAGAGAATCCTGGACATCAATCTACCTAAAAAACCCTTCATGTAAAATCTATCCTACCTGCAAGATGTGCAGGGTCATGGTGGCATCCAACTCTTTGGAGTCAGGAATCAATGGTTGCTTCAACGTGAAGCCCAGACCAGGAGAGGAAACTCATGTCTTACACAACATGGATGGCCAAAAATTTCACAGAGACCAAAATGGCAAACATGGGATGTGCATGGGTATCTACCAAGTCCTCTGCTGGTATGTTATGGCTGTTAGCTTGGTGCTTGTGTGGGAATCCTCACAGTGAGAAAAGATGTAGCTCTGACTCCCTCAACTGCTCTTGAAACTCTTTTCTTCCTATTGAGTTGCCTTGTCCAGACTCAGTATGAGGTCTGTTGCCTTTGTTTTGCATGTTGTTTGGTCTTTTTTTTTTTTTTGGTTTTTTGAGACCGGGTTTCTCTGTGTAGCCCTGGCTGTTCTGGAACTCACTTCTGTAGACCAGGCTGGCCTCAAACTCAGAAATCCGCCTGCCTCTGCCTCCCGAGTCCTGGGATTAAAGGTGTGTGCCACCACGCCCTGATGGCCTTTTTTTTTTTTTAAGTCCTGTAGCTAAACCTGGGTCAAATCTAACAGTAACAACAATTAAAGAAAAACGTGACATTAATTTGAAAGCAAGAAGTGGTCAATGGAAGGAGAGTGAAAAAAAAAAAAGAAATGAAAAGTAAAAGAAATGGCTTCTCCTAGTTATGGTGCAGTAGAAATTTTATTATAGATAAAAGAGAGAACAAAGCAAGACATAGGGACATTTGGGAAATTTCAGAGTGGGGATGACCAAAGTAGTAAATAGAGAGAAGAGGGTACAGGGTAGTGGGGTGAAGCAGATCAAAAGGTCAATGTTCTAGACAAGGCACTGAGGTGTATATTTTACATATCAAAGCAGACCTGGCCTCCAGGTTTTCTCAGTCCCTAGCTGGGAAAACTTGCCCCCTATCCTGAACTTTCCGCCCAGAGGCTGGGCTGCCTTCTCCCAGAGGCTCTTTCCTATATAATCCAGACGTTGTTGTCTCCTCTTGTCCTTTTCCTTCCCTTTCCTCTCTGTGCACACAACCTAAAGTCTTTCTTTCCTCCTCAAGTCACCCCTCCCACAGGGAATTCCCCAATAAACCTACATCTAATCTAATCTGGGTTCAACTGTCTTATTTCAAAGGCAGAGAAATAACCTATTAATCTTGAAGAAATAACCAGTCAGTCAGGGGAGTAAATGATAAATAAAAAAAGACCAGTTAACAAAATGGTTGAATTACAACAGGAAGGGAAGTTGAGAGACAGACCAACCCTGGGCCTATCCGGGCAGTTTTACCAGGCACACATTGTAACAGGAAGGAACTAGAATGTCAGGGAGAATTGACAGCCACATCGGCTTTGATTTGTTAGATAGGCACCTCAGTCATTTGTCCCAGGGTTTGAGACTTAGCAGTAGGAAAAAGTGAGGTCAAATGATTACTTATGATCTCAAAAATTATTTTAAATGTTGAACAGGCTTTATGGTACAATATTGTTCATGGAATTGACATATGTATTAGAACACACCAAGTATTATTCATACCTTTTCTTTCAGGTTGTGCACTTTTGGACAAAAATATAACAATCCTGGTATACACAGCGACACCAGTTTGTACAGATCTTCTGTGTTGGTTGAACTAGTGTAACGACAGAAATTTGGTTTCTAGAAATAAATTCAGTTTCACATGCAGATTCTTGATTGCCCTGGTCTGTGAACTTCCCAAAATGGCCAGTTTGGACTTTTACTGATCATCTAAAATTGATTACCTGCGTGAGTACTCATCGCTAAAGCCAACTACTGTCAAAACAGGAAAGCTCCTGCTTTCTTCTCTCCATAGCCTTTCTGTGCTGTGACTACACAAGCTTCAAAGCTGGTCGATGAACTCAAATGTTACACAGTCCCTCTTTATCTGTAATTCCCACAAAAAAAGCCATGGAGCTTAGAGGACACTCATTTTTCTTCACATTGAGTAATAGGGCCCAGCCTGAAAGGTTGTGTGACGGTCTTGAAGGCATGGTGCAGCAGAACCAGGATTAGGTTTTCAAAGCAAGTCTTAACTACATATAACGACCAAGGTCTCAGCTACAGAAGACATTGCTCTAAACAAAAACAAATATGAAAGCCTCTGAACAAAAGGAATGAAATTCTTAATGATGAGGAAAATTTGGAGAATAGAAATGAACAAGAGATTAGAGCAGTGATACATACAGAAAATGAAATTCAAAAAGTAATACCAACAACTGACCTCTTAAAAAGATAAATAAATATATTTGAAGAAAACAGATACATATACTACCTTTACAAAAGAGCAGACATACCTGGTAGAGAGAATGGCATTAATAAGACAGTGTGTGACCTTGTCCCTATGTGCAATGTTACTGCTGACAAACACAGCACAGCCAATCCTTTATGTCTCAAATATCTGAGTTGACTTAACTATATCAGTGAGCATTCCACATATCTCCACAAGGCAGTCTCCTAATCGGTAATTCAATATTCACTGGCTCAAGCTAATGTGCCGAAATTGTACACCCCTGCAATCTGGTCTGTTTTTCTTCACATACATGAATTAATACATGCTGGGAAATTACACACTCACTCACCCTGCTTGTATCAGGTCTTTCTTCATAATGGTGCCCCCTGCAGCTGACTCCCTTAAACTTTAATCTATGATGCAGCTACTGCCTATCCTATTTCACTGTGCAGTGTACACAGGAACCTGTTCCCCATGCTCTGGCTGAAGGCAGAAGCCGTGCTCCACATGCACGTCCTTTTCCTGTTGCTGCAATGGACAGTTCACTCCATGACTCCAATGGGTAATTTTAAAACTCTGTTGGGGTACAGACTTTTAACTAAAGAATTTAGGAAGTTTAATCAAGAGGCAAGCAAGGTCATTTCTCTGGGGACCTACAGAATGGCAGCAAGGTGACCTGAGTCAACAAAGCTTTTCTTGGAAACATCTTTCTAAAGGCTGAATATTCAGTTGTCTTAGATTTCACATGCCTTCCCAGGAGAAATCACTTTATACACAAATAAAGATTACTTTAAAAAAAAATCTCTATAATGATAGCACAAATTCAGCTCTGTCTATGTTTTTAGGATCAGGCTTCATGTTATACTTTGGACAGTTTAAATAGGGACAGGAAAGTCTAGCCAATGAAGTAGATGGGAGATTTTTTACAGCAAAGATATTCCAGAAACTATTTCTTAATTGCACCAGTGCCCTAATACAAAGGGTGATTCTTCAGTGACAGGGCCCAAAGTCCAAGAGCTCAGAGGATGAAAAAGCCAAAAAGTAGAAGGTAGAATGTATAAAAGTGGGCTGGAGAGATGGCTTAGCAGTTAAGAGTGCCAAGTGCTCGTCCAGGAGTCCTGTATTCAATTCCCAGCAACCACATGGTGGCTCACAACCATCTGTAATGGGATCTGATGCCCTCTTCTGGTGTGTCTGAAGAGAGCAATCATATACATATTATATATATATATCTTTAAAAAAGAAAAAAAGAATGAATAAAAGTTGTGGTGGAAGGTCTTGCAGAAGCCATGTCTTGTGCTAAGTAAAGCTATTAAGAATAGCAGCTTGTATTCTACTAACAGAGGGAAGATGGAAATCAATGGGAGACTTGTAAGAAGACCTCACCTTCCTTTAAGAAGCTGCACAAGGAGGTTACCCCTTATCTCAAGAATATTACTCCTGGGCAGTTGTGGCGCATGCTTTAATCCCAGCACTCGGGAGGCAGAGGCAGGCGGATTTCTGAGTTCCAGGCCAGCCAGGTCTACAAAGTGAGTTCCAGGAAACCTTGTCTGAAAAAAAACAGAAAAAAAGAAAAAGGAAAAAAAAAAAAAAAAAAAAGAGTTGGGTTCTGAGGATATAAATTATCAGGAAGGCCTTGGCCCCAGGCCATTACAGCTGTCCCAGGGACTTTCCTGGCTTTAGAAATGGAGCTCTATTTAATTCTCAATACATTGTAGCCACAGAAAAAGCTCCCAAGGCCTAGGCCCCAGTCCATTATTGGCTCTGCCAAGTATGTTCCCGGGTTTGAGAAGGAGTTATATCATTCTTTATACATGAGAACTTTAGGGAAAGATTTACTTGATAAGGCTAGCCCTCCATACAACAGTCTCAGTCTCTCTCTCTCTCTCTCTCTGTTTATTTATTTACATTCTAACTGTTGCCCATGATCTGGTTCCTCCTCCCAAGGTTCTTTACCCTCCTCCCACTTCCCTTTGCCTTTGAGACCATGCTCCATCACCCCATCTCCACTCCTCTCATCCACTCATCACCTTCCTCATTCTTCTGCCTGGGGGCATCAAGTCTACAAGATTAGGTGTAGAGTCTCCTATTCGGTACAGACAATGCAGTCCTCTGCTACATAAGTTCCTGGGACCATGGACCAGCCCATGTATTCTCCTTGGTTGATGGCTTGGTCTCTGTGACTTCATAGGGGTCTAGGTTACATGATACTATTGGTCTTCTTTTTTTTTTTTTTTGGTTTTTCGAGACAGGGTTTCTCTGTATAGCCCTGGCTGTCCTGGAACTCACTTTGTAGACCAGGCTGGCCTCGAACTCAGAAATCCACCTGCCTCTGCCTCCCAAGTGCTGGGATTAAAGGCGTGCGCCACCACCGCCCGGCACTATTGGTCTTCTTAAGGGACTGGTATACCCTACAGCTCCTTCAATCCTTCCCCTAACTCTTCCATAGGGGTCCCTGACTGGAGTCCATTGGTTGGCTGTAAGTATCTGCATCTGTCTCAGTTGCTGGTAGAGCCTCTCAGAGGACAGCCATGCTCAGCTCCTGTCTGCAAGCACATAGGTGTTTTTCCTTCTGAAATGGATGTCAACCAGTGTAGTGGCAGAACTATGCTTTTCTCAATTAGAAAATGGGAGCTTTAGGCACACCAGGCCTTAATGTTGGTTGTGACTCTGTAATGATGGATTGAGCAGCATGTTACAGACATGCTTTTTGCTTTGAGCATGTGCCACTTGTGGCTGTTTGTACATCACAGTTGTCTCCTTTGTTATAGTTTGGAGCCAGCTGTGTAGACAAACCTGGTGAGCACACATGTGAATCCTAGCATCCTAGTCTCTAACCGGCCTGCTTAGCATACTAACCTGTGGGGTGTTTTTGACACAGTCCTCCATCAGCTAAATGCTACTTACTGTCACTATTTCCTAAGCTTGGAAAACCCTTTACGTCATCAATTCTACTCTTCTACATCTCAGCTTAATATGGGAGTGCTACCCCACACATGAGATGCGTTTTAACAGCTCCACAAAATTAACTACAAATGGATCCTATACTTAATAGGTAAATGCTAGGGGCAAAAGTTATAGAAGATTCCAGAGAAACTCGGGCTCTCCAAGTTTGGCATCCGGCCCGTGATATTTCTACAAGCAAGCCCCTAATCCTAATGTTTTGAGCAGATTCAGCCCTGATACTAATGTTCGTCAGAGTTCACCGCCTGTTTTAGCAAGTGAGGAGCATCACAAAGGACCGCACAGTTGGCCACATCTGGTTACATCTGGCTACATCTGGTTACATCTGGCTGAGGCTTCCCATCCAGCCCCAGAGAGGACCCACCACCTCAGCTCCCACTGCTCAGCCACCTGCCCCTACCCATTATAGACAGTAACCATGCGCTTACCATGTTTCAAAACGGAGCTTACTTGAGGTCCCCTCACAGCACCCAACAGCAGTGCTCAAAGCAGGACACAGCACAACTGTTCAATCCTGCAGAGCAAAAACAAACTTCCAGCAAAGCATCCGGAAGACCCCGCCTCATTGTCTGACTGGCAGTTCCGCCCGGAACCCTTGATTGGCCCGGGAGTCTTACCGCGCCTCTAGTTAAAGTGCGCTTCCTGTCCGGGGCCAGTCCTTTTACATATCTCCGCAGTGGTTTGCATTCGGCTAGCATTTTTGCCCGTCCTCCTAGAGCCTCATTTATTTGTGGTCCCATGCAGCCCTGGAGGTGGATTCACCATTGCTTCTCTGGCTGTTCATCCGCCTGCTCCTCCCCTTTGTGGGCGGTGATCTCGCACTCACCACGTCTCAACTTCGGAGCTTGCTTCAGGTCCCCCCACAGCACCCAACAGCAGTACTCAAAGCAGGACAGAAAGGACTATTCACGCCTGCACTCCAAAACAAACGTGCAGCAAGCCACCCGGAAGAACCCTCCTCATTGTCTGACTGGCAGGTCCGCCTGGGGGCCTTGATTGGCCAGTGAGTCTTACCCCTCCTCAAGGTTAAATAGAGTTTCCAGTCTTGGGTCAGGCCTTTTCTAGATCTGTGGTCTGACTTGCACTCCAGAAGCATTTGTGCTTTTCCTCCAAATCGTGGGAGAGGACACAGCATTTCAGCTCAGGGTGTTCAGCTGCCCGCTCCTTCCTTTTGTGGCAGTGGTCCTGCACTCACCATGACCTACTTCCTGGCTTGCTTGAGCTTTCCTCACAGCACTTCCCCTTCTTCCTGAAATCAAGGTGGATAGCCTTTTACTGAACTGAGAGTGGAGTTATCAATCTGGCTCACCAGTGGAAAGATGCCCAGAATAATAACACTAAAGAGGATTTTAGGATACAAGAGCTTTGTTTTGTAGCTTGATGCTGGCTTCAGGGAAACTGCAGGTCCTTTTCACCAAAAAGGTATGAAACAGCCTTGGGAGAAAACCAGGAAAGAGATGACAAACAGTGTAGAGCACCATTGTAAGCCAGCACATCTTCCTCAGTGGCAAGGTGGAGACAAACCACACTTGTATTAGTACAGATAAATGTACCTCATCTCATAGGACGAATTTCTATATGTATGTAGAAAGTGGATTTAGACAATGTCTCACAGACAGTGGTCCTCCTAGTCCAATAATGGCTCAGCACATTCATTGCCAAGGGAAAGAAGAAAAATCAAGGACTTGTCGAGTTCACATTGCTTAATATCTAAGAGGATCTTGAGAACTTACCAGAATTCTGAAGAAATACGTACTTACTAATGTCAGTTTAAAAACAAAACGAATGAATGAACAAACAAAACGCCTTGCTAAAAATATATAGGGAAAGAAGTAGACAATTTGAAAGAACTTCCCTGTTTAAGGTCCTTTATGTATGTAGGTTTCAGAAAAAAACCTGTAGCCTGGATTAAAGGTGGATCTTAAACTCTCAAAAGACCAAGATATAGCAAGGATTTCTCACTTCAAAAGGAATAATTAAAGAAAACTCCCTTACAGGATGCAGGGATAGAGTTAGGGGATTAGAGGGTTAGGATTAAGATAAGGATTGTTTAGATTAGGGTTAGACTGGTTAGGCTCAGGGTTAGCACAAAGATTTTGCTGTGCTATGTGAAATCAGCTCCTGTCTCTTCTCTCATCTGCCTTCCCAGTCCTCTTTTTCATAGTATCAGCATCTTCCTTCCTGCCCCAAGGAAAGTCATAAGGGGGCTATGCAAGAACCTGGAATTCCCTGATGGGAAATAGGTTTACATTGAAACTAATAGAAGAGAAATTGGGGAAAAGCCTCAATCTCATGGGAACATGGAGAAATGTCCTGAACAGAACACCAATGGCTTATGCTCTAAGATCAACAATAGATAAATGGAACCTCATAAAATTGCAAAGCTTCTGCATGCAAAGGACACTGTCAGTAGGCCAAAATGGCAACCAACAGATTGGGAAAAGATCTTTACCAATCCTACATGTGACAGAAGGCTTATATCCAATATATACAAAGAACTCAAGAATTTGGACTACAGAGAATCATATAACCCTATTAAATATGGGGTACACAGAACTTGGGAGGGGAGGCGGGTGGATTTCTGAGTTCGAGGCCATCCTGGTCTACACAGTGAGTTCCAGGACAACCAGGGCTATACAGAGAAACCCTGTCTAGAAAAACCAAAAAAGAAAAAAAAATGGGGCACAGCCAACATGTGTTACCAACCTGAGTTTTTGATCTTAGCCATTCTGATTGGTGTAAGGTGGAATCTCACAGTTGTTTTGATTTGAATTTCTCTGATTACCAAGGCCATTTATTTAGGTGTTTCTCAGCCATTTGAGATTCCTCTGTTGTTATTTCTCAGTTTAGTTCTATACCCCATTTTTTGATTGGGTTGTTTGGTTATTTTGGTGGTTAGCTTCCTGAGTTATACTTTGATATAATGATTTTTAAAAAGTTAAAAATTGAGACACAGGGCACAGCACAGCACAGTCTTAATGGCCCAGGTACATGTGTGTTCTCATCTTGAAAACAATGTAATAACTGTACAATTTGTTGTTTGTACAATCTGTTCCAGATTAATACTTGACCTGTAAAGAACACTTGAAGAAATTATTAGAAAATGAATTAAAGCCAACATTGGGAACCCAAGTAAGGAAAACAAAACAATTGAAGTTATGAAATAAGTTTTATACAGCATTTAAGAGTGGTTCCTGGAGAAGCAAGTATAGAGTATGTAAAACCTTGTACTGGTAAAACTAAGTCCAAACACTGGAACTCTCAAGAGAGTCACTGTGTACAACGAGCAGAAGCGGGACTGCCGAGTTAAGGGTTAACTTGATTCTTACTGGCCACTGCCTGGCAGCTTTGCCCTTGTCTTTTATCCTAGGAGCTTCACAAAAAAAAAAAAAAAAAAAAATCAAAGAAGCTGGCCTCTGAGCTCTGACGTATAATAAGTCAAAAGTTAAAGTTTAAATAATGATACGTTTATTATTTTTGTTATTTTGGCTACAGGCCTGGGAGTAGGGAAAGCTTGAAACTTTGGGGAACAATTGTAATTTTTTATTCTCTGTGGGATGTGGTTATTCTTTTAAATTTAATTTGACAATGAGTATATAATGTCTTTTTTTCTACCAGTTTTTGGAGTATCAATAAAAGACTGGAACAAGAAAAAGTCGAGAGAAAATGTGAGGTGAATGTGGAGAGCGAGTGAGATGAAAGTGTGAAGAGTGAGTGAAGAGAAAATGTGAGGTGTGTATGGAGAGTGTGTGGGTGAGTGAAAGGAGAATACATGTGGTGTGTGTGAGATATGTGTGTGTGTGTGTGTGTGAGGATGAAAAGGCAACACACAGAGGTGTGTATGAATGTGAGAGTTCAAAAAACGTTCACAGGTGAAAAGGAGGAGAATACAGAGTGTGTTCAGCCTCAAATTGTGAACCAAGGAGAGAGAGAAAGATTACAGATTGAGAAAGAAGAGAGAAAATCTTACGCCTTAAAAAATTGCCTGTCAGTTCATACCCAAAAGTTATTTTGTGTATATTCACTATGCACCTTCCAGATATTCCTGTTTCCACATTTCCCTGTGGAAATGATGTCTGTTTCCAGATGTCTGGTGCTTCTTTTGCATCTGATCTGCTGCATGTTTTATCTTCTCAGAACCTGCTGTGATTGATCACTTGGCTCTGTTGGTGACTTGTTTTCCTACCTGTAATTATGTTCCTATGCTGGTGTCTAGGCCTCTAGATTTGGGGTAATTACTGATGTAGGTAGTTGTTTCTGGGGGTATCTTGTTTGGGTGGGAGTTTTGTTCCTGGGCTACTGTTTGATGTCTGGATTTGCAGAAAGATTTGGCTGAGTGTTGCCTCTTTTACTGAACTGTTTGTTGGGTATGATCAAGAGAGAATGCTTGCTAATGTTGGAAGTTGGGAGTACAGGCAGTCAGGAAGGGATGATCTTTGAAATCCACAAGGAGACATAGTCAGGAGAAAGGTTAGGCTGCCTCTGGTGTTTAGTACAATGCTAGGCGCAACTGTGAAAATTGCATCTGGAATAACAAATAGTGTGGTAGATCTATGGAAACCTACCTTGTTTCCTGGCTGTTATGGCATGTAGTTGAACAGGGAGTGTCTGCCCAAGTGGGGTGTGTGTCACAGGAATGAGGCAGGAAAGGAAGGATTATGTGTGGTATCCATAGGAGGCATGCACAGGGGGATAGGAAACCTCCACTGATATTCTGTTCCAGTGGTAAGACAACTGATATTAGTATCTACAGTAACAGGTAGTGGGGAAGGTCTTTGGACAGAGTACCTAGTCTATTTGCAGGCATGACCTGTGGTTGAACAGGAGTATCTCTCAATAATAAAAGGCTCAGACACAAGGATAAGTTTATAAAGCTCAACCAAGTTCATTTCTGAGAGTGCACAAAGTCCACTTGAGCAAACATCCTATGACAACCCACACTTACCAACAGCCAGTCTAATATAACAGCAGGGTCAAGCTATATATAGATAGATAACTAAGACATCCTACAGAAAAAAAAAATTAGCTTACCCATCAAGGTTTTCAGATGTTTTTGCCCCCTTGTTTGGTTCCTGCAGATATGCCAGACATACAGTTTTTAAAATATTAAGTAGCTGACTTGCCTGGAAATTCCCCAATCTTGCAGTCACTACAATAAATACACAGGACCCTTTACTGGATTCCTTGATTTGGACTAGATGTGAAGTTGAGTGGTGAGAGTCCTTGTTACTGTATTCATAATAAAGAACTTTGTGTGTTTGCATTGAAATAGGTTCCTTGGTTGTCTTTGAGGTTCCTGTGACTTGGGCATAACATCTTGGTGTGTTGACTGGAACCCCAATGCTCCCAGGACTCCCAACTGAAGGGTTGCAATGCTGCCTGTTAAGTTATGTGTCAGTGTTGTTCTTTGTGTCAGTGCCTTATCTGTAGATTTGTGTTTGTGTGCCTTGGTTTTCAGGTTTTTCTTGAGTATTCGTGGAGGGAGATGACTAAAGCAAAGGTGGAACCCTGCCTGCTACAGTGGATGAACTGGAGAGTCGTAGCCCCAGGTGCTTGGAAGACATTCCAGAGCCTGGTATAGGGAATGTGTGCCCCTGGTCTTAATTTCTGGGAAGGGTAGAGCAGACTTGGAACCCTGCTACACATGGCTCACAGCTCTCATCCTGTCTTCATTTTCTCCTCTGTAAGAGTGGAGGAATCTGCTGGGTATCCCACCCACTTGTGGCCATCTATTATGTGTGTGGCACTTCAGTATTCTGTGACTGAGAGGAAATAAGACTGTATCCATCCCAACCAAGTTAGTTATTAGCACCCCCCCCCCAATCTTGTGTTTAATCCTTCTTAACAACAGGACTGAGACCCACTATATTACCCATGACAGAGAGTTCTTCTAGACAGCATCCAGGCCCAAATCATGCTGTTTCTATCCCCCCCCCTTTCTTTTTTATAGTGTGGAACGGTCAAAGTCCTCATTTTTTTCCCCTCCTGATCAACCTTGTTACCAATCCGTATGTGACTCTGTTGTTTTGAAATTGGAGCTGTCCGTAGATGGAAGGTTGTTCTTCATCCATTCCAACAAAATTAGCATATCTTCCTTGGACCAGCAGCCTTATTTACAGGTCTGTGGGGCAACCTGCTCTGCTGTTCACTTTCTGGCTGTTTTAACCACCTCTTTGTTAGCACTGGCCTAGGAACCCAGGGTTAAAGCAGCTCACCGCAGGGCAGCACAGCCTCTGAACTCCCAGTCCAGTGTATCTTTCCCCGCTCTGAGCCAGGCCCACTTACTGTTTTGTCCTGGCTCAGCCACAACTCCAACTCCCTCGTGCGGTAGTAGGATCTCCAGTAATTTATATGGTTAGCGTGTTGGTTTGGGGTCTTTACAACCTCCTCATTCAATATTATCTCTGTATCATAATTGTCTTCAGTTCTCAACACTTCAGAGCTACAGTCATCTGAAGGAGCCTCAATTGAGTGTGTGCCCCTATCAGATGACTGGTTTCTATGTCTATGAGTGTGAGTGTTGATGGTTGATGTGGGAAGGCTCTTGCACTGAGGGTGGCAATGTTCCTAAGCAAGTGAGCCTTGGCTGGATGGGAGAGCTAGCTGAGCAGGAGACAGTGACCAAGCAAGAAAGCAAGCCATGAGACAATGTTTGTCCCTGTTTTTTGCCTTCAGTTTGTAGCTTCAGGTTCTATTCTAAGCTCCCCAAATGATGGTTTGTGATGTACAATGCACCATTTATTACCTGAGATGCTTTTGCTCAGAGGAATTCGATCAGAGCAATAGAGTAGCAAGGTAGAACAACAACAACAACAATAACAATGGTATCAAAAGATGATTTTGCAGCTCGATAGAATCTATGTTCCCTTTTGAAAGAATATGGAAAAATACCAGAATATAAGATGGCAAAAGTACATAGGATCTGGAAGACTGGAGTGTTGACAGTAAATGCAGCCAGAGGAAGCTGAGGTCATACTATTTCAGTGGAAAATAGACTCTGTGAATATTTTACCTAGAGGTCATTTGGGTGATATTTTGGACAAAAATCTTTCTTTTCTGCTTATGCCCAGAGATATTGAGTAGGGTAAAATTTAAAAGTTTCTGCAGGGTTAGGCACATCCCCTCCTACTGAGGTCAGACAAGGTAGCCAAGTTAGGGTAACAGTTTGCACAGACAGGCGACACCTTAATGGATATCCCCTGATCCAATTGTTGGGAGAGAAGAGCGTGTAGCACATGGACTACATATATGGTGGGGGCCTCAGTCCATCCTGTGTATGCTCTTTGGTGGGGGCTTAGTCTCTGAGAGTCTCCTACAGTCCAGATTAGTTGACTCTGATGGTCTTCTTACAGACTTCCTTGTAGCCTCCCCTCCCCCAGTCTGAAATTTGCTTGCTCAGGGGTGGAGCTTGCCACTCAATCGTTCTGCCACGCCTCTGCTAGAGCTTGCTGCTTTGCTGTTCCATAGCCATCAAGTGTTCACCTGCAACCTTACTCCAAGTATATTTGGCAGGAATAGGGCACCTCCCCGTCCTTCATCACAGAGTGTTGAAATAGTAAAATTGAACTTTGAGCAGATCCTTGTCTTGGTTCAGTCTTTATCTCACGCTGCCTAGCCCCTCTTCTTTTCCGAATTTCTAAGATGCCTTTCCAGACTAGAACCCAGACCTGTGATCCGCTGGCCGGACACAACATTTGGCGAACCAACTGGGGACTGAGAAACGGCAGAGGACTTTTGCAAGAAGCACTGCTGGTTTGGAGCTCCATGAAAGAAGAAGATAATAATTAAAGAAATTCATACTGGAGAAGGTTGGTATGGGCCAAGTTGAAACAGTGTTTAACCTGAGCGCTAATTCACTTACATTCAGCAGTGAAGCTTAACAGGAGGTAGGAACTGTTAGGTGGTTAGCCATAGCTCCCAGAAGCTACAATTTTAGGTGTGAGAAAAGAAAGGGTTTATTAAAAGGAAATTAATAATCAGGCGGATGGCCGCAGTTAAAAAAAACTGCATCATGCGGGAGGAAAATGTCCCAAAAAGCAGAGAGAAATTTCAGGAGTGCCATGCTTTGTTCTCTCTGGGCCTTATAGCAGAAGTACTCTGCCCCCTTTTGTGTCTTGTCTAATGTCTGGTGCACCAATCTGTTCATGTGTTCAATTCATGTATGTTCGTGTCCAGTCTGTATGAATGAATGTTCTATGTTATATGTTGGATAATAAAGATGACATAAAAACTTTATCTGCAAAGCCGAGAGCTGCCACGTGCTTCAACCAGGAAACAGACACATGGCAGGAGGGCCCCTGCTGGAAAAACGGTTCGTTATAAGAAAAAAGGGCGAATCTACAGCCTCTTAGTTTCGGGGTAAAAAAGCTGATAAATGGTTCGTGATTAATGTGTTTGACAAATGATAAAGTGCTTTTTATTCTATGATTGTAGCTAGAAAAATTAATATTTTCTGATTGGTATAAATGTAACTGCTTCATTTCGTTGTTTTTTGTTCGTAATGTGCTCTGCGTGTTTTCACAATTAGCTCATAAGTTGTTGGTTAAGGTTAATAATTGTTACATTTCAAGTTTAGAGTCCTTCCGACACGTTTCATAAGGCAGACCAAGAGGCTGGGTCTCTAAAGATATTTCTAGTTTAGATAATAATTAATGTGGTTTCTAGCCTAAAAAGTAAAATTAAAGATAAGATTTAAAACAATGTCTATTTATTAAAACATTAAAGCTTGTATGTATTCATAGGTATTAATTGGCAGCCAAACTTAATAACATGATAGTAAGGCTTCTAATATTGATTTTAAAGATGATAAATTGTTTTAAATTTGGGTTTTGCTTTCCCAAGGTTGTAGATATTATCCTAACGTTGCAAAAGAAACTTGAAAATTATGGTTAAAACTACCAGTGTTCCATTGACTGCAGCTTGCAGTTTGATTGTAAATTTAAGATTTTTCTACTCACCCATATATTGTTAATTAAGATTATTACAAGAGTAATCATCTTATGAGAGCACTAATACAGCTCTCTGTGGCCATATAGCCATACAAAGCTCAGAGCAGCCTTGGCAGGGCTTGTGTGACTTTCTTTTGTCTTACAAACGGTGCCCAAGGAAACTCTTGAAACTTGCCTCTCCCTGCCTCCAGGAAAATTTTGTTTTAGCTAAATGAACAGTGTTGCAGATCTATTCAGATGTTTAAAATAATGCTTAAATTCAAAGAGTTTTGCTTCTAGTGAACTGGTAACTACTGGAAAATTTTGCCTCTAGGTATGGCTAATGTAGCTTTAGATTATGTAAGACATTTTTATTGTCTGCTTCAATACAAGAAGCAAAGAGTTTGAATCTTTCAGTGTATATTGTTTCCTATGTGGAAAGTATTTTATTAACTAAAGCTTCTCAAGGGAAGTTTACTTTAAATCCTTGCTCTCACCCAAAAGATTCAGAGACAATATCTTTTTATTACTTAGGGTTTTAGTTTACTACAAAAGGTTTTACAAAAAATAAAGAAAGCTTTCATAATTGTTATTAATTATATTCATTGGTAATTAAATATAAGCTGTGCCCCAAACAATTCCTTGGCCAGAAAAAACATTGTAAAGTCATTTTTCTCATCCTCCCAGCTGACCGTTGGCCCACATGGGCCCAGCTAGCTGCTGGCTGCTATGGGGCAGGGCCTTGAGACAGAGTTTCCCAGAGCTATAGTACTGCGAGAGGCCGCCATAGGCGGACAGCCCTACAACAAACTCAGGAGATGGCCGCATTCACATTTGCCCTGAGCCTCCATGTGTCCCGAGCAGAGTAGCCATATTTTCAGGGCAGTCATATTTTTCCCACTAAGGCCCAGGGTGCTCCTCCACCCTTGTTTTAGTTTTCTAGCCTGAAATAAAGGCCAAGGTGGTGGCGGTGATAACAAAAGCGGCTGTGACAGCAGGGCCAGAATTCACGCATGCCTACATCCCAATTATTGTTTTTAATAACAACCCCAATATGAGACGTAAGTAAATGTAAATTAGATCACATGCTTTGTCTCTTAAGTTTCCCCCGTTTCAGCACAAATAATCTAGTTGTGTGCTGTAGATGGTGTTTTAAAATGCTGAACAATCAAACCTTAATTTGTATATTAATAGTCAATGCTATATCTCTGAGCTCACAATTGCTTAAGATTGTTTGTCCCTCAGATGCTATTAATTCTCAAATTTGCAATTGCTTATGCATATACAATTCATAGAAAAAATGCTGTCCTTTTAAGAAGGCGGTTTTAGACATATATTAAATTGTCCTAATTGCCTGGGCATTTTGAAACAATGCCAGGATAAATTTATATCTCAGACAGTCTATGGGTCATCCATATAAAATAGATTGGATATATAACCTTGTCCTTTATATACTCATAACAGTTATGGTTTAAGATAATATTTTAGTATTCTTAAAAATTGTGCATGTATAATTCTTTCCTTTTAGTGTCCTCAGTTACTACTTGTTTCCACATAATAGTGTTAATTCTTAAAGACTTTTACTTAATAATTTGCTACAAAAAATGCTCTAAATTCTAGTTAATAAATAAATAAATTATGCACATGTGACTCTTAATAATTTTTCAAGCTTTCTAGTTACAACCGCTCCTTAAGAGAAATGATTGAAAGTGCAATTAGTCACTGCCCCTTTCCAGCCAAGTATTAAAAATGTTTTGTCAACAAGTTATTAATTCAAAAGATTAGATATTGTGAAACTTCAAAATTTTAACTTCTTAAAAGAAGAAAAAGAGAAAAATTGTATCCCCATACATACTATTTAGTGCATTCCCATGCACACTATTTAAATCATACCTTTATTTTCAAATTTTGAAATTTAAATGTCAAAGAATTTAATAAATGCTTTATAGTATCTTAAAAGGATCTACTTATTGGCTTATAGATTGATCCTAAACAGCTACCTTATTAGGAAAGGGAAAAACAGGTTCTCTCCACAGAACACTACACTACAAAGGCATATTGGTTAATTCGTGTGACAAGCTGGCAGGTAAGTTGACTCAGTGTCCTGATTGAAATGACTAAGAAACTAATTTAGATTCATGTTTTAGATCCATCCTTGCTTACAATTTTTCCAGTTTAGACTAGCTTCAAGCCTTTTAACTTTATGGCAATAGTACATCAGAGACTGTATATTCTGACTCAGTAAGATTAGTCATTTAATAGAGTCATAATGATTTTTCTCTTTTCTTCAGTGTGACCAGTCATTCTAACTCAATCTTAGACTGGTCTAATATTCAGTCCAATATTAGAGATTCCTATATTCTTAATTACCTAGCAAAGTTAATTCAGAGCACATCTCCCACTTCCAGAGAGACTCTGGCCTTTTTACTATTCTAAAACCAGCCCAGAGACTGGGCTTTAGCTTTACAATTTGCAACTGAATAAAGTACCTGGACTTCCCCAAAAGGTTTGCATTGCTACTTTCTCATTGTCTAGATCTTGTTTTTTTCAAGCAGGTCAATCAACATCCTCTGGCCTGACCACAGGCCTGCATCCCTGCCCCCAGGAGCGTACAGGTGGCAACTGTTATTTTCATTTGAAGGACATTCCTACTCGTTTTGTGGCTTTTAGGTCTGATTTGGGATTTAGTTTTACCATGAGGGCTAGAAAAGCAGATATTTCTAATACTAGAAGAGATTGGTTTTTATTCTGATAGATGGGCCTAGTCCCTTAGTTGGCCTCTGGTTTTCCACCCTTGGTGTTCCTGCATGGTCCCCTTAGTTCCTCAGGCTGTGGGAATAACAGAGATGAAGAGGATGACTTCCAGCTCCTATTTTAGCCACAAGTCGTGGTGTTACTAATGACATAATTCTTGTCTAGGCAGGCCTTGCTAAAATCTGAGGTTGACAATTCTCCTTTAAGAGCTGCACAGTACTCGGAGTGGTGCATACTGGTTCGTGATCATATGAATACAGTATGGGTACCGCTTGGTTCAGAGATTTACTGCAGGGGAAGGTCCAGCTTGACCATTTCTGGGTTCCCTGTGAGATACACCCAGTTTGGATAGAGGTTAGTATCCATTTTCAGTTACAACCAAAAATATCTTTCTAAGGCTCTGCCTCCCCTCCTCAAAAGATACCAAGAGCCACAAGTGTGGGTCGTGACAGCACCCACAGGAGGAATCGGGTCAATTTCCACCCAAGTCAAGGTTAAAAGCCCATCATCTATGGATGAGAAAATCATTTGATCACCTCAGTTAAGCGTGGCCTTATTAAACTTAATTAATGGGGGGGGGGGAGAGAGGTTGGAGACCGTACTGTTGGAAGGGCAAGCCCTTCACAGCCTACCACCCTAAAAAAGCCAATTGGCCTTGTACCACGGAACTGGTTGTAACCCCCTACTCCCTGTTCCCCACCTGTCATCCTAAAATGCAGAGGAATATCCATTCAGTGTTAGTCATAATAAAGTGCATTTCAAATTCATAAAGTCAACCTTCACCAGGGTTCCAATGCCCTACTTAAAATTCAACTAGGAAGTTACCTATTCAGTACTAAGTAGAATTATAAAGTCAGAGCCTACAGCTCAGGGCTATTCTGTTAGTTGTTTACTAGGACAGAAAGGACAGTCTTATCCAGATACGGTTTACCATTAAAAAAAAGTTAGGAAATCCCACGTTTCTTTCTTTAGCCTTAAAAATTCAGGCAGAACTATTGAGCATAAATAAATTTTATGCCTCAGGCCAGCCTTTTATTTTATTTTATTTTTTTTTATTAACAACAGGGAGGAGATGTAGCCTCCCCTCCCCCTGCCTGAATCCTGCTTGCTCAGGGGTGGAGCAGGCTGCTTTACTATTCCGAAGCCATCATGTGTTCACCTGCAACCTTACTCCAAGAATATTTGGCAGGAATAGGGCCCCTCCCACTCCTTCATAACGGAGTGTCGAAATAGTAAAATTGAACCTTGAGCAGAGCCTTGTCTTGGTTCCATCTTTATCTCGCGCCGCCTAGCCCCTCTTCTCTTCCAGGTTTCTAAGATGTCTTTCCAGACTAGAACCCAGACCTGTGATCTGCTGGCCGGACACAACACTTCCTGTTCATTCTGAGGCTCTCAATCCAATCCCCAAGTTTCCAAAAGACTTCCTGAGCCCTGTCCAATGTTAGCCTATGGATCTCTGCATCTGTTTCAGTCAGGTGCTGGATGGAGACTCTCAGAGGACAGTTATGCTAAGCTACTGTCTGCAAGTATAACAAAGTATCCCCAGTAATGTCAGGGATTGGTGCTTGCCCATGGGATGGTCTCAAGTTGGGCAGGGTATACTTTGGCCATTCCCTCAGTCTCTGCTCCAACTTTGTGCCTACATTTCTTGTAGACAGGACCAATTTTAGGTGGAAAGGTTTTTGGTTTGGTTGGTGTCCTTAACTCTCCACTGGAGGTCCTGTCTGGCTGCAGGATGTGGCCATTTCAGGGTCCATATCTCACTGCTATGCAACTCAGCTAAGATCACCCCCAAAGACTCCTTGGTGCCCTCCCATGCATGGTCTCTGGCTGGCCCTAAAGATGCCCATACCCTCTGACCCCTACTAGCTGTAGATTTTGATTCATTTTTCTGGCTCTCTGGCCCTCCCTTGTCTCTCACCACACCTGTTCTTGACCGCTCCTACTTTCTCTTACTTATCCCCTCTCCCATCTAGTTCCCTCTCTTCAATTTGCCTCCTATGACTTTTTCATTGCCCCTTCTGAGTAAGATGCAACCATGCTCATTTGGGCCTTCCTTCTTGTTTAGCTTCTTTGGGTCTATGGAGTATAGTGTGGATATCCTGTACTTTATGGTTATTATTCCCTTGTGAGTACACACATGCATGTCCTCTTGTGAGTGGGTTACCTCACTCAGGATGAGTGTCTAGTTGTATCCATTTAGCTGCAAAATTCATGATGTTCTTGTCTTTAATAGCTGAAGAGTATTCCATTTTGTAAATGACCCACATTTTTGGTATCCGTATTTCGGTGAGGAACATCGGAATTGTTTCCAGTTTCTAGCTGTTATAAACAAAATGGCTATGAACTTAGTGGAGCACATGCCCTTGTGGGTATATGCTTAGAAGGTACCCTAAGTGCAACACTTCCTCCTACTATGTCTTAAACTAATGGAAGGTGTATGCAAAGTGTTTCCTAGTCCCAGGAAGGAACTTGAAATGAAACCTGCTGCAACTGTGTTCTAAGACAGGCAAGGTCTATCAACTTAGAAGCCAGACTTGACAGGATCATCCATATTGTGCTGGTTCTGGAAACTGAAAGATGAAAAATTCAAGGTCATGGATTCTTCCTCTATGGTTTCAGTTTAGTACTATTCCAGCCATCTTTTGGCAGAGTCAGAGCCCCTGTGAAGACTCTGTGAGAGTTCATTGTATTGAAGTTGAGAGGATGAAGCTTGAGTCACATTTTGTGACTACAAGGTGTTGAGAAACCTATGGCATTGAGAAATCTGCCATGGAGAGATGCATACAGGGAGAGGAAGCACCCAAACTGAGAGATGTATGAGAAGTTACAGGAGTAGGGCCATCTAAGCCTTTAGAAACTGAAGTCCAATGTGTTTGAGCCAAAGATTTAGGATTTGGTGTTTGGCCTGCTCTATTTCTTGTCTTGGTCCAATCTTCTCTCCCTATGTACACATTGCATTCTCTTGGAATGGGAAGGGGTATTCTGTGCCATTGTATGTTGGAAAG